>NC_041380.1:366996854-367088510 GCF_002162155.2 Triticum dicoccoides | reverse complement strand
GAAAAGTCGAGGAACCACAAGCCAAAGAGGGCAACAACTTCAATAAAACTTCGAATGAGAACGAACAAGCCAACTGCGAAAAGCAAATGAAAAAGCCGCGTCCGGCACCTAATCTAGTCTTCGACGTCTTCTCACCAGCGCGGAGCTAAGTGCTGCCACTGGGCGTGGGAGGGAGCCCCAAGGCCTGAGGTCGGCGCTCCTAAGACTCCGGGGCGTGTACAGCCCCAACTCATTATTACGTGAGAGTGTCACGGGCGGCGAGCTTCACAGGCGTTGGCCTTCTTCACAGGCTCCGGGCCTTTTCCAAAACGCGACAGCTTCACAGGCATTCGCCTTCTTCACAGGCTCCGGGCCTTTTCCAAAACGCGACAGCTTCACAGGCATTCGCCTTCTTCACAGGCTCCGGGCCTTTTCCAAAACGCGACAGCTTCACAGGCATTCGCCTTCTTCATAGGCTCCGGGCCTTTTCCAAAACGCGACAGCTTCACAGGCATTCGCCTTCTTCACAGGCTCCGGACCTTTTCCAAAACGCGACAGCTTCATAGGCATTCGCCTTCTTCACAAGCTCCGGGCCTTTTTAGGGGTAGAACCTCCGGAGGTGCTGGATGTTCCATGCGTTCTGGACCGGCACCCCCTCCTGAGTCTCCAAGCGCGCGGAGCCGGGCCTGGAAACATGAGCAACCTTGAACGGGCCCTCCCACATGGGAGAGAGCTTGTGCAGTCCCTCCCTGGAGAGAACCCGCCTAAGCACGAGGTCTCCTACCTCGAGAGTTCTGGGGCGGATGTTGCGGCAGTGATATCGTCGTAGTGCTTGTTGGTACCTCGCCGCTCGCAGCGCGGCTTCTCGGCGACATTCCTCCCCCAGCACGAGGTCCATCCCCCGCATGGTGTCCTGCTGCGCCTCGTCGAACGCTAGGACCCGCGCGGAGCGACGTCTGACCTCGTGAGGGAGGACCGCTTCGGCTCCATAGACCAGGAAGAACGGGGTCTCTCCAGTTGGCTTGGTCGCGGTTGTGCGGATGGACCACAACACGGACTGAAGCTCATCGTACCAACCTCTGCCGCAGGCCTCCAGCTTCTTCTTGAACGTCCTGGTCTTGAGGCCCCTTAGGACCTCTGCGTTGGCTCGCTCGGCCTGGCTGTTGCTTCGGGGGTGCGCCACCGAAGTGTAGCATATCTGCGTTCCAAGGTTAGCACAGTATGTTTTGAAGAGGTTACTGGTGAACTGCAAACCGTTGTCCGTGATGATGCGGGTCGGCACCCCAAACCGGCTCACGATGCTCCTGATGAACTTGACCACGGAACCCGCGGGGATGGTGCGGACGGCCTCTACGTAGAGGTAGCGGTAGCCCCCTGGCGCCCGAGGAAACAGGCCCAGGATGTCCAGCCCCCAGACTGCGAATGGCCACGAAAGGGGTATAGTCTGCAGGCCTCCTGCCGGCTGATGGATCTGCTTGGCGTGGAACTGGCATGCCTCACAAGCTTTCACTAGTTCGACGGCGTCATTGAGTGCGGTGGGCCAATAAAACCCACTGCGGAACGCCTTGCCGACGAGGGTCCGTGATGATGAATGATGTCCACAGTCTCCGCCGTGTATATCTTCCAGCAATTCCTTTCCTTGCTCCCTGGAGATGCAGTGCAGGGACACATCGTTTGGTCACTTCCGGTAGAGCTCTCCATCCTTGATGCAGTATGCCGTGGCCTGCCGTGCCACACGCTCCGCTTCCTCCTCCTTCTCCGACAGGGTCCCTCGTGTTAAGTAACTCCGGAGCTTCGTGATCCAGCACCCCTCCTGAGGTTCCATCGTCAGGAGCAGGCGTGCTCCTGAGGCCGGGCCACAGACCGGGGCTCCTGAAGCAGGTGGCTAGGGGAGCTCCTCCCGAGGCTGAGCCGTGTTTGATAATGACGGCAAGGCTGGGGGCTTGAAGAGCCGCTCCTCGAAAATGCCAGGCTCCTGAGGTAACCACCTGGACGCCCGTTTGGCAATGTCGTCGGCCTCCTGATTGGTGCCACGGGGCACATGCTGCAACTCCAACCCCCAGAACTGCTTCTCCATCCTGCGGACCTCCGCAAGGTAGGCTTCCATGTGCTCATCTTTCGGCTCGTACACCTTGTTGGAGAAATTGACAAGGAGCTGCGAATCGCCCTTGATGGTGAGGCGTTTCACCCCCAGGGCAGCTGCGGCCTTCAAGCCCGCTATTAAACCTTCATACTCCGCTATGTTGTTGGAGACCTTTTCACCTTGCTAGAAACAGAGCTGTACAGCGTAGTAGAGCTTGTCCTGAGTGGGCGATATAAGCACCGCCCCAGCCCCAGCGCCATGCCTGGAGAACGCCCCATCAAATTACATGACCCAGCCTTCTGGCGCCTCGCTTCCCAGGGAGAGGGACCAATCCTCGTCGGCCTTGAGGCCTTGTGCCTCCGTCCATTCTGCCACAAAATCCGCCAATGCTGCTCCCTTGATGACTCTGGTCGTGCTGAATTCGAGCTGAAACGCTTGTAGTTCTATGTTCCACTCAGCGACCCTTCCAGCTGAGTTAGGGCTCCTGAGCACTCTCTCCAGGGGGTATGATCAGACGACCTTGATGGGGTGACCCTGAAAATAGTGTCGCAGCTTGCGCGAGGCCACCAATAGCGCGAGGAGGAGCTTCTGAGGCATGGGGTACCATGCCCACGCGTCCAGCAACACCGTACTAACGAAGTACATTGGGTGCTCAACGAGGTTGGGTGCGTCAGTGCTGGTGGCGCCCTTCGGAGACCATGGCGCCTCCTGAGGCTGGCCATCCAGGAGACGGGCCTCTTCCGCCTCCGGTGCACTCCTCTGCGGCGGCTGATCCTCCTCTGCCGTGGTGGCGGTTTCTGTGGGCCTTCCTTGTTCCTGTTTTGCCTTGTCCCGGGCTGCTGCTGTGCTTTTGATTCGATGCTCCTCTCTAATCGCCACCAGGGCTGCGCTGGCGGAGTAGGGAGTGGCGGCGAGGTAAAGCACTAGGGGCTCTTGAGGGCGCGGAGCCATCATGACCGGAGGGCTGGTCAGGTATCTCTTGAGATCCCGGAACACCTTGTCGGCCTCTTCGGTCCACTCAAAGGGCCCCTTTTTCTTCATTAGCTGGAAGAAGGGCAGCGCTCGCTCCCCCAACTTGGAGATGAAGCGCCCTAGCGCGGTCATGCGCCCAGTGAGCTTCTGCATTTCTCTGAGGGTCTTTGGCGGGCTCATGTCCTCGACGGCCTTGACCTTTTCCGGGTTAGCCTCGATGCCTCGGTGGGACACGAGGAAACCCAAGAGCTTACCCGATGGGACTCCGAACACACACTTCTCTGGGTTGAGCCGCAGGTTCACTGCGTTGAGGCTTGCGAAGGTTTCCTCCAGGTCTTGTATCAGGGTCCTGGCCTCCCGAGACTTCACCACAATGTCATCGACGTAAGCCTCAACATTCTTCCCGAGCTGCGGGCCTAAGGTGATGTGCATCAGCCGCTGAAAGGTCGCCCCTACGTTACGCAGCCCGAAGGGCAAGCATGTGTGGCAGTACACTCCACACGGGGTTAGGAAGGCTGTCTTTTTGACGTCTTCTATCGCCATCTTGATCTGGTGATACCCAGAGAAGGCATCCAAGAAGCATAGCAGGTCGCATTCCGCGGTGGAATCGACGATCTGGTCGATGCGGGGGAGTGGGAACGGATCTTGCGGGCATGCCTTGTTGAGGTTGGTGAAGTCGACACACATGCGCTCCTTCCCTCCCTTCTTTGGCACAACGACAGGGTTGGCCAACCAATCCGGGTATCGGACCTCGCGAATGACCCCAGCGGCTTCTAGTTTGTGGGTCTCTTGGACGATGAAGGCCTGCTTTTCTGTGGACTACCGCCTTGCCTTCTGCTTCACTGGGCGCACGTTGGGGCACACGTTGAGGTGATGCTCGATTACGCTCCTAGGAATCCCCGCCAACTGGTCAGGCTCCCAAGCGAATACCTTCTTGTTTGTGCGAAGGAACCCGACCAGGGCCTCCTCCTACTCGGGTTCGAGGTTGGCGCCTATGGTGAAAGTGGCGTTGGTGGACCCGTCCTCATCAACGGGTATCTGCTTGGTTTCTGCCTTGTCTTGGGTGAACAACTGTTTCTTCTTGGCGGGTGCAGCCCCCTTGGGCTCGGGGGTCTCTGAGTCGGCGGGCTGTGCCGACACCGCCATCTTGAAGGCGAGCTTGAGCACTCACAGCGCGTCTCTGGTGTCCCCATGCACGGTGAGGACACTGTTGCTCCCGGGCATCTTCATGAGGTTGTACGCAGGGTGCGTCGCGGCAATGAACTGGGCCAGCGCTGGGTAGCCGAGGATGGCGTTGTAGGGGAGGCCGATGGAGGCGATGTTGAAGTCGACCAGCTCCGTGCGGAAGTTGTTGTAGGTGCCGAAGGTTACTGGGAGCCGGATCTGTCCCAAGGAGCTGGAAAATCCGCCCCCAACGCCTGAGAAGGGCCGGCTGGGTTGCAGCCGTTTTAGGGGTATGCAGAGGAGGTTGAAGGCCTCAACCGAGAGCACGCTGAGGCCCGCACCGCCATCGATGAGAGTTCTGGTGACGGCCACCTGGCAGATGGTGGGTGTGCACATCATGGGGAGCGCACCCGAGCAGGCCGAGTTGGAGGGGTGGTCCTCCAAGCTGAAGGTCAGGCCGGCCTTGGGCGCCGCCCGGTCCGGGAGAGCCCCCTGCCGCGTGGAAGTGGCGCTGACCCGGCGGATGAACGGCTTGACGTGGTGACTTGTAGGCGGCGCCTGCGAGCCACCCAGGAGGGCCGCGACGACCGGGGGTGCTGGTGTAGCTTGGTGGGCGGGGAAGAGGCCGCGGAGCTCTTCCCAAGAGGCCACGGAGGCTGCCGGCAGGTGGAGCAGCCATGCGCGCGGAGCGCCGGTGAGGGCCATGGGGAGCCAGTTGGCCATGACCCTATCGTCACCTCCAGCTTCGAGGATGGCCTCCTCGTACGCCAGCAAGAAGGCCAGCAGATCAGTCGCGCCACCGTAGCGCGGCGGCATCGTTGGCTTGAACTGGTCCGGCCATCATACCTGTTGCAGGGCTGGGGCCAGGGCTCGGAGCCCCCTGGCCCCCGTGCTGGCGCCGGCGGCCGGAGCGGGCGACGCGCTTCTCATCGCGAGGCAGGTCGTGGCGGTGGCGGAAGGGAAAACTCCGGTGCACCCCCTACCTGGCGCGCCAAATGTCAGATTTCGGGTTCCGGCAGACCCTTGAGGTTCGAACACTGGGGTGCGCGCGGAGATTTCGCCTTCTGCCTACCTGCACCCCTCCGCCTCTGAGATCTAAGCTATGGGAAGAACAGCACAAGAGACACAGGGTTTATACTGGTTCGGGCCACCGTTGTGGTGTAATACCCTACTCCAGTATGTGGTGTGGTGGATTGCCTCTTGGGCTGATGATGATGAGCAATACAAGGAAGAACAGCCTCGCGAGGGTCTGTTCTTGGCTGTGGGGATGAACTGCTAGGAGGAGTTCAGTCACCCTTCTCTCTCTCTGTGTGTGATGTTACTCGATCCGATTTTTCTCTCCTCTACCCTGTGGGTGGCTAGTCCTATTTATAGGCAAAGGCCCTGGGCCTCTTCCCAAATATTGAGCGGGAAGGGCGCCAACAATTGGCCATTTTGAAGGGGAACATCTGGTACACTTATCCTGACTAAAGTTAGTCCTCGCCTGCCAAAGACTCTGGTGGTGACGCTGGCTTGGGCTCCACAATGACTTCCTCCCTACCGTTGGACTGGTCTTGGTCTCGTTGCACCGAAACGGGTGCCTTTGCTTGAT
The DNA here is from genome assembly GCF_002162155.2 of Triticum dicoccoides. Classification (NCBI taxonomy): domain Eukaryota; kingdom Viridiplantae; phylum Streptophyta; class Magnoliopsida; order Poales; family Poaceae; genus Triticum; species Triticum dicoccoides. The sequence continues at coordinate 367,082,721 of NC_041380.1, read as the reverse complement.
GCTCTCGCCTGCGCTTGCTCCCTTTGCACCAAAGAGGAAAGGAGGACACTGCGCGGGCTGGCGCCCGCCTGGCGCCCTTGGTCGTCATGGCTTGCGTCACGGGCACCTCGTGAGGTACCCCGCCTTGATCTCTCCGCCTCCTCGCGAGCCAGCCTGATGCGGCCGTGCCTGAGGAAGCTCCGTGTCGTCCGCCCCGCGAGGCTTGGCCCCTCGCGAGGGTCTTGGGTCTGCGTCGATGAAGACGGGCCGTGCTGGGCCCCCTTTGAGCCACGCCGCAGGCAGGCAAGTCTGGGGACCCCCATTCCCAGAACGGCGACAGCCTTGTCTTCTCCTGTTTATTGAATGTCTGCAGATTCCATCTTAGTCCGATACACGTGCACTATTATTATTATTCACATCGTTCGGTCATGCAAGTGAAAGGCAATTATGACGATATATGATGGACTGACTGAGATGAGAAAAGCTGGTATGAACTCGACCTATTTTGTTTTTGTAAATATGATTAGTTCATCGTTCCTGATTCAGCCTATTATGAATAAACATGTTTGCAATGACAATTAGAGATTATAGTTTCTTCTGCCATGCTTGATTAGCTATGAGTTATAATGGTTTACCTTGTGTGCCAACATGCTATTGAAATGGTTATGATGTGGTATGATAGGTGGTACCTCCTCTGAATGATTTAAGTGACTTGACTTGGCACATGTTCAAGCATGTAGTTGAAACAAAATCAACATAGCCTTCAAGATATTTATGTTCATGGTGGATTATATCCTACTCATGCTTGCATTCAGTGTTGATTAATTTTAATGCATGTTCATGACCGTTGTCGCTCTCTAGCTGGTCGCTTCCCAGTCTTTTGCTAGCCTTCACCTGTACTAAGCGGGAATACTGCTTGTGCATCCAACCCCTTAAACCCCAAAGTTATTCCACATGAGTCCACTATACCTACCTATATACGGTATCTACCTGCCGTTCCAAGTAAATTTGTATGTGCCAAACTCTAAACCTTCAAATAATTATCCTGTTTTGTATGCTCGAATAGCTCATGTATCAACTAGGGATGTCTGTATCTTCCATGTTAGGCGGGTTATTCTCAAGAGGAGTGGACTCCGCTCCTCACTCACAAGATAAATGGCTGGTCACCGGGATGCCCAGTCCCATGCTTTATGCAAAGTAAATCAAAATAATTGCAAACGAAACTCCCCCAGGGACTCTTGTTAGTTGGAGGCACTCGTTGTTTCGAGCAAGCCATGGATTGATGCTTGTGGTGGAAGGGGGAGTATAAACTTTACCATTCTGTTTGGGAACCGCCTATAATGTGTGTAGCATGGAAGATATCGCCATCTCTTGGTTGTTATATTGACAATGAAAGTATACCGCTCAAAATATTATTCTCCTCTATTTCAAAACTAAGCTCTGGCACCTCTACAAATCCCTGCTTCCCTCTGTGAAGGGCATATCTATTTACTTTTATGCTGAGTCATCATCCTCTTATTAAAAAGCACCAGTTGGAGAGCACCGTTGTCATTTGCATTCATTACTATTAGTTTACATTGAGTATGACTTGACTGGATCTCTTTTACCATGAATTACAATGTCTAGTCAGTCCTTGGTCTTTAAAGGTGCTCTGCATTTATGTTTTGCGGTCTCAGAAAGGGCTAGTGAGATACCATCCTATTATATCATATTATGATTGTTTTGAGAAAGTGTTGTCATCTGAGTTTTATTATTATGGCTCGCTAGTTGATTATGTTATTGATATGAGTAAACTTGAGACCTATGCGTTACTGTGAATGTGGTTAGTTATAATCTTTGCTGAAACTTGAATGCTGGCTTTACATATTTATAACAACAAGAGCAAACAGAGTTTGTAACAGTTTTCCTTTATCACTTTCAGTTTGTCAACTGAATTGCTTGAGGACAAGCAAAGATTTAAGCTTGGGGGAGTTGATACGTCTCCAACATATCTACTTTTCCAAACACTTTTGCCCTTGTTTTGGACTCTAACTTGCATGATTTGAATGGAACTAACCCGGATTGACGCTGTTTTCAACAGAATTACCATGGTGTTATTTATGTGCAGGAGAAAACGTTCTCGGAATGACCTGAAACTTCACGGAGACACTTTTCAGAAAATAAGAAAAGTACCTGCCAAAGATGAAGGCCAGGGGGGCCACCACCTTGCCACGAGGGTGGGGGCGCGCCTGCCCCCCTAGGGCGCGCCCCCTACCTCATGGGCCCCCTGTTGCCTCTCTGATTCCAACTCCACCTCCATATATTGAGTTTCAACGAGAAAAAAATCAGGGAGAAGAAATCATCGCGTTTTACGATACGGAGCCGCTGCCAAGCCCTAAAACCTCTCGGGAGGGCTGATCTGGAGTCCGTTCGGGGCTCCGGAGAGGGGAATCCATCTCCATCGTCATCATCAACCATCCTCCATCACCAATATCATGATGCTCACCATCGTGCGTGAGTAATTCCATCGTAGGCTTGCTGAACGGTGATGGGTTGGATGGGATCTATCATGTAATCGAGTTAGTTTTGTTAGGGTTTGATCCCTAGTGTCCATTATGTTCTGAGATTGATGTTGCTATGACTTTGTTATGCTTAATGCTTGTCACTAGGGCCCGAGTGCCATGATTTCAGATTGAACCTATTATGTTTTCATCAATATATGAGTGTTCTTGATCCTATCTTGCAAGTCTATAGTCACCTATTATGTGTTATGATCCGTTAACCCTGAAGTGACAATAATCGGGATACTTACCGGTGATGACCGTAGTTTGAGGAGTTCATGTATTCACTATGTGTTAATGCTTTGTTTTGGTTCTCTATTAAAAGGAGGCCTTATCCCTTAGTTTCTGTAAGGACCCCGCTGCCACGGGAGGGTAGGACAAAAGATGGCATGCAAGTTCTTTTCCATAAGCACGTATGACTATATTCGGAATACATGCCTACATTACATTGACGAACTGGAGCTAGTTCTGTGTCACCCTAGGTTATGACTGTTATATGATGAACCGCATCCGGCATAATTCTCCATCACCGATCCATTTCCATATATTGTTCTTCGCTTATTTACTTTTCCGTTGCTATTGCTATCATCACTACAAAATACCAAAAATATTACTTTTACTGTCGTTACCTTTTGCTACCGTTACCACTACTATCATATTACTTTGCTACTAAACACTTTGCTGCAGATATTAAGTTTCCAGGTGTGGTTGAATTGACAACTCAGCTGCTAATACTTGAGAATATTCTTTGGCTCCCCTTGTGTCGAATCAATAAATTTGGGTTGAATACTCTACCCGCGGAAACTGTTGCGATCCCCTATACTTGTGGGTTATCAAATAGCAAACGGTGGGTGAACAAATTATTGTTGGGAAATTGATAGAACTTAAAATAATCATGACGATATCAGGCAATGATCATTACATAGGCATCACGTCCAAGATTAGTAGACCAACTACTGCCTGCATCTACTACTATTACTCCACACATCGACCACTATACAACATGCATCTAGTGTATTAAGTTTGTGGAGAAACAGAGTAATGCAATAAGAACAATGACATGATGTAGACAAGATCTATCTATGTAGAGATAGGCCCCATCGTTTTGTCCTTAGTAGCAATGATACAAACGTGTCGATTCCCTTTCTGTCACTGGGATCAAGCACCATAATATCGAACCCACTACAAAGCACCTCTTCCCATTGCAAGATAAATAAATCAAGTTGGCCAAACAAAACCCAAATATCGGAGAAGAAATACGAGGCTATAAGTAATCATGCATAAAAGAGATCAAACAAACTCAAATACTTTCATGGATATAAAAGATAGATCTGATAAAAAACTCAAAGTTCATCGATCCCAACAAACACACCACAAAAGAGTTACATCATATGCATCTCCAAGAGACCATTGTATTGAGAATTCAGAGAGAGAGAGAGAGGAAGCCATCTGGCTACTAACTACTAACTACGGACCCGAGATGGTGGCTACTAACAAACACACCACAAAGAACTACTCACGCATCATCGGAGAGGCACCAATGGAGGTGGTGAACCCCATCCGAGATGGTGTCTAGATTGGATCTGGTGGTTCTGGACTCTGCGGCGGCTGGATGAATATTTCGTCGACTCCCCTAGGGTTTTGGGAATATTTGGGTATTTATAGAGCAAAGAGGCGGTCTGGGGGGCACCCGAGGTGGGCACAACCCACCAGGGCGCGCGTGGGCCTCCTGGCGTTCCCTGGTGGGTTGTGCTCTCTTCGGAGCACCCCCAGGTGCAGCCAGGGCCCATTAGGTGTCTTCTGGTCCATAAAAAATCTCCGTAAAGTTTCGTGGCATTTGGACTCCGTTTGGTATTGATTTTCTGCCATGTAAAAAACATGCAAAAAAACAACAACTGGCACTTGGCACTATGTCAATAGGTTAGTACCAAAAAATGATATAAAATGGCTATAAAATGATTATAAAACATCCAAGATTGATAATATAACAGCATGGAACAATCAAAAATTATAGATACGTTGGAGACGTATCAACGTCCATTTTGCATCATGTTTTCTTACTGTTATTTATGATGTTTTTATCCATAATAATGCTTTTTGGAGTAATTCTAATGCCTTTTCTCTCATAATATGCAAGGTATAAACAAAGAGGGAGAATTCCGGCAGCTGGAAATCTGGACCTGGAAAAGCTACGTTAGGCCACCTATTCTACACAACTCCAAATAAGCGGAAACTTCATAGAGATTTTTTATCAAATATTTGAAGAATATTGGAGCAAATAACTACCAGAGGGGGCCCACCAGATGCGCACAACCCACCTGGGCGCGCCAGGGAGCCCAGGCACGCCCTGGTGGGTTGTGCTCACCCAGGCCCACCTCCGGTTCCCATCTTCTGGTATATAAGTCATTTTGACCTACAAAAATGAAGGGAGGACTTTCGAGACGGATCGCCACCGTCTCGAGGCGGAACTTGGGCAGGAGCACATTTGCCCTCTAGCGAAGCGTCCGCCGGGGGAACTTCCCTCCCGGAGGGGGAAATCATCGTCATCATCATCACCAACAGCTCTCCCATCTTGGGGAGGGCAATCTCCATCAACATCTTCAACAGCATCATCTCATCTCAAACCCTAGTTCATCTCTTGTGTTCAATCTTGTTACCGGAACTATAGATTGGTGCTTGTGGGTGACTAGTAGTGTTGATTACATCTTGTAGTTGATTACTATATGGTTTATTGGTGGAAGATTATATGTTCAGATCCAATATGCTATTTAATACCCCTCTGATCTTGAGCATGATCATTATTTGTGAGTAGTTAGTTTTGTTCTTGAGGTCATGGGAGAAATCATGTTGCAAGTAATCATGTGAACTTGGTATGTGTTCGATATTTTGATAGTATGTATGTTGTGATTCCCTTAGTGGTGTCATATGAACGTCGACTACATGACACTTCACCATATTTGGGCCTAAGGGACTGCATTGTGGAGTAGCAATTAGATGATGGGTTGTGGGAGTGACAGAATCTTAAACCCCAGTTTATGCGCTATTCCATAAGGGACCGATTGGATCCAAAAGTTTAATGCTATGGTTAGAATTTATTCTAAATACTTTTCTCGTAGTTGCGGATGCTTGCGGGAGGGTTAATCATAAGTAGGAGGTTTGTTCAAGTAAGAACATCACCTAAGCATCGGTCCACCCACATATCAAATTATCAAAGTAGCGAACATAAATCGAACCAACATGGTGGAAGTGACTAGATGAAATTCCTGTGTACCCTCAAGAACGCTTTGCTTATCATAAGAAATCGTATTGGCATGTCCTTTGCCTCAAAAGGATTGGGCTACCTTGCTGCAGTTTTGTTACTATTATCATTACTTGCTCATTACAAAATATCTTGCTACCAAACTACTCTATTACTAACAATCTCAGCACTTGCAGACATCACCTTGCTGAAAACCACTTGTCATTTCCTTCTGCTCCTCGTTGGGTTCGACACTCTTACTTATGGAAAAGAGCTACAATTGATCCCCTATACTTGTGGGTCATCAGTACTCCTCTCCGCATGGGCATCCACTGCCGTGTCTTCCCCGGCTCCGCGTCATCCCCTTCCTAGGCCTCGCAGTCCTCCACCGCCTTAGTGCTCTTGGTGTGGCGTGGTCAATGTGGTCAAGGAACAGACTTCCATCGGAAGAGTACTGTACGTGGAGAGGCTGACAGCTGGGTCCATGGCCGCAGCAAGGAAGTGCAACCTTATTACACGCAAAATAATGATTCCTCCACCTGGTAGCAGGGACCCACCGGATAGGCCACCGTATTTTGTGAAAAAATCATTCCCCCTGACTGTCGGGACCCGCCAGCTACCACTGGTGCACCTCGATGCTATACAAACGGTTTTTAACCCCTTTTCGCGACGGCATTTGGAACCGTCGCCAAGTGAGTGTGGGCGATAGGGGGGTCCTTCCCACACAACCCAGAAACCGTTGGGGATATGCCCTCCTGGCACACACGCTTGGCAAAATGAGGTCATGTGCGACCAGCGAGCGCTCAAATACGGAAATATGTACAGTAGAGCTAAAAAATACAATTATACAGGTGAAATTGTTTCCGGTCACAAGTACATCCCACACAGTCAGTCATCGCTAAACGTTTCCATTCGTATGTACATCCCACACAGTCGCTCCAAGGAAAACGTTTCTGTTCACAGGTACATCACACATAATTTTTCCCGTTAAATCGTTTGTGATAGCGTTGTCATTGCACACAATATTAATAATTTTGTCGTTTGCGTTATTGAATGCATCACACACGGTGCGTAGAAGAAATTGTGTGGCAAAAGGCTGTCCATCACACACAGTTTTATGTGGTAAACATTTGCGCAAGGTGGCCTAATGCAAACAGTTTTCAAGAGAAAGTCGTGTGTGCAGTGGAGATTGATCGCACACGTAGTGGATCCTAGAAACGTTTCTGATCTCCACATATATCATAGACGTTTTGCTTTCACAAACCGTGTGCAGTGTAATCCCTAATTAATCCCTAATTTAAAAATCACATGTTTTGAATTTGAAAGTAGGCAATCACTTTTTTCATATCCAACCATGTTTATTACAAATATAGGTTCAACCACGAATGCATAATTCGATGCACAGGTACATATACTAAAGAACTACAGAAGCACCAAGTAAAGAATGATGAACCACAGTTGTACTAAAGACTGTAAAGAGAGAGGCGAAAGACATTCTGGTTGCTGGAGAAGGTGAAGCGGAATGCCCATATTGTGCCCTCCTCCATGCGTAATGTGTGCACGACTCTAGGCCAACCCCTTGTGATGGTTGTCCGTCCATCCTTCACTCTCTTCATTAGGACTTCTCGATGCTCATTGTAGTGTGGATGAAATACTTTAACCTTCATTGTGTGTCCACCAATCATGTACTTTGCAAGGTAATCTTGAGTTAACTGCTTCGAGAACCACTGGGAACGAAAAAGATTCGGACATTTTTTAGATAGCTTACCAGGCTTGCTGCCTGTTCAGTAAAAAGATTCAGATATTGTTGTCTAACAACTCATTATGGGCAACAAAAAGAGAAGGCTGCAGAGTTTGTAGTTACCATCCTACAGCTCACTGTTGTGTTGGATAGAGCATAAACAAAAAATTTGCTTGCCACCATTCGTATCTTTTTGCTAATAATCCTTATCAGTTTCCTCACTTGATGCTTGTTCATCAATATCTCATTACCCCATACACAAAAAGGGTCGATGCATGGATCCTTGCCAGGGGCATATGTACCTACAAGCAACACGTCCATATTAGAAGCTAACTAGTGTCCAGGCATGGATCTATCTGCACTACATTATGGAACGACGGGGGGAGTACAAGCCGAGGGATGAAGCTAACCTTGGCGGAAAATGGTGGCCACTCCCGTTGTTGTCTTGCATAAGTAGTGGAAAGGCATGATAAGTACAGCAACCTTAACATCAAACAAATATAGCAAAGGTAAACAACATCATCTCCAAATGATAGCTTGAATGTGTTGGTTTCAGCATGCTGTTAAAGCAGATATAAAGAAAATGAATAGAACGTAGGTAATGCTTAAACATCACACTGGATAAATGTGTAAAACTGAAATAAATGGCATGTGTTAACTACACCAAGAATAACTGGAACCAAATATAGCCGTTCAAACTAGTATTGATGTAGTCAAGCGGCACAGTTCCGACTTGCACATAATGAACAACACATTGTGAATGACTAAAATAAACAAGGCATAAATGACCAGTATAAAAACCAAATATAGCCATTGAAAACTGGACAGAGTCTCATTGCAACCAACCTAACAAGCAAATACAGATAAACAGGGCATATGCTTGAAAACTGGACAAATGCTCACTGCAACCAACCTAACAAGTAGATAAAGATAAACAAGGCATCTGCTTGATAATTGGACAAGTGCTAAAAAAAGCAACCTAACAACCAAATAGAGATAAACAAGGCATCTGCTTGATAACTGGACAAATGCTAAAAAATAACCTAACAACCAAATACAGATAAACAAGGCATCTGCTTGATAACTGGACAAATGCTCACTACAACCAAACTAAGAACCAAATAGAGATAAACAAGGCATCTGCTTGATAATTGAAAAAATGCTCACTCCAACCAACCTAACAACCAAATATTGATAAACAAGGCATCTACTCACTATAAACAACCAAATATAGCCATTCGTGAAACTGAAGTGGCCAATTCATACTTAAACATCACATAGACCTATTGAACAATACATTTTTGCATAACTGAAATAATTAAACATGGCACAGTTAAAGCACCGCACGGCAAATGCTACTACAACAAAAAGGTACGGGTTGGCAAGCTAGAAAATGTAAGATTTGCTGATAGAATGTTGCCTCACATTTCATGGACGGGATCTTTCCAGTTGGAAGAGCACATACCCATGGTGCACTCTCTGATGTCACAGATGGGTTGTTTCACCTTGGAAGAACCTTCATGGGTGCCCTCCTCATGGTCATGGTCGTGGTCGATGAGATCTGACTTCGCAATTGAGGATCCCAAGCCGCCGTCGTAGAACATGCCCTTCCGAAATGACAAAATGGGCTCGATGGCGAATAAAGCTCGCAAATCCTTGACCACTTGGCGGAGGAGATCAGCGGCAGGGCCGTCGAGATCAACGGCATTTGAACCAGAGGGGTTGGGGATGGACCACTTAACGTGTGACATGGCCCGCATGAAACCGTCGGTGTGGACGAGCTTGATGTCGTAGCCAGCTTTCCTGAGATACAGTAATACGCTAGCCCGCTGACATGAAGTTTTCGGCATGGCAACGTAGTCAACATCTTCGCCGGCTTCCGCGGCGACGTGTTGCTCTGGGATCGACAGGTCGGGGCGAATGGCGGCCACCTCGCCAACGCTTGTCGGAGAGGCCATGATAAACCTCTTCTTGGCCGAACGCTCGTCGGGCTCCCCTGGATACGTGGTCGAGCTTAGGCTGCGACATTCTGGAGCAGGGGATGTGGATCTGGTGGGGAGGGACACCGCAGGCCTCATCTAAAAACTCAGGGGAGTGGGCAATGGTATGGGAATCGCTGGGTAACCTGAACTTTATTATCTAAGCTAGGAGGAATGGGCAGACCGGCAGGGGTTGGTGGCGGTGCCAGCGAGGGCCGCGAGCTAGGGTTCGAGGGGGGAGGGGGCGGGTGGGGGACTGTGGACGGGGGGGTTGGTGTTTGAGGATATGCCACGGCTACTGAAAAAATTGGTAATGGTGGTGGAGATGGTGGTGGAAGAGGGAGGGCAATGGTTCAAATGCCTCGGTTACTGCAATTTTACTATAAGGTCGGTGCTGGAGGAGTGTGGGCGACGGTTGAAGTACGGTGACTACTAAAATTTGGGTAAAGGAATTGATGCAGGGCGGGAGTGCCCAACATCGCGCACAGTCCAATAACAATATGTGTGTATGATAATAAGGAAAACTGGCGCGGATCCACCGATTTTTGCAACGCTCAAGGCGGGTAGTTTGTTTTTTATATTTCTAGCTAGTTGGTCTATCACACACAGTTCATCCTAATTTCCAAATAAACTTACCAGCCTTTAGCTTGCACAGGTGGTGGTTTTACAGCGCACTTGCATCGCACACGGTTAAGCCAGTACCTCCACCCTTTGCTCGCGCTTGCACGGTCGTGGTGATTTCAACGCACTTGCATCGCATACGGTTGAGCCAGTACCTCCACATTAATTTGCTCGCGCTTGCGCGGTCGTGGTGATTTTAGGGCACTTGCATCGCACACGTTTGAGCCAGTACCTCCACCTTAATTTGCTCGCGCTTGCGCAGGCATGGTGATTCACATCGCACTTGTATCGCACAGGGTTAAGATATTATTCCATGTGTCCGTTGAGCGTTATCAGAGTCTTTGCAGCAAAAAATAACGTTAGAGAGGGTCAAAAGACAGCCACACCAGCATGTGTCCCAAATATATATGAGTGAAAAGGGTGGTCTGTGATGTTCAAAATTCCAATGCACAACTTTGACCACGCGGGCCCATGGTTGGCTGCGTCATTGAAGATCGATGAGAGGGGCCAGGAGTCAAGAACCACCTGGAAGTGGCCAAATATATGTAGAATATTGGGGATGTTTAAAACTTTAAATACGCAATGCATAACTTTGGTGGCACCTGCCTCGCAAACCCGAAAACACCCTAACAACCACCTAGCTAGGATATATATAATGACATAATGTCATTCCTAGCTAGGATACTTGGCCCACCACCTCCCACTTCGTGTCAGCGGGGCGAATGCACGTAATGATTGATACTTTGGTCATACATGCATGTCGCCATGAGCTACCATAAGACGAACCAATGAATCTATCGTTTGGTCAAATGACAGTTGTTGTTGTCGATAAACCGCTTGGGCCAATAGATTGAACCATCATAAAAATCACATGAGAGGGACCACAAAACCAGCACCTCTTGCATGCGGCCCAAAATGATGTATGTTGGGAAGGGGTGATGTGTGTTTTCAATATAGAATAATGTACAATTTAGATGTGGTGCCTACCTCTCGATACAAACAACAACCATGAAAGCAAGGTAGTTAAGGACGAGATACGCAGGGTTTGATGTAGGTCGAACCCAGCAATCCGAGCATCTGGGAGGAAATCTTGACAACGCATGAGCTTGAGCTTTGGTTGAGCAACATTTGACGGTGACCGGCCCTAACACGAACTAGGAGGAATCCATTCATGTCCAACACATACCCCTCATTATCGGTCAAAGGGGTGATATATATACACTCGGGGAGCCCACATATATGTGTGTCGTCACAATAAACTGCACAAGGGAGACATGGTCGATCAGAAGACCCCGTATACACTACATGCGGCCCGAAAATATGTATAGGTACGATGGTGTATGATGTGTTTAAATCCCAAATGCACAACTTCGATGGGCCACCAACTACATTACAAACCGAACACCATACCCGACTCCAAGCCTGGTTCAATACGTACAATGTCAGTTTCCCAACTTCGAGGCAGCGGCGGGGGGGGGGGTCGTCTCACGCATGCGCTCAAACTTTATTTTGTCTAGCATGGGACACACACACACACATATATATATATATATACATCTATACACCTATATAGTGTGCGAATAACTTTGAAAGTTGGCCGTTGGATGAAGCCAATCCAACGGTACAGAGATGGCAAATCCGAGCACTACTGGCCATTGGATATCATCTACGTTCCACCAGATTCTGCCACATGTATAATCTAGAAGACTCCATGGTTGAACTTAAGCATAATGCACAAACCTCAAAACACAAGCACTTCTCCTTCGTTCTCTAGAATCTTCCATATCTTAATTGCCCAATATTTTTTTCTAAATGAATTGTCACTTTTTGTTTTTACCTTTACAATGCAAAATTCCATGAATCTTAAAACAGATTATTTTTATCAAACTAATTGATTTTGGATGAGATGAACTGCATGTGCTGTTTTGAATGAAAACCTAGTAGAGAAGGAAGCATAACCAACACGACGCATGCGCACAATGCTTACCCATGTACTGCATGTGCTGTCGAAAGGGCTCAGGGTTGCCGTTCGATCTGGGAGCATCCAACGGTGCACACGTATGATCTGTGAGGTTTGCGTTCTGGCCAATCAGAACGCACAACTCGAATCACGCGCGCAGCGGGGGGGAGAATATCATACGAAAACCAACATTCGGAGGAAACCGGTGAAAACCACGAGAAAAAGATGTTTTGAAGTTTCAAAAAAAATGAAAAAATGTGGGATGTTAAGATGATGATGTTTTATTGCCACACAAAATTTCAAGTTGAAACACATTACGAGATGTGAGCTATGAAAAAGAGAAAATCAGCGTTGATAGTGCCAAATAGTAATGTCACTATTCAAGGTTGAATTTGTCTTTTTCATAGCTCACATCTCATAATGTTTTTCAACTTGAAATTTTGTGTCGCAATAATACATCACCTTCTTAACATCCCATATTTTTTCAGATTTTTATGAAACTTTAAAGTATGGTTTCCACGAAGTTTTCATCGAATAACGGCTTTCGTGAGTGAACCATGTGCTATTTGAAAACATTTCGTGAGAAGAATCTCGATTTTTAAATCCCCGTAAATCAAAAACTAAACCGAAAATCGTGAAACCTGGCATGGTGTCACGACATGGCACTTATATGTCGAGGAATTTTTTCGTCCATTGTGGCGCAAGTTTTATTACAAGCCTCTTACAAACCGGAGCTTCTCTCAAAGAAACCTCGTGGTTCTGATAGGGAAACATGTCCCCCTTGTGGGCGAAATGTAATCACTGCCTCTTTTCGCCTTATATTTTCTTCTACGGGCAACATGGAATGACAGGATATCTGTCCTGAAATTTAAACTTATTCAGGGTTCGTTTGGCCTTTTTATACACTAATTGAGTTTCCTAGGCATTTAATGTCCATAATTCAAATCTGAACTACAAATACATGCTCCAGTTCACCAAAATGGCTAGAAAAATTATACATGTGTCCTTGGGTGCATGTTTAGGTCCCATGCTAGGAATGGGAACGAATTACAACCGTACCGGTGTCATGGCTCGTCCTCAAACATTTCAAATCTCGGTTTTTAAGTCCCCATAAATCCTAAACTCACCAGAAATTCATCAAAGGTGGCATGGTGTCACGTCATGGCACATATATGTCATGGTAAAAACATTGTCCAATTTGGGCCAAGCTTTATTACAAACCTCTTACAAAAACCGGAGCTTCTCTCAAAGAAGCCTCGTGGTTCCGATAGGGAAACTTGTTCCCCTTGTGGGCGAAACATAATCACTGCCTCTTTTCGCCTTCTATTTTCTTCCACGGGCAACATGGAACGACATGATATCCGTGCTGAAATTTAAACTTATTCAGGGTTCGTTTGGCCTTTTTATACACTAATTGAGTTTCCTAGGCATTTAATGTCCATAATTCAAATCTAAACTACAAATACATGCTGCAGTTCACCAAAATGGCTAGAAAAATTATACATGTGCCCTTGGGTGCATGTTTAGGTCTCATGCCAGGAATGGGAACGAATTACAACTGTACCGATGTCCTGGCTCATCCTCAAACATTTCGAATCTCGGTTTTTAAGTCCCCATAAATCCTAAACTCACCAGAAAGTCATCAAAGGTGGCACGGTGTCACGTCATGGCACATATATGTCATGGTAAAAACATTGCCAATTTGGGCCAAGCTTTATTACAAACTGGAGCCTGTCGCAAGAACCCTCGTGGTTTCGATAGGGAAATATGTCCCCTTGTGGGCCAAACGATAATCACTCCCTCTTCTAGCCTCATATTTTCTTCTACACGCGGCACGGAACAACTAGAGATTCACGCTGAACTTTGAAATTATTCAGGGCTCGTTTGACCTTTTTTATTCATTAATTAAGTTTTCTAGGCATTTAATGTTCATAATTCAAATCTGAACTACAAATACATGCTCCAGTGCACCAAAATGGCTAGAAAAAATGTACATGTTTCCATGGGGTGCATGTTTAGGTCCAATGGAACGAATTCAATCGTCTCGCCGTCCTGGCTTGGCCAAAAACATTGTGAATCTTGGTTTTTAAATCTCTATAAATCCAAAACTCTCCAGGAAATCATGAAACTTGGCATGGTGTCACTACATGGTACATATAATTGTCCAATTTGGGCGAAGCTATATTACAAGCCTTTTACAAAACTGGAGCATGTCGCAACCCTTGTGGTTCCGGTAGGGAAACATGCCCCTCTTGTGGGAGAAACAATAATCGATGCCTCCTCTCGCATTGAACTTTGTTTTCTATAGGCAACATAGAATAACATGAGTGTCGGGCTGAAATTTGAAACTGTTCAGGGTTCGTTTGGCCATTGTATATATATTACTAATTACTAAGTTTTCTATGCATTTAATGTAGTCCATAATTCAAATTTGAACTACAACCACATGCTCCAGTGAAGCAAAATGGGTGGGAAATCGTACATGTGTCATTAGGTGCATGTTTAGGTCTCATTTAAGGAATGGGAATGAATTACAAACTTGTCGTCGTCCTGAAACATTGAGAATCTCGGTTTTTAAATCCCACTAAATCAAAACATCACCCAAAAAACATGAAACTTGGCATGATTTCATGACATGGCACATATATGTTGTGGTAAAAAAATGTCCAGTTTGAGAAGAGGCGCACACATTAGTAGCCAACGAAGTCCTTTTTGAAACAAAAGGTAACACATTAATATCGCAAACGGTTGTATATATTAACCATGTTGAAATTTAACCATACTCGGTGGCGTGCGTGCAGCTGTTTGATTAGACGGGACGAGCGCGAGAAGTCTGCCGTGCAGGCTCTATGGGACACGTGCGAGCAGTCTGTCGCGCAGGCTCGACGGGACCCGTGCATCCTGTCCACCTCACAGGCTCGACGGGACACGTGCGAGCAGCAAGGCCACCCATGCTCACCGGGAAGCGAGCTCTTTAACCCCCATGCACCAGCCGCCGCCCCCTCACTCACAACTTCTCCATTAATGGGTTAATTAAAGAACCTGGACGGAGGGTGTTTGCTTGTGATCCCATGGTAGCATTTGCTTTGTTTGTGTTTTCAACTCGTATTCCACCCTAATTTAAATTGCCACATGGGGAAACGGATAATACGACCACAAATAAAATGCAACGGATAATACAACAACAAATTTACAATGGTGCAGATAATAATTGTCTTACATATTCCAGATAATTTAAAATGCCACATGCGGCAAAGCCCGGAAGACACGGGGGCAAGAGAAGAAGGAAATTGCAGATAACGATCTGGGTCGCTACTGTGTCTACTCGTCGATGGATTGCCGGGTGGCAAAATCCTCCAGCTCCTTATTCAATTCCTCATGACTTTGATTGAAAGCAGCCACAGTTTCCTCCACCTCCTGCTCGCGCTTGATCCGGAGCTTCCACAAGCCACCCATCAGTTCCTCGATGATCGCTTTCAGCGTCATCTCCGAGGCACTGATCTGCTCATGCAGCATCTTCCAGCCGGCGGCCTCCTCCTCCTTCTCAGCGACCAACTTGAGGAGCTTCGCATTATCACACATGAGTTGCTCGACGAGGCCGATCGCCTTGTCAACTGAGGCATCGCTGATCCTGAGCAGCTTCATCAAGCCGTCGACCAACTCCTGTTGCGTAGTGACACCAGCGAGAATGTCATCGTCGCCGGCGAAGGACTTCAAGAACGCCGGCTCATCGCGATGGCCGGCGCCATGAATGCGCTTGTGAGAGCCCTCGCGTGCCCGTGAGAGCTTGTTCAAGGGCTCCGCGGTGCGTCGGCACATCTCTGCTGCGGCTGTGGCTTGGCGGTGGGACCTCTCTAGTGCTTCCGTGGCCTTGGTATTTGTTGTCTAGTTATATGTCCACCCTAAACTCCTCCTACATGTCATGGCGGAACGACTTGACAGAAAAAACCAGTTTTGTGGGTGATGAGGAGAGGAACTGTGAAGTAATTTTTGAGTGGGTAGTTTTTATAGCCCGGTGCTAATTAAGTGTGAACACATACTAGTTTGATAGGTGTGAACAGATTTGCAATTACTTATTGCGTTGTAATCAGCAATGTGATGAGTAACAAGGTCAAAATTTATTGATGGCAGAAGGTTGACCACGTGGTTGCTCGCCGTTGAGGCGGCCGCGGTGCGCTCCGCTCTGGTGTCCCTACACGTGCTTTGCTCGCAATTGAGGCAAAGTTACAATGGCAACGGTTAATAATTCTTAATAATTGTCTTACATATTCAGGATAATTTAAAATGCCAAATGTGGAAAGGCCGAGAACACTCACGACCTACATATGCATACAATTATAATAAAATATAAGCTAAAAGGCTAAGCTGGCGGCCTTCCGACGATGGTCTTCTCGGACTCCATGATCAACATAGCACCCTTGCGGCCGTTCACTCCAAGTGTCCTGACCCGCCTCCGCCTACGGAGCTGCTAGCGCTGGGAGGCTCTTGGGGCTGCTGGGCCTCTTCGAGAAGAGCTTGATAGTGTGCAATCGCGCGCATGACAACTCCACGGAACCACTCCATTTCCATGTCTCTGGCCTAGTAGCAAATTCCGTCAATCACCTGTATCCTCAAGATATCACGTTGGCGATGTTCTACTTCGTCGGGGACGTCGACTCCGCCAAGTATGCGCTCGAGCCTGGCCACCACATCGTCGGGATCGAGGTTGACATAGCCGCCGCGGGCAATGATGAAGCCGCATGTTGCCTTTGTCTTGACTGAATCGCAGAGGTCCTCTGCCCATTCCCTACGGGGCATCAGGCTCTCCATGAGCACTGGTGACGGTGGCTCTTCGGGTGGGTTGTTGATCATGCTGTCGAGCAACTCTGGATCTTTTGCATGCTGGATGGCAAATTGCTCATCACACCTCCTCTACAATATGTCGATTGTGCTCCCAAGGACTGAGTCGCCGATATCGCTGCCGATGGGCCATGGTGCCTGCACCGACCGATGAAGCTCTTGCTCCCCAACCTGCTCCAGCTCGTTCTCCTCACCGAAGATGTAACACAGGTAGGCATTGACGTCGAAGCTTTGGTCGTTGTTTGGCATGCTTGGAATAACTAATGCTAGATGGGTGAGGACTAGATCTTCGCAGTGAGTCGCGATGGTGAGTTGCCGCCTGGGTTATATGAAGCAAGCCATTAGCTAGTGGTGGGAAACCGGTGAGGGAATAGGCGTGGATTTTACAATTCACCCATGTGGAGCGCGGGAAGCATTCGCAGGAGCGCGGGAAGACTAAGTGGAGCACACACAACCCGAATACCATATCCGGTGCCATGTGTTATTTATCACACAAGTGTTAACATAAGGAAACTTATGTGTAACTTACTAATAACCGCACACGAGTACTCGTAGACGCATCGTGTGCGATACTCCTAGCCACCGCAAGCAACTAGTTTGCATTTTCAAAGTTTTTTGTACACACAGAATCGCACACGAGCTAAATGTATTAACCGTCTGTGTTGTAATTTCTCATCGCAAACAGTTCATACAAATCGGCTATTTGCCACGTATCACACACATCTTGTTAAGTTGAACCGTTTCTGTCTTGTTCGCTAATCAAAAACAGTTTGTCCGAGTGAACCGTATGCCCTATATCACACACACCTTGATCTGGCTAACCATTTATGTTGCACTCCCTAATAGCAAACGGTTCATCGGAGCGAACTGTATGTCGTATATCGCACACACATTGATATGGCTGCCCATTTCTGTTGTTCCGCCTCATTGCAAACAGTTCGAACGGGTTAACCGTGTGCCCTGAATCGCACACGCAACTAAAATCTGAACTGTGTTTGATGGCTCCACCATCGCAAATGTTTTGCACCTTTTTGACGGGTTTTTTACATCCTCATTTGTGATTACTGCGCCGCACATAGTTTCATTAAAGGGTCTATGATCGTAGTGTCGCGTTAGCAGCATCCTGCAGTAGTATACATCTTCGCACGCAAGGAAGTGCATCCATATTATGGGCAAAAAAATGATTCTCCCCTTGACTGCTGGGACCCACCAGCTACATCTTCGCACGCAAGGAAGTGCCTCCTGATCCTCCCTGACAGTCGTGACCCACCTGGTCTTTCTGCACGCTGCAGCGATGAACCGTTGCCGAGTAAGGAAGGGCACATGTCGTAGTAGAGGTGTGGACATAGTATGTACACATACTACAGCCAGGGTGCAAGAAAGTAAATACGGCCATGTACGTACATACGAGCGGGGTCTCGAACGTCTACTCACGCATATGTACGACCAGGGCTCGTATACATGGTGAGGCAGCAACGGTGTCCTGTTCATCGGCAGCCAACCGGCTAGGTCAGAACGGAGAAACTGCGTCGTCGTGTTCATCGGGAGGCAATGAAATGTGTCATGTTCATCGAGAGCCAACCGGCTTGGACAGAACAGTCAAAACGAGGCCTGTCATACCACAGAACGGAGGAAACAGCCTTGTGTTCGACCGCCTACGGTCGAAACAGGATCCTGTTCACTGGGAGGGGTGTGGCGTACCGCGAAACGGAGGAAATGGACTTCTCTTCGATCTCCGATGGTCGAAACGGGGTCCTATTGATCGGGATGGGTGTGGCGTACTGCAAAATGGAGGAAACGGACTTGTGTTGGAGCGGTACGGTCGAAACGCGGGTCCTGTTCATCGGGAGGGGTGTGGAGTACCGCAAAACGGGACTCCACGGGCTACTGTTCATCTCCACTGTCGACCTCCTCCACCCTCCACCTGCGATTGTTCATCCACGACATCTCCCTCCTGCCTCCACCAGCTACTATTCATCCATGGGCTCCTGTTCATCCAGCCTCCACCGCTCCTCCACCGGCTACTGTTCAACCAACCCTCTCCACGGGGTCCTGTTCAACCACCCCTCCACGGGCTACTGTTCATCTAGCCCTCCACCGGCTACTGTTGAACCAGCCCTCGACGGGGTCCTGTTCATCCAGCCCTCCACGGGGTCCAGTTCATCCACCCCCAACCAGCTCGATCAGGGTCTTGTTCATCCAGCGGCAACGGCCTCTACTACCACGAGGTACTGTTCATCCAACCCCCAGCAGGAACTGTTCACCCAACCCCCCAACAACGCTCATTGTTCATCAAGAGGCAGCAGGTTTGATCGGCTTCAGTTAGTAGCAGTAGTGAAGGAATCGCTCGATTGGGTTCAGTTAACAGCCAGATCGATCGATCGCTCGGGTTCAGTAACGCATAGCCTGTAGTGCAATCGCTCGGGTTCAGTAGGTGAGCGCCTCACTCGGGTTCAGTTAGAGCCCAACGCCTCACACCCACGCGCGTACATGTATGAGAGAAACACGAATCGCTTGGCCTCGACCACCCACCGTAATCGGGAACTCCCTGATATTTTCCTCGCCCTCGCTTCTACCACGGTTTTTTCCGTCATGGACGGCCCAAAGAATGTCATGCAGCCGTGTCTCCGGCCCGCCCAGGATGAAAAGCCCATTTTTGTCATGATTTTTTGTCATAGAAGTATGAGCCCACCACATCTATGATGATACCGGGTTTTGTCACAGTTATTGTCATAGAAGTGTCATAAGCATGACAGGAAAAAAATGTTCGACCCAAAATGTCACGGATGTGTCTTCTTTTTGTAGTGGTATTTATTTTTCATTTGGTTTCGGTCCTTGAAAGTTGCGAGCGTGCATATTTACTTCATGTATTTTATTTGGCATGCTTTCTTTATTTGACCCAATATATAGGGGAAACTCCACCAAGTCTCAATTTGGATGAGATGTGCATGAAATTTATTTTCATATATATATATGCACATATGTATGTGGAGTTTGTCCTATGTATTGTTGGTTCTCTAGCTCCTTGGTCCCAATGAGTTTGGGTACCATTTTGTTTGTGTGGTTGTTCTAGGAACAATTGGAGATGGATTGGATGCTCGGCTCACTCACAAGGAAGGTGGTGTCACCATGTGCTTATTGGAGTCAAGCTAGGATGTTCAATGAACTACTAGCTACTACCTTCAATTGGTATCTTCTAAATCCTTCCAATGTTATCTCGGTAACAAGTATCTCTTCATGCATTCTTTTCCTGCATTCAACCTTGTGTAGGTTGCATCTTGGCATTATATTCATTCCATCTTGTGATACTTGGTTCCTTTCTCAAAGCATCTCAACGATCATCCTTTGTTGATAGTTGTCGGTGTCAAAACCGGCGGATCTCGGGTAGTGGGTCCCGAACTGTGCGTCTAGGCCGGATGGTAACAGGAGGTAGGGAACATGATGTTTTACCCAGGTTCGGGCCCTCTTGATGGAGGTAAAACCCTACGTCCTGCTTGATTAATATTGATGATATGGGTAGTACAAGAGTAGATCTACCACGAGATCAAGGAGGCTAAACCCTAGAAGCTAGCCTATGGTATGATTGTTGTATATGGAGTTGATTGCCTACGGACTACAACCCTCCGGTTTATATAGACACCGGATAGGGTTAGGGTTACATAGAGTCGGTTACAATGGTAGGAGATCTTGAATATCCGCATCGCCAAGCTTGTCTTCCACGCCAAGGAAAGTCCCATCCGGACACGGGACGAAGTCTTCAATCTTGTATCTTCATAGTCCAGGAGTCCGGCTGAAGGTATAGTCCGGCTACCCGAACACCCCCTAATCCAGGACTCCCTCAGTAGCCCCTGAACCAGGCTTCAATGACAACGAGTCCGGTGCGCAAATTGTCTTCGGCATTGCAAGGCGGGTTCCTCCTCCAAGTCCTTCATAGAAGATTGTAAACACCAAGAGTAGTGTACGGCTCTGCAAAATAAGCTTCCACATATCGCCATAGAGAGAATAATATTAACACAAATCAAAATTGCTGACGTATTCCGCAGTGTGTCATCACACTACGGCCAAGTCCTTTACTCGAATCATTTTTACTTTTCCACCTCAGCATGTTTTGCGAGGCGGTTTCCTTGGCATGTCTTGTCAAAGCAGAGATCGTGTACCCCCTTTGCGGGATTCTCATCAATACGGACGTGGGTAACCCAACCACGCCATTTATCACGGCGCTTGGGAGACAAGCGAGTTTTACTAGGCTGGCGGGGACGCACAACCGCATCCGCCCATATAAGGGGATAAGGATCCACCTTTTTACCTACGCCTTCTTCCTCCTTTGCCTATCCATCTCCTGCGCACTCGAGCTCCAGCGCCCAAGCCCTCACTTCCCACCTCAACCTTCTCCAGCAATGTCCGGAGCGGGAGGCAAGTGGATGGTCTCCTCCGTCACGGAGGGCCATGTCAAAAAGCTAAGGAAGGCCGGATACTTGTCCAAAGACATCGCGCACCGACTTCCCAAAGAGGGGCAGCTTCTCCCCACCCCAAGGCCCCATGAGAGGTAGTATTCCTTCCCCACTTCCTCCGCGGACTGGGTTTTCCACTCCACCCATTTGTCCGGGGGATTATGTTTTACTATGGCCTGGATTTCCACGATCTGGCCTCGAACTTCGTCCTCAACATCTCAGCGTTTATCGTCGTGTGCGAGGCTTTCCTCCGCATCCGCCCCCATTTCGGCCTCTGGCTCAAGACCTTCAACGTCAAGCCCAAGGTGGCGCGCGGCAGCCCGGCAGAGTGCGGAGACGCCATGGCGGGCAAGATGGCCAACATCCTATGGCTCGAGGGCTCCTTCGTGGAGACCCTGAAGGGGTGGCAATCGTGGTGGTTTTACATCACTGAGCCGCACGATCCGAAATGGATCGCAGCCCCCGAGTTCCGATCTAGACCCCCCACGCGGCTTATGTCCTGGAAAGAGACGGGCCTGTCGTGGGGCGACGAAAAAGAGGTGACCGGACTACAGACATGCGTCCAGTCCCTGGTGAGCAAGCCGATCAAGCTCGTCAATGTAGTCCAGGTTATGCTCGTCCACCGTATCCTCCCGTGTCAACAACGGGACTTTAATCTGTGGGAATTCGACCCGGCGCAGCACCAAACCCTTAACAGGCTCTTCGACACGACGTATGAAGACGTCTGGAAGGTGCTAACCAAAGGCGCCGACGCTCCCACATCCGCTTCTGAGGACCGCGGATACAGCTCGCAGCGTCACACTAGCGAGGTAAGCTATTTTCACCTTTTACATGATGTTAAGTTTTTTCATAGTTTGACTCTATGCGGGATCTAAACTCCCTTACCTTTGACAGGCTTGGCGGGAGAAGTCCGGATCGATTAACTATCCGGCTCCCTTGCCCGAAGACCCAGCCCCTGCTCTCCTAGTGAAGCTGCTAGTTCCGGCGCCTTATGTGGTGCCGGAGAAGAAGGCCAAGAAGAAGAAGGCCACGGGGACTCGAAAGAGTGCCCGTAATGTGGTGGTGTCGGACTCGTCATCTGACGAGTCCGAGACGCCCTCCTCCCGTGAAAACAAGGAGGAGGAGGAAGAAAACTCTCCCCCCCCCCCAGCGGAGGGAGGAGAGAAGAGGAAGGCCACCCCAACGGGGGAGGCCGAGGGGTCTAGGAAAAGGAAGACCCCTCCGCTGGACTATGCCCCCAACGCCGAAGAGGGCAAAGAGGAGTGGCCAAACAGGGCCAAGCGTCCGGCAAAATCGTAAGTTCGGATATCATAATAACTCATGATGTTCCTTTGTTGCACAACTTTCCCTAATGTCGAACGTAATTATGCAGCCCGCCCCGGGCCGAACTCAACGAGTCGTCGAGCAGCTCCCTGGATTCATCGGACGTGAACTCAGTTCCGCCCGCTGTCTCCCCCCGCACTGCGGACGACGCCGAAGTGGCGTCGCAACAAGCTCCGGGGCAGGAGGAGGTGGTCCTGGAGGAGCCGCAAGGCGACCTCCCGGACCCCAGGAGTAAAGGGGACAAGACCCCCTAGGGCTCCAAGTCCGGCTTTGTGCCGGACACCATGCCAGAATCTTCAACAGTTCCGGACCGCGGTAGGTGAACTCCTTCCAAGAGGAGCAAGCCTTCTGAGCCGGTGGCCTCCGTCCAACCGGAGGTGCCGGACAATCTGCTCGAGGTGCTTGACGGCGCCTCCATCGACGAGGAGCACCGTACTATTATGAGTACGGTGATCCAGAAGGTTCAGTCCGCCAAGAGCGGACTAAGTGAAGCTTGCGCTAGCCTCCTAACAGGCTTTGTGGTAAGTAAAAATATGTAAAAATATAACCGCATAGACAGTAGCCCCTGATGCTCTGTTTGGCGTTCGGAAAGAAAACCCGAATAGAGGATCTATTAAATTTCGCAGGAGTCTAACAAAAAGAGTCAATATGCGTATGCAGGCTTCGCTGCTATCCACCGCCGCACTGACTGCGGAGGTGGGTGTCCTGAAACAGGACCTCAAGCGGACCGAGCAAGAGCTCGGCCTTGCCAAGCGGCAGCTCGAGGAAAAAGAAGGTAGGAAATACCTTACAAAAAAAGTGCCTATAGAGAGGCTTGATTGCAAAAAATAACAGGATTGCACTGCTTATTATAGGGGCCACGACTGAGGTGGCGACCCTCAAGCAGGCGTTGTCCGAGGCCAAAAAGAAAACGGCCGCGGAGCGCACCGAGCGAGAGAAACTTGGGGCTCAGGTCGGCGAGGTGCAGCAAGAGCTTCAGGCTCTCATGAAAAAACATGAGAGTTTGGAGCTTGAGTCAAAGACCCAAGCATCCGAGCTCGCGGCGGCCCTTGAGACTGCCAAGTCTGCCAAGGCCGAAGCCCAAAAGGCCCTCCAAGAGTTGGAGGAGATGAAGAAGATAGCAGCGGGTAAGGAATTCTTTATGCAAAGCAGAAATATAAAAGTAAACTACTTGTTACTTACCCGAATCCGGAGTTCTCCAGGGGCATTTGCAGATCTTCCCCGCAGCGTATCCAATGCCGCCGCATTCTACTGAGCTAAAGAGGGTAGCTCGAAGGAGAAGGTGTTCTGGTCTCAGTATGTTGAGGCCGGACACCCTGTGCCCTTGAGCGACCAGCTGAAACAGCTGGTCGAGCTCCACAAGGCGGCCGAACAGGCCATGAAGGGCTTCGTAGTTCGGCTGTGGCCCAGAGAGGCCCTGCCTGGGAGCTACTTAGGGCTGGTGCGGCGGCTGGTGGAGGCCTGTCCAAGGCTCGAGGTCATCAAGCGCTCCGTCTACATCGAAGGTGCCCGTCGGGCCCTTGCCCGTGCAAAGGTGCACTGGGGTAAGCTGGACGGTGAGAAGCTTGTGAAGGATGGGCCGCCGCCGGGGAAGGAGCATCGCAAGCCCGAGAACTATTACAAGGATGTTCTTGTGGGTGCCCGCCTTGTGGCGGATGAATGTACCAAGGATGTAATTTTTGAATAAACTCGCTCGTTTTTATCCTGTGCGTTGAAAACTTGTTCATAGGCGCTTAAGCAATGCTTGTTGAATTTAAAATATTATTTTTTGTGCGGCCGTTTATCAAAAAATTGAGAGATGGCCAGTCGTCGGCTTCTGCCCCCATGCTACTAGTGCTGGGGTGTTCGGGATAAACCTGAGCGCTCTTTTTCCCATAGTTGGGTCCTTCGAGGGAGGCGCTCAGCACAACGAACCAGGCAATCGGACTATAATGCTTGAACACTCTCACTTAGCCATAGAACTTTATAATTTTAAATTTTGGCGAAGCCCCTAGTTCGGAAGACCGGGTTCGGGGCGCTATCCACGCCTTGGCCGGACAAATCCGGCTCCTCGCTCGAAGCGGCATAAGTCTTTAGGGACTCGAAAAACCTCTCGAACAACGACCGGTCTCTCGCCTCATCATGACAGTCAGTTTTAGCTTTCTCCACTGAGGTGCTTAACCCAGCTCAACCGGGGCACAATCGCAGTGGTTCTCCTAGTGCTACCTTAGCCGATATAGCGGAACGTAAGGCACCAAAACATAGGAGCCGGGCAAACCCAACTATTGACCCAAATCATGATTCGGAGCCGATGCATATAGTGCTATAAGTTCGGGGTGCCGCACTTGTGAAAGTGTACGGACTTCTCACACCATATTAAAGGGTACTGAAGCCCCTGGCGTAATTGTCGTACCATAGTGTATGGGTGCAATCATGTCATTAATGAACATATATAAAAAAGAGTAATGCAGAAAATAGACAAAAGCTATGCATTGTTTATAGAGAGGCTATTTATCAAAGCCGAACGATACAAATAGTGCGGTAAGCAAAAGATATTGGACTATTCAGTATGTCCTGACCAGGGGCAGGCCGCGGAATTGTATTTAAAACAAGTATACCGCTCGTAATAGAGACCACCTGGGAGTTCCATAATGCAGCATGGCTTGTCTGCCTCCCTGGATCTTGCATCGTTTGTGCGGCAGTCGAATTGCCGAACAGGTCGTCCAAAGTATGGAGTCCTGAAAGTAAGAAAAAATTAAAAAAAGGAATCCGGCAGCCCCTAGTACGTTCTAAGCCGTATTCTGGGCGTGCCGTTATTGTGCCCCTTCCCCTGTGCCCATGGTATTTCAAGGGCGTAGTTATGTACGCGAGATACTGGTTTTGCTATGTCGCGAAGGCTGGGGTTGGGGCCGCATTGCTACGCTTGCTCAGAGTGTGCCAGGCGGTCCTGTTGTGGTTACTCCGGGCGCGCTTGGCAGTGTTTGGCTTTTTAATGGCCGGACTGGAGAATTGCCTGAGAAGGCTACTTTGTACCTCCGCTGCAAGAGCCGCCGTATGCTCCTCCGTACGGAGGGAGCGTTCGGTGTTTCCGTTGACCGTAATTACTCCTCGAGGGCCTGGCATCTTGAGCTTGAGATATGCGTAGTGCGGCACCGCATTGAATTTTGCGAATGCGGTTCGTCCGAGCAGGGCGTGATAGCCACTGCGAAACGGGACTATATCGAAGATTAACTCTTCGCTTCGGAAATTGTCTGGGGATCCGAAGACCACGTCAAGTGTTACTGAGCCTGTATAGTTGGATTCTACACCTGGTATAACGCCTTTAAAGGTCGTTCTTGTTGGCTTAATCCTTGAGGGATTTATGCCCATTTTCCGCACTATATCCTGATAAAGCAGGTTTAGGCTACTGCCGCCGTCCATGAGGACTCTTGTGAGATGAAATCCGTCGATGATTGGATTGAGAACCAATGCGGCGAAGCCACCATGACGGATGCTAGTGGGATGGTCCCTTCGATCAAAAGTGATCGGGCAGGAGGACCATGGGTTGAACTTTGGGGCGACTGGCTCTATCGCATATACGTCCCGTAGCGCACGCTTCCGCTCCCGCTTGCAAATGTGGGTTGCGTATATCATGTTCACCGTCTGCACTTGTGGGGGAAAGCCCTTCTGTCCATTGTTGTTCGGCGGCTTGGTCTCCTCGTCGTCGCTGTGCAGCCCCTTGTCTCTATTTTCGGCCCTTAACTTGCATGCCTGCTTGAACACCCAACAATCCCTATTAGTGTGATTGGCTGGCCTTTCAGGGGTGCCATGTATCTAGCACAAGCGATCAAGTATTCGGTCCAAACTGGACGGGCCATGAGTATTCTTTTTGAATGGCTTTTTCCACTGACCGGATTTATAGCCTTTGAATCCGGCATTGACTGCCGTGTCTTCATTGCTTATTCTGACGTGTCCTGCCACTTTTGTCCTTGGTGTCTGAATTACCAGGGTTCTTTGATAAGTTGTTACTACGAGCTAGCCAGCTGTCTTCTCCCACGCAAAAGCGGGTCATGAGTGTCGTGAGGGCTGCCATGGATTTCGGCTTTTCCTGTCCCAGGTGTCGGGCAAGCCACTCATCACGGATGTTATGCTTGAAGGCTGCTAGGGCCTCTGCGTCCGGACAGTCGACTATCTGGTTTTTCTTTGTTAGGAACCGTGTCCAGAATTGTCTGGCCGATTCTTCTGGCTGCTGAATTATGTGGCTTAAGTCGTCGGCATCCGGCGGTCGCACGTAAGTGCCCTGGAAGTTGTCGAGGAATGCGGCTTCCAGGTCCTCCCAAGAACCAATTGAGTCTGCTGGCAAGCTGTTAAGCCAATGCCGGGCCGGTCCTTTAAGTTGAGCAGGAGGTATTTGATGGCATGTAGATCATCGCCGCGTGCCATGTGGATGTGAAGGAGATAATCCGCGATCCATACCGCCGGGTCTGTTGTGCCATCGTATGATTCGATGTTTATGGGTTTGAAACCCTCTGGGATTTTATGATCCATTACTTCATTCGTGAAGCATAGCGGGTGTGCGGCGCCTCTGTACTGGGCTATATCACGACGCAGCTCGGAAGAGCTATGTCTGTTGTGTTCGGCCCGGCCGGATTTGTTGTATCCGGAGTGAAGATCATTGTCACATGCCGTAGGGCGCCTGCACGATCCGTAGATCGATCTTGTTTGTCTTGCCTTATCCTCCAGTATGTCTCGCAGGTCGGGCGCATTTTCCCATGCCTTAGTTGAGCGGCGTCGGGGCATGGCTTGGGTGGAGGGCCGAGAGGCCTCTCTGTCGCGGCCGCGAGGTGGCCGGTCTGCCATGTCATGCGCTGGTGATGTAGGTGCTTCCTCCTCTAATCGGGGTAGCGGCCTGCGCTTCGGGTAACTCTTGGAGGGGCGTTCGAGTTTATACTCTTCGGCCGCAAGGACTTCAGTCCATCTGTCAGCTAGCAAATCTTGGGCAGCTCTAAGTTGTTGCTGCTTTTTCTTGAGGTTGCTTGCCGTGGCTAAAAGCCTGCGTTTAAAACGCTCTTGTTCGGCGGGGTCTGATGGTATGACGAATTCATCGTCATCGAGGCTTGCCTCGTCTTCGGAGGGAGGCGTATAGTTATCATCCTCGACCTCTCGGTCTGCCGCTCTCTCATGAGGGCTGGCTTCTCCATCTTCCTGTGCCGAATCTTGCTGAGGTGGGTGTTCTTCGGCGCTATCCGGGGTAGTATTATCTCCCGTGCCGGAATCACCGTTTTTGTTTTGGCGGGATTTAGAGTGGCGCCGCTGACGCCGGCGCTTTGGCTGTTTCTTGGGGGCGTCATCCCCCACTGTTCCATTGCCATCTCCATCTTTTGGAGTGTCCACCATATATATGTCATATGATGAGGTGGCCTTCCAGTGCCCTACAGGTGCTGGTTCCTGTTCGTCTCCTACATCGTCGTCCATGTCGTTGATGTCTTCGGAGCTGAAGTCAAGCATGTCGGTTAGATCGTCGACAGTGGCTACAAAGTGGGTGGTGGGTGGGCTTTGAATTTCCTCATCGTCCGTATTCCACCCTCGCTGACCGTAGTCCGGCCAGGGCTCTCCTGATAAAGAGAGAGACTTAAGAGAATTCAGGATGTCGCCAAAAGGCGAATGCTGAAAGATGTCTGCGGCGGTGAACTCCATTATCGGCGCCCAATCGGATTCAATTGGCAGGGGTTCGGAGTCTGGGGGGAGTCCGGATCCTCGGAGTCACGGGTAGTGCAGAGTGCGGGGCTAGCATTCGGCTCGATCGCCTCTGAGATCGCAGCCCCTGAGGCAGCGTCCAACCGCTGATCCTCGATCGGCGCAGTAGGCTCCGAATCAATGGTAGAAACCGATGCGTATGCGGCCTCCAAGGCGCTGTTCGGCAACAGAGCTATATCATGCCCATCGAGACAGTGCGGCGTGCTTGACTGTGGCTCGAATTCGTCGAAGATCAAGTCCCCGTGGATGTCAGCCGTGTAGTTTAGGCTTCCAAACCTGACCTGATGGCCAGGGGCATAGCTTTCGATCTGCTCCAGGTGGCCGAGCGAATTGGCCCGCAGAGCAAAGCCGCCGAAGACGAAGATCTGTCCGGGGAGCAAAGTCTCACCCTGGACTGCATCGTTGTTGATGATCAAAGGAGCCATCAGGCCTAAAGGCGACGACACAGAGGAACTCTCAATGAAAGCACCAATGTCGGTGTCAAAACCGGCGGATCTCGGGTAGTGGGTCCCGAACTGTGCGTCTAGGCCGGATGGTAACAGGAGGCAGGGAACACGATGTTTTACCTAGGTTCGGGGGCCCTCTTGATGGAGGTAAAACCCTATGTCCTGCTTGATTAATATTGATGATATGGGTAGTACAAGAGTAGATCTACCACGAGATCAAGGAGGCTAAACCCTAGAAGCTAGCCTATGGTATGATTATTGTATATGGAGTTGATTGCCTATGGACTACAACCCTCCGGTTTATATAGACATCAGATAGGGTTAGGGTTACATAGAGTCGGTTACAATGGTAGGAGATCTTGAATATCTGCATCGCCAAGCTTTTCTTCCACGCCAAGGAAAGTCCCATCCGGACACGGGACGAAGTCTTCAATCTTGTATCTTCATAGTCCAGGAGTCCGGCTGAAGGTATAGTCTGGCTACCCGAACACCCCCTAATCCAGGACTCCCTCAATAGTTCTGATGTCTTTGATGGATATGTGGTAGAAATTCATTTATATACAATAAGACCATATCTAGCCATGTGCTATGCTTTCAAGCAAATATCTTATTGGTGTATTTATGATTCCCTTATGCATATCTTGTTCTTTCCTTTTTGAAACTATTTCGTGTGTACATCTTTCTTTGTGGATTGATATCATCATGATTTTCATCTACCTAGAATCTTATACACTAGAGAGAAGTTACATCTCTAGTTGATATCCCTATTCTTCCACGCCCACCTTTTTTCTTGGTGGTTCCCTGAAAGGATTTATCTTGAGAACAGGTCTTATATTGTTGCATCTTTATGCACTCTTTTGTGGTGAAGATTGTTTTCCTCAAGATTGTCTTGACGAGGCTTCTGCCATGTCTTTTGGTATCCCTCCTCTTTACAAAGCTATCATTTTCTATCTTCACCATGGGTTGTCACAATTGTTGGTTATTCATTTTGCATATTTAGCGTGCTTGTGAACCCCTTTGCTTGATGTGTGTGGGAAGGACATGTCTTTCACATTGTATCTTATTTATTCAAGACTATGTTAGTTTAATGCCCATCCTTATATTAGTCTTCTCAAGTGCTTTGGCATGACTCATACACATCATTTTGGTTGAGCTTATTTCTAAGTTGCTCTTTATATGTTGCTGAACCATTTGTTTGTTGCAAGTTCTAGGCTTAGTTTCCTACATGCTCAATTGCACTTGTTGTGAGTTTCTATTGATTTTGGGGGAGTGATGATCCTATCCTGTGCACGTTGTATCCAAATACAAAATTATATAATGCACAAATCATGGGGAGCTTCTCTATGTTCTTTAGAACACTCCTATGCTCACATCATAATATCTTTTAGTCTTATCGCTCGTAGGATCATTGTTTTAGTTGGTTCAATTGGTATCTTTTGATTGCTTGTTTTAATTGGTATCTGTTGACTACTTGATTGCTTGTTTCTCTCTTTGTTATGTCTTTGTGGCATATCATCCATTAGCAATCTTTGGATCCTCTATATAGTTTGTCTTCCTCCAAGTATGTATCTTTGGATATGTGTATTGCATTCCACTCTTGTTGAGAAATACATATTTTATGGAGGAACACATTTTATATTGTCCTTCTAAGCTTTTCGCCCATTTTGGCAATCGGTGCCAACGGGGGAGAAGTTTCGGGGAGTTTTGTGGAGAAGTTTAGAGAGCTACTCCTTCTTGCTTTGGTTTTGTTCCTAAGCATTTGCATCTCATGAGAATGCATTATTTGATGCATAATTCCTTGTATAAACTCTCTTGAAAGTGATTGTCATCAATTACCAAAATGGGGGAGATTGAAAGAACATGCGGTGCCCCCATGTTTGGTTTTGGTAATTGATGACAATCTATATGTACTAATGGTTGCCTTGAGTTATATTTTGAAGGATTTTTCCATAGGCTTTTCTTGAAGTCCATGTGTTGGTTTAAAGGAATTATTCAAGGAATTAGTTTAGACATGCTTTGTGTGAATGCCACCTGTTCAGTGTCTAATTACCATATATGTGAATTATGCATTGCCATCTTGTTGCAAGACATTATATATGTGAATTATACAATGCTATCTTGTTGCAAAGGCATTATATATGTGAATTATGCAATGCCATGCTGTTTAGCCAATCATCGTGTATGTGAATTATATCATGCTATCATTTTTTTGTATTACGTGTTCCATTTGGCGACAACATTTGTATATTCAACTACTCTTCCTGCGCATCAGCCATTTGAAGCGGTGATGGAAGTATCTGTAGTGAAAACAAGGTATTCGGAGTAGACAATGCTACCTGCTGAAGCAGACATCTTGCTGGTTACAGAGAGCTCCTCAAAGGAGGATTCAGAGACTGATGACCAGTCCTATTTTTCCCCTGAGGTCTATGCTCAAACTTGGCATGGTTATATTACCCATGTCATGCATGTTGTCTTGCATTGCTTAGTTTTTACATCATATATGGATTGCCATCTGCTTACTTGCTTACTATATAAATCATATATTTGAATTATATCATGCCATCATGTTTACATAGTACATACACATCATCTATCTGAATTATGGCATGGCAACCCATTTAATAAAGACATCATATAGTTATATCATCTGATCCTGTTTAGTGTTTACAGTCATCATATTTTGAATTATGGCATTCTATCCGTGAATGTATGTGAATTATGGCATGCCAACCTATTTAATAAACACATTATATAGTTATGTCATGTCATCCTGTTTACATAGTCTCATATTTTGAACTATGTATTTCCATCTTTTTTTAGTTAGCCATCATAATGTGAAATTGTGTCATGCTATCCTGTTTAGTTAGCCATCATATATGTGAAATTGTGTCATGCTATCCTATTTGGTTAGACAACATAAATATGAATTATTTCATGCCCTCTTTTATTCCCCACTATCCATTGCACCTGTCTATCATACAATGTCTATACTTTCAATTACTTTTCTTGTTTATCAGCCATTTGAATTGGAGAGCGTGATGGCAGTATCTAAGGGAGTAACAACACGGTCTTCAGAAAATATAGTGCTACCAGTTGATGCAGATAGAACCACAGTTTTACTTGCCCAAGGACCAGATCCACCACACATAACGCAGACTCTCGCAGATTGTACCCCTACCCAGTTGGACAGAGAACCAGCTACACCCCTTCTAACCCCAACCCCGGCAGATAGTAACCCAGTTCCAGTTGACACAGCACCGTCTCCACCACAAAGCACCCAAACACGAGCAGTTAGTAAGGGAACTGTAGTGCCCAAAGCACAAGGACCACCACTCCGAATCCCAACTCAACGCTTAAAGGAGAAGAAGATTTGTTCCCAGGTCAGGTTCTGTAGCTATGGTTCATACTCCTTTGCTCTTGCATGACTGTATTTACTCATACCAACTATTTTCAAATTTGAAGAATGGAATTGAAACTCCAATGGCGCAACAGGTATGTTTTAAACCTGTTTCTTTAACTGGTTTGCTATTGTAACCTACTCTATGTTGATTTCAGTTTCAATTGAATAAATAGTTATGTTCTCATGTCATGCACATTACAAGTGTTGTTATTGCTCTATAGTTACCCACACTTATATTCTGTCTATTCTGCTTTGTCTTGAACAAATATTATTTGAACTGTGTCTCTATCTTGATTTGGCAACAAAAACTAGAATGATATAAACCATAAAGTGACCATGGTACATAGATATATGTTTGTTTCATGCTGTTATCCTGTCCACTTTACTTGAACTCATTTACCAAAATGAGTTTCATATACAACATGGTAAACATGTGATGTGTCTGCTTGTTTCTCTTTTAGAATGCGGACAAAATATTGGAGAACAGTACCACGTTATCCAATGGTAAAGGAAGTAATGCAGATAAGGTTCAAGATAGTGAGACATCCCTGTTGGTCTCCAAGAAAGCTGATAAAAACTATCTTGACGACAATGAGGGAACCCAAAAGTCATGTCTTGATGTAGTGTTCAAGTTACTGGCCACTACTGCTGGCACAAGCTCTTCGAACTCGCTACCTGAATTAGTTTGTCTTCTTGAGTCTCAACTTCAAGTTCAAAGACATCGATCAGATGTGCTACGACAGGAAGCTGGAGGACTAAGGAAGTCCCTGCAGAATTCAGATGCATATTTTCTGGTGCAACAGCAAGCGCTGGAGGATTTAAGCGCCAAACAAGAGAAAGTTAATAAGCTTGCTAAGCATCTTGCCAGCATTATGGGTACCCAGGATATTGTTTCTTGAGATCTTCTGAAGTGGTTTCAGTTCTGGATTTGTTTTGCTACGACGTTTATTTGCGCTGGTCGCCAACTTTGACAACCAGTGTATATGATATGCTGATTTGTTCCCTATATTTGCACTGGTGGCGAACTTTGATGCCCAGTAGATGTATTATGTGTAATAGTCGTGATAGCCTAGCGTTAGTTGCTTGCTTATTTATTTCCTTGTTGTCTTGTTTATTTGTTTGCTTGTAGTCATTGCAGTTCTTTTTCCGCGGGTAGCTAGTGGCTGCAATAACCTATTTTTTAAAACTAGGCCACAATAACCATGGGCTAATATTTACTGTAGTGACACTAGGCCTCCTACTAGCCGTAGAAACAGTGGGCCTTCTACGGGTCGTAGAAACAATGGGCCTTCTACGGGCCATAGAAACAATGGGCCTTCTGCGGGCTGTAATATCAATGGGCCTTATACGGGCCGTATAATCGATTGGCCAAAAATGGGCCAAACAGACCGCATTATGGCCGTAAACGGGCTATAGTTGGAATCGTCCGTTCATGGGCCGACCATAACGGGCCATCGTTAATAGGTCGTATTTGATGACGCTATGAAATCGGCCCAACGTATTAACGGGCCACAAACGGGTCGACTGTAACCACTGGCTGAATTTGGCCACAAGCAGAAAATGACAGTAACGGGCCGTAAGTAAACGAATGCTGGAAATGAGCCCAAGAATAAATGGGCTCTGAGAAGGTCGAAAGATAACATGGGCTGGAAATGGCCCAACGGAATAACGGGCCGTTAATGGGTATAAAGTGATACACTGTTCATTACGGGCCAGTTTTACCACGGGCCGTTAATGGGTGTAAAGTGATACACTGTTCATTACAGGCCAGTTTCACCACGGGCCGTTAGTAGGCCAAGAGTTACATAGGGCCTCATATGGGCCGAAAGACGTCATGGGCCATACATGGGCCAGAAGTGAAAACGGGCTGGAATCATATTGGATGGCCCAGATGACGCTACTGGGCCTAATTCGGATAGGGCATAACGGGCCTTGGGTTAGCGTGCTGTAAATGGGCTATATTCGAACATGCCGTTAACAGGCTTTCCATGGGCCGGCCCGCCAGCTTTTGACCAAGTCAAACGGGCCGGCCTTTTCACGGGAATGGGCCTCTGTTGGGCCGTGCCACGTGTCGACGTCTCATAGGCGCCTTCCGTCCAATGAGTGGTTGACATCTGTCCCAACGATGAGCCGACACGTGTTTCCTCCAGCCAATGATGATTTTACACGTGGAAAATCCTCATTGGTCGGGGCTGTTAATGGGTTATCGGATCCAAAAACTGACCCGATAGCTTAACGGCGTTCCGTTACGGTGGATGCCACATGTCGGTCACCCTTGACGAAAGCACTTCTATGACGCGCGATTTGTCGTCATGGAAGTGGACATTTCCGTGATGATAATTTTGGTAATGTCATGGAACACTTCTATGACAGCACAGGTATGACTATCTTGATTCTGTCATAAATTTGTCATGGATGTACATGCATGACAAAAAAAGCGACCTACTATGACAAACACATATCATCACGGAAGTGTATTTTTTTTGTAGTGAAGGGTGTGAACTTTGGGATACATCATCGTCTCCGCGTGTCTCGGTTATATCTTACCCGAGCCCTTTACTTATGCGCTTTACTTTGTGATAGCCATATTGTTTCTTGTCTTATATCTTGCTATCACTTAGTTGTTCTTGCTTAGCATAAGTTGTTGGTGCACATAGGTGAGCCTAGTTGTTTTAGGTTTTGTGCTTGACAAATTAAACGCTAATTTTGTTCTGCATTTGTTCAAGCCTAAACCATAATTATTTTTAAAATCGCCTATTCACCCCCCTCTAGGAGACATCCTTGATCTTTCATTTCCAGAAAACTCCGAACCGGATGCTCTCTTCTTCCTGTTTTTGCCCTTATGGAATAAGGACACCCGCATTAGTACTACATATCATGTAATAATCAACAATATACAGGATTTCAATAACTTATTTAAATTCTGACCATAGAGCTATGAGGGGTATCATATTTTGAACTTCCAACCATACCGCTTACCAGCACAACATGTATGTTTTCTTTTCCCTTTCAGAAAATTGCTACAACATGAAGCAAAAATTTAGTATGAAAGGGATTGCAGAAGCCTGCAATCTCAAGGGGAAGCCGAAGTATTATGTACGGTTTTCTGACCTTGTTAGAACATTTGTCCATGAAGTTATACTTACGCTGTTGAGCACTTTTTTGCAAAATGCCAGTGCAAAATTCTTCCGCAAATGCATCCATCAAGTCAATTCTGAGTTATCCTGAAGAAACCATGTGCCCATGAAAGTTGGAACTTATGCAGTGCATGGTTTAATGAATGTGTTATAGAAGAATTGCACAATACATATGCATGACAAATTAGCAAAGGAAGTTTACCTTGTAAATAGATGGGGTCCATTTATTATTTTTTGAAACTGAAGATGAAGGTACATATACATCCATGTCAACATCGTAGACATCAGCTTCCTCCTCTAAATTGTTTTTCGAATCATCATCTATATGCACTCTAGGATTCACAAAAGAACGTGTTATACAAGCGAAATCTGGTGGACCAATGGTACTAGCACAGTGTTTCCTCATGCGTGCAGATATTCTAGCAGCATTGTCTTTCACTGTTTTTGCCAGTACCTGCTCGTATACTTTTGTTGATTTGCTGGTAGGATCTAAGAATCAAAGACGAATTATTCACGACCATGCTCATCATTGATGCGATTACTTGTGTTTCAATTAGCGATTAATCTTAAAATACACAAGTATCAACAAATAATCGGGATCTGCCTAATAAGACCATGCGAAGTGAACTAGATCCTAGATTGAATGAACCACTGTACATACCATCATGCATGCAACAAAATTGAGTTGATCCACAAGAATCGAAATGTGCAAGTACATCAAGAGGCCAAAATGAAGCACATGCATAAATGCAGATGGCTATCACAAACATAGATATGGGTTGTGGGGTTGGGATGGCAAGAGAGGAACTTCTCACCTGGTTGCGTATGATAAAGTTTTGGGGTAGACGGCGTAGACTTGCGGACTTTCTCTCAACGGAGTGTCCCGGCCATCGCGTTGGCCGGAGATGGAGCCACATGTCACTATGAGGGTGGTGGATCTGCGGGAGAAGATAGGGATGAGGGAGGGGTGAGAGTCAAGTTGTGGGTATTTAGGAGGAGGTGTTGAAAATTGAGCACGCCATTCAAAATCAGTGGAGGGAACGAAAACACTGGTGGGAGCAAAATTTAGGAGGGAAAGACAAAAAAAATTAGTCATGTAGGCAAAGACAATTTGGGGTTGGTCCTAAGTATTCAAATTGTTGTACCAAATACATGTGACAACCATTTGGGTTTTGTATCCATTTTCTACTAAAAACAATTCAGAAGAATTGTTGGTCAACAAAATGTACACTTTGTCAAATTGTATTATTGTGGGTCAACCCGGCAATTCAACCCATGGGTAGTCGCGCCCATGGGCACCCGACCTGAATGGGTAGGGTATGGGTCGGCATATTGACCCATGGGTAAGCCCGATGGGTAATCTGATTAGTCATGGGTAGGGTATGGGCATGGGGTTCTACCCATGGATCGCCCGATGGGTCACCCGATTAATATTCGTGAGTAAAATATATTAATTATTTTACATGATGTGTGGACGTTTTGGCAAAGTTACATGCTAATTAATTTCTTTAGTACAGCCAAACACTGCGAGTAGAGATGCATCTTTGCTTCGCTTTTTATTTCCTGTCGACCGCTCTAGATAACTTAGAAATGGTGTAGTATTTTGGTCTATTGGGCCTCCAACGATTTAAGCCCATGCGTGAGGCGTGTGCAGTGTGATGTGCGTGCTTGCCGTGAACTGAGCAAAGGAGTAGCTCATTTAGTACCACCTCGCTTGCATGAGCGCTTGGTAGGCTGGGTTGTGCTATAAAGGAGACAAGGAAGGGCATTGGCTGCTAAATGTCATGCCAAACAAAACACACACAGTTAGTTCGGTAAGATAAAAATGAATTAAAATATTAGACCTGATGGGTGCCCTGTTGGGTTGGGTAACACATCGGGTTCGGGCATGGGTCTTCTTCTCTGCCCATGGGCAGGGTCATGGGTAAGATTGCACACCCGTTTAATATTCGGGCATGGGTCTGGGAAAGCTTCCCCCAGTCAAACCCGACCCGACTGCCAGGTTGAATTGTGGCCTATTGGTGAGGTCAAAAAGCCTCTCAACGAATTTCAAATGTTTTCTTTAGCATCTGCTTATGAATAGGTTTCATCCACCACAATGTGATGCATGATTCAACAAGAGAGGTTCGCAATGAACAAACCATTACATTTTCCATGTGACATGAACATCATTGAGCACAAATCATGTCTTTCATTCCATTGATGATCACAAGTTCAACCTCACATTCGAACTTGGCACGTGAGGATGTGGACTTGGGGTTTACCAAGACATGACCACTTTGAATTACCTTGTGAGAATCACAGTTTAAAAGTCATGCAGATAAGCTCTCCATAATGTACGAACCACATTGTACATGTATTGTCCTCCCGCTCACATCTCTGATCTCATTTGCTTGTACTTGGTTACCATGGGGGGTATACGTTCCATTTCATGATTTGACAGGACCGTTTTGCGATGGGCCGGACTTTTACATTTTCCATGTGGCATGGACAATATTGATCGTGAATCATGTCTGGTTCCAGTGATGATCACAAGTTCGACCTCACATTTGAACTTTCTACATGACCAAGTGGACTCGGGGTTTACTAAGACATGATCGTTTTGAATCACCTTGTGAGAATAACAATTTAAAAGCTATGCACATAAGGTCTCCATGATACCTCACCACATTATACATTATTGCGCACGCGCTCACATCGCATATCTCATTTGCTTGTACTTTGTCACACCATTGGGGGTTTCTTTCCATTTCATGATTTGACAGGAGAGGTTTGCGATGAATGGACCTTTACATTTTCCATGTGGGATGAACAATATTGAGCACAGATCATGTCTGATTCCATTGATGATCACAAGTTCGACCTCACATTTCAACTTGCCATGTGACAATGTGGACTTGGGGTTTACCAAGACATGATCATTTTGAATAACCTTGCGAGAATAGCTCTTTAAAGTCATGCACACAATTGGTTTTCTCTTCATTTTTCATTACAAATAAATAAATAAAGGAACATAGTTTGATTCACGGCCGTGGGATGCATGATGTATGACCTCTATGCCGCTGCTCCTCACCTTCCTTTGAACACTATGTACCGCCAGATGGAGGATCGATGGCTCCTGATTCACCTACCTTCTCCTCTGCCTTCTCACATAAATTGCGACCGCATGGAGAAGGAACATGCAGAACAATTACCATTGCTCCTACCACTTCCATGTCCCATCAGAAAACCGCACCTCGATTTCTCTTGTAGTTTCCCCATTCTCTCTCTTGTTCTTGACTTCTAGAAGCACATGGAGCTTCATCTAATCTTTAAGAATCTGAATCTGTATGATGGATTCCAGCGGGACCCTATGTGAAGCTGTCGTACTGCTTTATTGCTAGCTAGTTTTTTGTTTGTTTGGATGAATCAAATGCCCAAATCTGAACATTTCTGTGATTTCTTTATCATCTATTTGACATGCATGTCAGGGAAAAGGGCTGCACGGGCGGTCGATGAAGTTGCAGAATACGAAATCAAGAGTTTTTAGTTCTTGGATCCTGAGGTACATGTATGTCCTAATCTTTCGGGATTTCTTCCTAGTGATGTACTATGTATCCTATAATTCCGGCCATGGGCAACATGGATGATGATTAGGTTCCCCTAGTTAGAAAAAATGAATTGAATTTGAACTTCTATGTGATTTTCAGTAAAATGTTATTTATTTGCATTTCAGGTGTATGATCATTCCCCTAAAGTTCTTCGAATTGTGTATGCCACAAAGGTTCAGTTGGATCTGGAATATGGTACTGCTAACAATGTAGCCATGTTCACTATCAAGAGTAGCATATTTTCACCTGCATTTTCTATTGCATATGCTCTCCATTAGACTTTATGTCACTGGGACTTCAAGATAGCTGATCATGAAATCAAGGATGTTGTTCTGGTGAAATTCAAGTACCAAAAATAGATGTTTCCTTGATTCATGGTTGCCACCTGAAGTTAGCAGAAGGCATCGAAGTTGAAGCACTAATGATGGCAACCAAAGTTTCACAGTTGCTGCTGATACGTCTCCAACGTATCTATAATTTTTGATTGTTCCATGTTGTTATATTATCAATCTTGGATGTTTTATAATCATTTTATAGTCATTTTATATCATTTCTTGGTACTAACTTATTGACATAGTGCCAAGTGCCAGTTGTTGTTTTTTGCAGTTTTTTTACATCGTAGGTAATCAATATCAAACGGAGGCCAAACGCAGCGAAACTTTTTGTGGATTTTTTTGGACCAGAAGACAAGCACTGGGGGCTGCTCCGAGGGAAGCACAACCCACCAGGGCGCACCTGGAGTTCCAGGCGCGCCCTGGTGGGTTGTGCCCACCTCGGGTGCCCCCCGAACCACCTCTTTACTCTATAAATACCCCAATATTCTAGAAACCCTAGGGGAGTCGACAAAAATCAATTCCAGCCGCTGCAGAGTCCAGAACCACCAGATCCAATCTAGACACCATCATGGAGGGGTTCACCACTTCCATTGGTGCCTCTCCGGTGATGCGTGAGTAGTTCTTTGTAGACCTTCGGGTCCATAGTTAGTAGCTAGATGGCTTCCTCTCTCTCTCGCTTGATTCTCAATACAATGGTCTCTTGGAGATCCATATGATGTAACTCTTTTGTGATGTGTTTGTTGCGATCTGATGAACTTTGAGTTTATGCTTAGATCTATCTCTTTTTATACATGAAAGTTATTTGAGTTTCTTTGATCTCTTATATGCATGATTGCTTATAGCCTCGTATTTCTTCTCTGATATTTGGGTTTTGTTTGGCCAACTTGATCTATTTATCTTGCAATGGGAAGAGGTGCTTTGTAGTGGGTTCGATCTTATGGTGTTTGATCCCAGTGACAGAAGGGGAACCGACATGTATGTATCGTTGCTACTAAGGATAAAATGATGGGGTCTATTTCTACATAAATAGTTCTTGTCTACATCATGTCATCGTTCGTATTTCATTACTCCATTTCTCCATGAACTTAATACACTAGATGCATGCTGGATAGCGGTCGATGTGTGGAGTAATAGTAGTAGATGAAGGCAGGAGTCGGTCTACTAATCTTGGACGTGATGCCTATATAATGATCATTGCCTGGATATCGTCATGAGTATTTGAAGTTCTATCAATTGCCCAATAGTAATTCGTTTACCCACCGTTTGCTATTTTTCTCGAGAGAAGCCACTAGTGAAACCTACGGCCCCCGGGTCTCTTTCTCATATTATTTGCCTTTGCGACCTATTTTATTTTCAGATCTATTAAACCAAAAATACCTTGCTGCAATTTATTCTTATTTATTTTATTTGGCATTCGATCTATCAATCTACTACAATTTATTCACGTCTGTTTGCCAATTTGTGGCACCGTTACCCGAAAGGGATTGACAACCCCTTTAACACGTCGGGTTGCGAGTATTTGTTATTTGTGTGCAGGTGCCGTTTACGTATTGTTGCTTGCTTCTCCTACTGGTTTTATAACCTTGGTTTCATCACTGAGGGAAATAAAATACCTATTGTCACTATGTGGCATCATCCCTTCCTCTTCGGGGAAATACAGACATAGCTTCAAGCCACTATCAAAAGGAATTTCTGGCGCCGTTGCCAGGGAGGATCATCTACATATACCAGGTTCCTATTCACAAATCTCATCTCCTCGCAATTTACATTATTTGCCATTTTCCTCTTGTTTTCCTCTCTCCCACTTCACAAAAATTTGTCGTTTTATTCGCCCTCTTCTTCGTTCGCAGTTTTCTTGCCGGATCTATTTTTGAGTGCAATCTTGTTGTGTAGTCATCATGGCTCAAGAGAACACCAAGTTGTGTGATTTCTCAAATACCAACAACAAGGATTTTATTGGCACTCCGATTGCTCCCGCCACTAGTGCGGAATCTTGTGATATTAATACTACTTTGCTGAATCTTGTTATGAAAGATCAATTTTCCGGTACTCCTAATGAGGATGTCGCGTCCCATCTTAATACCATCATGGAATTATGCGATATGCAAAAGAAAAAAGATGTGGACAACGATATTGTGAAGATGAAATTATTTCCATTTTCTTTGCGTGATTCTGCAAAAAATTGGTTGTCTTCTTTGCCTCGCAATACTATTGTTTCTTGGAATAAGTGCAAAGATGTTTTTACCACTAAGTATTTTCCGCACGCAAAGATTATTTCCCTTAGAACCCAGATGATGACTTTCAAGCAACTTGAACATAAGGATGTTGCACAATCTTGGGAAAGGATGAAAATGATGCTAAGGAATTGCACAACTC
This sequence comes from Triticum dicoccoides, assembly GCF_002162155.2. Taxonomy (NCBI): domain Eukaryota; kingdom Viridiplantae; phylum Streptophyta; class Magnoliopsida; order Poales; family Poaceae; genus Triticum; species Triticum dicoccoides. The sequence goes on along the minus strand of NC_041380.1, from coordinate 367,041,051 downwards.
ATGGATTAAATCTTTGGGTGATCATACAAAAATTTTATGCGGGGCTGAATTTTGTTTCTCGTAATCTTTTAGATTCCGCTGCGGGTGGTACTTTTATGGAAATTACTTTGGGTGAAGCCACCAAATTGCTTGATAATATTATGGAAAATTATTCGCAATGGCATACTGAAAGAGCTCCTACTAGTAAAAAAGTTAATTCGGTTGAAGAAATTTCTTCTTTGAGTGAAAAGTTGATGCTCTTATGAAATTGGTTGCTATTAAAAGTGCTCCTATTGATTTCAATTATATGCCTTTGTCTACTTTGATTGAGAAAAATAGTGATGACGTAGATGTGAATTTTATCTTGCGAAACAATTTCAATAACAATGCTTATAGAGGTAATTTTAATCCTAGGCCTTTTCCTAGTAATTCCTCTAATAATTATGGTAATTCCCATGTAAATACTTCTTATAATAATAATAGGAACACCTCTGATCTTGAGAATAATATTAAAGAATTTATCAACACGCAAAAAGTTTTCAACACTACCATAGAAGAAAAGTTGAATAAGATTGATGATTTGTCTAGAAGTGTTGATAGAATTTCTCATGATGTAGAAAATCTCAAGATGAAAATTTTTGTTCCTAAAGTTGAGGAATCAATTAAATCTCTTTATGTTTCTATGGATGAAAGTAAGAAAAGAACCGCTATTCTTAGAGCTAAAAGAGAATTTTTAGAAAAAGCGTTTTCTAGTGATTACTTTCGTAAAAATGATGAAGATCTTAAAATGATTGGTGTTTCTTCTAATGATTACTTGTTTAGTAAAGTTAAGATTGATGAAAAAGGGACTGGAGAAGAGTCAACTTTAGTTAGAAGGCGTCTCGATAATTCGTAGGGTGAAAATCTTGTTGAGAAAATTGATAAAAGTGGGTTTGAAGAGGTCAAAACTTTAACTAGTGATGTGCCCACTCTTTTGGATTACAAAGACTTGAATTATGATAGTTGCTCTTTGATTGATTATATTTATTTGTTGCAATCCATGATAAATTCACCCCATGCTTATGAACAAAATAAGGCCTTTACTAAACATATTGTTGATGCTATGACGAAAGCTCTAGAAGAAAAGTTGGAATTAGAAGTTTCAATTCCTAGAAAATTGCATGATGAATGGGAACCTACTATCAAAGTCGAGATTAAAAATTATGAGTGTTTTGCTTTGTGTGACTTGGGTGCTAGTGTTTCTACAATTCCGAAATCTTTGTGTGATGTGCTTGGTCTTACCGATATTGAAGAATGCTCTTTAAATTTGAATTTGGCGGATTCTACCATTAAAATGCCTATGGGAAGTATTAATGATGTTATTATTCTTGCAAATAGGAATTATGTGCCCATAGATTTTATTGTTCTTGATATTGATTGCAATCCGTCTTGTCCAATTATTCTTGGTAGACCATTTTTACGCACTATCACTGTGATTGGTATGAAAGTGTTGGAAATATGCCCTAGAGGCAATAATAAATTAGTTATTATTATATTTCCTTGTTCATGATAATCGTTTATTATCCATGCTAGAATTGTATTGATAGGAAACTCAGATACATGTGTGGATACATAGACAACACCATGTCCCTAGTAAGCCTCTAGTTGACTAGCTCGTTGATCAATAGATGGTTATGGTTTCCTGACCATGGACATTGGATGTCATTGATAACGGGATCACATCATTAGGAGAATGATGTGATGGACAAAGACCCAATCCTAAGCCTAGCACAAGATCATGTAGTTCGTATGCTAAAGCTTTTCTAATGTCAAGTATCATTTCCTTAGACCATGAGATTGTGCAACTCCCGGATACCGTAGGAGTGCTTTGGGTGTGCCAAACGTCACAACGTAACTGGGTGGCTATAAAGGTACACTACAGGTATCTCTGAAAGTGTCTGTTGGGTTGGCACGAATCGAGACTGGGATTTGTCACTCCGTGTGACGGAGAGGTATCTCTGGGCCCACTCGGTAGGACATCATCATAATGTGCACAATGTGATCAAGGAGTTGATCACGGGATGATGTGTTACGAAACGAGTAAAGAGACTTGCCGGTAACGAGATTGAACAAGGTATCGGGATACCGACGATCGAATCTCGGGCAAGTATCGTACCGCTAGACAAAGGGAATTGTATACGGGGTTGATTAAGTCCTTGACATCGTGGTTCATCCGATGAGATCATCGTGGAACATGTGGGAGCCAACATGGGTATCCAGATCCCGCTGTTGGTTATTGACCGGAGAGTCATCTCGGTCATGTCTGCATGTCTCCCGAACCCGTAGGGTCTACACACTTAAGGTTCGGTGACGCTAGGGTTGTAGGGATATGTATATGCAGTAACTCGAATGTTGTTCGGAGTCCCGGATGAGATCCCGGACGTCACGAGGAGTTCCGGAATGGTCCGGAGGTAAAGAATTATATGTAGGAAGTGCTATTTCGGCCATCGGGACAAGTTTCGGGGTCACCGGTATTGTACCGGGACCACCGGAAGGGTCCCGGGGGTCCACCGGGTGGAGCCACCTATCCCGGAGGGCCCCGTGGGCTGAAGTGGGAAGGGATCCAGCCCAAAGTGGGCTGGGGCGCCACTTCCCTCTAGGGCCCATGCGCCTAGGGTGGAAAAACCCTAGGGGAAGAGTCCCAGAGGGGGAAGGCACCCCCTAGGTGCCTTGGGGAGGAGGGACTCCTCCCTTGGCCGCCGCCCCCTAGGAGATTGCATCTCCTAGGGCCGGCGCCCCCTCCCTAGGCTCCCTATATATAGTGGGGGAAGGAGGGCCTCTCATACCTACGCCTTGGTGCCTCCCTCTCCCTCTCCAACACCTCCTCCTCCTCCATAGAGCTTAGCGAAGCCCTGCCGGAGTACTGCAGTTCCATCACCACCACGCCGTCGTGCTGCTGCTGGAGCCATATTCCTCAACCTCTCCTCCCCCTTGCTGGATCAAGAAGGAGGAGACATCGCTGCTCCGTACGTGTGTTGAACGCGGAGGTGCGTCCATTCGGCACTAGGATCATCGGTGATTTGGATCACAACGAGTACGACTCCATCAACCCCGTTCTCTTGAACGCTTCCGCGCGTGATCTACAAGGGTATGTAGATCCACTCCTCCCTCGTTGCTAGATGACTCCATAGATAGATCTTGGTGACACGTAGGAAAATTTTGAATTTATGCTACGTTCCCCGTCAGTGGCATCATGAGCTAGGTCTATGCGTAGTTTCTATGCATGAGTAGAACACAAAGTAGTTGTGGGCGTTGATTTTGTTCAATATGCTTACCGTTACTAGTCTTATCTTGATTCGGCGGCATTGTGGGATGAAGCGGCCCGGACCGACCTTACACGTACTCTTACGTGAGACAGGTTCCATCGACTGACATGCACTTGATGCATAAGGTGGCTAGCGGGTGTCTGTCTCTCCCACTTTAGTCGGATCGGATTTGATGAAAAGGGTCCTTATGAAGGGTAAATAGCAATTGGCATATCACGTTGTGGTTTTTGCGTAGGTAAGAAACGTTCTTGCTAGAAACCCCTAGCAGCCACGTAAAACATGCAAACAACAATTAGAGGACGTCTAACTTGTTTTTGCAGGGTATGTTATGTGATGTGATATGGCCAAAAGGATGTGATGAATGATATATGTGATGTATGAGATTGATCATGTTCTTGTGATAGGAATCACGACTTGCATGTCGATGAGTATGACAACCGGCGGGAGCCATAGGAGTTGTCTTTATTTATTGTATGACCTGCGTGTCATTGAACAACACCATGTAATTACTTTACTTTATTGCTAACCGGTAGCCATAGTAGTAGAAGTAATAGTTGGCGAGACAACTTCATGAAGACACGATGATGGAGATCATGATGATGGAGATCATGGTGTCATGCCGGTGACAAGATGATCATGGAGCCCCAAGATGGAGATCAAAGGAGCTATATGATATTGGCCATATCATGTCACTGTTATTTGATTGCATATGATGTTTATCATGTTTATGCATCTTGATTACTTAGAACGACGGTAGTAAATAAGATGATCCCTCATAATCATTTCAAGAAAGTGTTCCCCCTAACTGTGCACCGTTGCGACAGTTCGTTGTTTCGAAGCACCACGTGATGATCGGGTGTGATAGATTCTAACATTCACATACAACGGGTGTAAGACAGATTTACACACGCGAAACACTTAGGTTGATTGGACGAGCCTAGCATGTACAGACATGGCCTCGGAACACAAGAGACCGAAAGGTCGAGCATGAGTCGTATAGTAGATACGATCAACATGAAGATGTTCACCGATGTTGACTAGTCCGTCTCACGTGATGATCGGACACAGCCTAGTTGACTCGGATCATGTAATCACTTAGATGACTAGAGGGATGTCTATCTAAGTGGGAGTTCATAAGATGAACTTAATTATCCTGAACATAGTCAAAAGGTCTTCGCAAATTATGTCGTAGCTCGCGCTTCAGTTCTACTGTTTAGATATGTTCCTAGAGAAAATTTAGTTGAAAGTTGATAGTAGCAATTATGCGGACTAGGTCCGTAAACTGAGGATTGTCCTCATTGCTTCATAGAAGGCTTATGTCCTTAATGCACCGCTCAGTGTGCTGAACCTCGAACGTTGTCTATGGATGTTGCGAACATCTGACATACACATTTTTGATAACTACGTGATGGTTCAGTTAAACGGTTTAGAGTTGAGGCACCGAAGACGTTTTGAAACGTCGCGAAACATATGAGATGTTTTGAGGGCTGAAATTGGGATTTCAGGCTCGTGCCCACGTCAAGAGGTATAAGACCTTCGACGATTTTCTTAGCCTGCAAACTAAGGGAGAAAAGCTCAATTGTTGAACTTGTGCTCAGATTGTCTGAGTACAACAATCGCTTGAATTGAGTGGGAGTTGATCTTCCAGATGAAATAGTGATGGTTCTCCGAAGTCATTGCCACCAAGCTGCTTGAGCTTCGTGATGAACTATACTATATCAGGGACATATATGATGATCCTTGAGATATTCGCGATGTTTGACACCACAAGAGTAGAGATCAAGAAGGAGCATCAATTGTTGATGGTTGGTGAAACCACTAGTTTCAAGAAGGGCAAGGGCAAAAAGGGATGCTTCATGAAATGGCAAATCAGCTGCTGCTCTAGTGAAGAAACCCAAGGTTGAACCCAAACCCGAGACTAAGTGCTTCTGTAATAAAGGGAACAGCCACTGGAGCAGAATTACCCTAGATACTTGGTAGATAAGAAGGCTGGCAAGGTCGATAGAAGTATATTGGATGTATTATGTTAATGTGTACTTTACTAGTACTCCTAGTAGCACCAGGGTATTAGATACTGGTTCGGTTGCTAAGTGTTAGTAACTCGAAATAAAAGCTATGGAATAAATGGAGACTAGCTAAGGTGAGCTGACGATATGTGTTGGAAGTGTTTCCAATGTTGATATGATCAAGCATCGCACGCTCCCTCTACCATCGAGATTGGTGTTTGCATTGAGCATAGACATGATTGGATTATGTCTATCGCAATACGGTTATTCATTTAAGGAGAATAACGGTTACTCTGTTTATTTGAATAATACCTTCAATGGTCTTGAACCTAAAATGAATGGTTCATTGAATCTCGATCATAGTGATACACATGTTCATGCCAAAAGATATAAGATAGTAATGATAGTACCACCTACTTGTGGCACTGCCACTTAAGTCATATCGGTATAAAACGCATGAAGAAGCTCCATGTTGATGGATCTTTGGACTCACTCATTTTTGAAAGGATTGAGACATGCGAACCATGTTTGTTGGTAGATATGCATGAAGAAACTCCATACAATGGACCGTTTGGACTCACTTGATTTTGAATCACTTGAGACATGCAAATCATACCACATGGGCAAGATGACTGAAAGCCTCGTTTTCAGTAAAATGGAACTAGAAAGCAACTTGTTGGAAGTAATACATTTTGATGTGTGCAATCCAATGAGTGCTGAGGCGTGTAGTGGATATCGTTATGTTCTTACTTCACATATGATTTGAGTAGATATTGAGTATATTTACTTGATGAATCACGAGTCTGAATTATTGAAAGGTTCAAGTAATTTTAGGGTGAAGTTGAAAGATCGTCGTGACAAGAGGATAAAATATCTATGATATGATCATAGAGATGAATATCTGAATTACGAGTTTGGCACAGAATTAAGACATTGTGGAAATTGTTTCACAACTAATACAGCCTGGAACACCATAGTGTGATGGTGTGTCCGAACATCATAACTGCGCCCTATTGGATATGATGCATACCATGATGTCTCTTATCGAATTACCACGATAGTTTATGGGTTAGGCATTAGAGACAACCGCATTCACTTTAAATAGGGCACCACGTAATTCCGATGAGATGACACCGTATGAACTATGGTTTAGAGAAACCTAAGCTGTCATTTCTTGAAAGTTTGGGGCTGCAACGCTTATGTGAAAAAGTATCAGGCTGATAAGCTCGAACCCAAAGTGGATAAATGCATCTTCATAGGACACCCAAAACAGTTGGGTATACCTCCTGTCTCAGATCCGAAAGCAATAAGGGATTGTTTCTAGAATCGGGTCCTTTCTCAAGGAAAAGTTTCTCTCGAAAGAATTGAGTGGGAGGATGGTGGAGACTTGATGAGGTTGTTGAACCGTCTCTTCAACTAGTGTGTGGCAGGGCACAGGAGTTGTTCCTGTGGCACCTACACCAATTGAAGTGGAAGCTTATGATAGTGATCATGAAACTTCAGATCAAGTCACTACCAAACCTCGTGGGATGACAAGGATGCGTACTACTTCAGAGTGGTACGTAATCCTGTCTTGGAAGTCATGTTGCTAGACAACAATGAACCTACGAGCTATGGAGAAGCGATGGTGGGCCCGGATTCTGATAAATGGCTCGAGGCCATAAAATCCGAGAGAGGATCCATGTATGAAAACAAAGTGTAGACTTTGGCAGAACGGCTCGATGGTCGTAAGGCTATTGAGTACAGATGGATTTTAAAAGGAAGACGGACAATGATGGTAAGTATCACCATTAAGAAAGCTCGACTTGTCGTTAAGATGTTTTCTGACAAGTTCAAGGAGTTGACTACGATGAGACTTTCTCACTCGTAGCGATGCTAAGAGTCTGTTGGAATTATATTAGCAATTACTGCATTATTTATGAAATCTTGCAGATAGGATGTCAAAACATTGTTTCCTCGACGATTTTCTTGAGGAAAGGTTGTATGTGATACAACCGAAAGGTTTTGTCAATCCTGAAAGATGCTAATAAGTATGCAAAGCTCCAGCAATCCTTCTAGGGACTGGAGTAAGCATCTCGGAGTTGGAATGTACGCTTTGATGAGATGATCAAAGATTTTGGGTTTATACAAAGTTTATGAGAAACTTGTATTTCCAAAGAAGTGAGTGGGAGCACTATAGAATTTCTGATGAATATATGTTGTTGACATATTGTTGATCAGAAATGACGTAGAATTTCTGGAAAGCATATAGGGTTATTTGGAAAGTATTTTTCAATGGAAAGCCTGGATTAAGCTACTTGAACATTGAGCGTCAAGATCTATAAGGATAGATCAAAACGCTTAATGGTACTTTCAAATGAGCACATACCTTGACATGATCTTGAAGGTGTTCAAGATGGATCAGTCAAAGAAGGAGTTCTTGCCTGAGTTGTAAGGTATGAAGTTAAGACTTAAAGCTCGACCACGGCAGAATAGAGAGAAAGGACGAAGGTCGTCCCCTATGCTTAAGACGTAGGCTCTACAGTATGCTATGCTATGTACCGCACCTGATGTGTGCCTTGCCACATATCTGGCAAGAGGGTACAAAGGTAATCTAGGAGTAGATCACCAGATAGCGGTCTAAATTATCCTTAGAGGAATAAGGATATGTTTCTCGGTTATGGAGGTGATAAAGAGTTCGATGTAAAGAGTTACATCGATGCAAGCTTAACACCTATCCAGATAGCTCTGAGTAGAGATACCGGATACGTATAATGGAGCAACAATTTAGAATAGCTCCAAGTAGAACAGTTATTTGAAATGGCTCCAAATATAGCGTAGTAGCTGCATCTACAAGATGACATAGAGATTTGCGAAGTACATACAGATCTGAAAGATTCAGACCCGTTGACTAAAACCTCTCTCACAAGCAAAACATGATCAAAACTAGAACTCATTGAGTCTTAATCACATGATGATGTGAACTAGTTTAGTGACACTAGTAAACTCTTTGGATGTTGGTCACATGGCGATGTGACCTGTGAGTGTTAATCACATGACGATGTGAACTAGATTATTGACTCTAGTGCAAGTGGGAGACTGTTGGAAATATGCCCTAGAGGCAATAATAAATTAGTTATTATTATATTTCCTTGTTCATGATAATCGTTTATTATCCATGCTAGAATTGTATTGATAGGAAACTCAGATACATGTGTGGATACATAGACAACACCATGTCCCTAGTAAGCCTCTAGTTGACTAGCTCGTTGATCAATAGATGGTTACGGTTTCCTGACCATGGACATTGGATGTCATTGATAACGGGATCACATCATTAGGAGAATGATGTGATGGACAAAGACCCAATCCTAAGCCTAGCACAAGATCATGTAGTTCGTATGCTAAAGCTTTTCTAATGTCAAGTATCATTTCCTTAGACCATGAGATTGTGCAACTCCCGGATACCGTAGGAGTGCTTTGGGTGTGCCAAGCGTCACAACGTAACTGGGTGGCTATAAAGGTACACTACAGGTATCTTCGAAAGTGTCTGTTGGGTTGGCACGAATCGAGACTGGGATTTGTCACTCCGTGTGACGGAGAGGTATCTCTGGGCCCACTCGGTAGGACATCATCATAATGTGCACAATGTGATCAAGGAGTTGATCACGGGATGATGTGTTACGAAACGAGTAAAGAGACTTGCCGGTAACGAGATTGAACAAGGTATCGGGATACCGATGATCGAATCTCGGGCAAGTATCGTACCGCTAGACAAAGGGAATTGTATACGGGATTGATTAAGTCCTTGACATCGTGGTTCATCCGACGAGATCATCGTGGAACATGTGGGAGCCAACATGGGTATCCAGATCCCGCTGTTGGTTATTGACCGGAGAGTCATCTCGGTCATGTCTGCATGTCTCCCGAACCCGTAGGGTCTACACACTTAAGGTTCGGTGACGCTAGGGTTGTAGGGATATGTATATGCAGTAACCCAAATGTTGTTCGGAGTCCCGGATGAGATCCCGGACGTCACGAGGAGTTCCGGAATGGTCCGGAGGTAAAGAATTATATATAGGAAGTGCTATTTCGGCCATCGGGACAAGTTTCGGGGTCACCGGTATTGTACCGGGACCACCGGAAGGGTCCCGGGGGTCCACCGGGTGGGGCCACCTATCCCGGAGGGCCCCATGGGCTGAAGTGGGAAGGGATCCAGCCCAAAGTGGGCTGGGGCGCCACTTCCCTCTAGGGCCCATGCGCCTAGGGTGGAAAAACCCTAGGGGAAGAGTCCCAAAGGGGGAAGGCACCCCCTAGGTGCCTTGGGGAGGAGGGACTCCTCCCTTGGCCGCCGCCCCCCTAGGAGATTGCATCTCCTAGGGCCGGCGCCCCCTTCCTAGGCTCCCTATATATGGTGGGGGAAGGAGGGCCTCTCATACCTACGCCTTGGTGCCTCCCTCTCCCTCTCCAACACCTCCTCCTCCTCCATAGAGCTTAGCGAAGCCCTGCTGGAGTACTGCAGTTCCATCACCACCACGCTGTCGTGCTGCTGCTGGAGCCATCTTCCTCAACCTCTCCACCCCCTTGCTGGATCAAGAAGGAGGAGACGTCGCTGCTCCGTACGTGTGTTGAACGCGGAGGTGCCGTCCGTTCGGCACTAGGATCATCGGTGATTTGGATCACGACGAGTACGACTCCATCAACCCCGTTCTCTTGAACGCTTCCGCGCGCGATCTACAAGGGTATGTAGATCCACTCCTCCCTCGTTGCTAGATGACTCCATAGATAGATCTTGGTGACACGTAGGAAATTTTTGAATTTATGCTACGTTCCCCTACAAAAAGAAGGCAATATTAAGTTCCAATTTCCTTTGAGGAAGGGTATTGAACACTTCCCTTGAACAAGAATTAGGCCACCATATGAATCAATCATGAGAGCATCTTATGGATCTCGAAACAAAGATGGCAAAACTTAGATCTTTGCCTTATGCCTAGCTAAGGGCGTAAAACTATAGCGCTCGTAGGGAGGCAACCCAATGAATAAAATTTATTTTTGCTTTATGTTCTTGAGTGTTAGCACATATATTCTACTGTTATGATTGTGTTTTTTGTGTTTTAATTATTGTTTGTGCCAAGTAAAGCCTTTAGGATCTTCTTGGGTGATAGTTGCGTGATCTTGCTGGAAAAAACAGAAATTTTTGTGCTTGCGATAATAATTTTCATGTTTAACCAGAGAGCGATAAAATACCAATTCCTTTTGCAGAAGATTAATATACAAATTTCCCAGGTTGTCCTAATTTTTCAGAGTTTTTGGAGTTACGGAAGTATTCAAAATATCCAGATTGCTATAGACTGTTATGTTTTTCACAGATTATGTTTTCTTTGCATTGTGTGCTTGTTTTGATGATTCTATGATTTTCTTTGATGAGTTTTTTTTTCATAAAAAGGTTGGAATATAGTAGATATAATGCAAGAACAAAATATGAATTGGTTTTCTACAGCACTTATAGTAGTGATTTGTTTTCTTATACTAATGGATCTCACGAAGGCTTTTGTTGAGTTTTGTGTGATTGAAGTTTTCAATTTTTGGGTTATCTTACGATGGATGAAGGAATAAGGAGTAAGAAGAGCCTAAGCTTGGGTATGCCACGGCATCCCAAGCTATTTGTAGCGACCCGATCCCAATGGATCAAAGTCTCTATGCTTAAGTGGCATCCCTGGATCGGTATGCTGACACACATAGTACTCGAGGAATTATAATAGAGTTCAATCACACACTTATTACATCGAGGTCCTCATAAAGAGTAATTATTACAATAATATGGCTGAAGGCCAACTAAACAAAATAATTGCGGAAGCTTCGAAGATAAATGAGTCCATCCAACTCCACGGCAAGACTGAGTGCAAGACAATGACCTATCACACCTTAATCCTTGTCTAAAAATTCTGCAACATGAGACGTTGCAGCCATGTAGGTCAGCACATGGAATATGTGGGCAAGATCACACTATAGAGCAATGATGAATAATAGCTATCACTATATGCATATTTGGCTGGTGGAGGCTCTAAGTTTAACATTTTGCATAAAGCTAATTTGTCCCTAAAACAAAGGAATAGATTTTATTTACTACCAAGTTTATGCCATTATTGAGAAGGTTCCTCCAACTCAATCCCAAAATTACCAAGTAATAATAATAACCCAACAAATTCATTAAGAAAAGTGATGAGATCAACCAATAATTCAAATACCAGATACTCAAAATGTCCATAACCGGGGACATGGAAAATCATGATTTGTTTGTACACTCTGCAGAGGTTTGCGCACTTTTCCCCACAGGACTCGACCGCATCCATGATCGGAAGACCGAGACATATCCTTTATGAAGAGGTCCCCTTAACCGATAGATAGGCCGGTACACCTACAATTCCCCTACATCTGCTAGCCCATCATGGAAAGGTTTCCCACAACTTACTTAACTATGCCAGAGCCCATAATGGCTTGTGGCTACACACGGAAGTTTCTAGGCATGAATAATCTTATGATCCCCTTGAGCCTGGGTGGCATTCCATAGGATGATCACACGGGTACGCGGGATCTCCTAGGACAACACTCGATTCCCCAAGTGCCCACAACCAATCCACCCAGATGTGTATTAAAGTAGCCACCTTAAGTTTCCCTTAGTTATTATCTCTCACAACTTGCATGATTCTCACATACCAATTCCCCGTCTACGAGCATGGCTAAGCAATATGAGCATAACATATATTCCTGGGGTGATCAAAGGTATTAGGTTCCTACCTCGTCAACTACATAGCAATGACCACATGTTCCCAATCCTACTCATGCAATTTTTGAGGATGTAACTAATGCATAAAAACTGGGTAATAAAGGGTATGATCAAAGTGTAACTTGCCTTGCTGACGATCGGTAAACCGTAGAGATTCGTAGTACCAAGCTTCACACTCCGGAAAATCTATCGTAGACAAACAATAGCATACATAAGCACTCAAGCATAAAATTCGAAGAAAAGATCTCAGAAAACTTCAAAAACAGGCAAATAACTCTTGTGAATAGAAAACAATTTTCAACAGTATTAAAATTATATGGATTGGTTCTTAGCAGAAATTTTAGATCAAGAGCTCCGATTTGCAAAAAGAATCAACTAAATCAGAGTTACGAAACTCAAGTTATGATCAAAAGAAGCTCAAATTCAAATCTATTTGAAACCAAATTTCAAACTTTCAAAAAAATGTTTAAGTTGGTTATCTGGATAGAGGGAATCATAACGAAGAAATTGGCGTTGGTTTCGTTGGATTTGGACAAACGAGCAAAAAGTACGAGGGTTTAAAGATCAAGGGCTAATCTGCGAAGAAAATATTCACAGATGGGTCCCTGGCCGAAATAAAAACAGAAACAGAAAAACCTATCGGACGAACGTCCGCTACGAAAGACGAATGAAATCATCGCTACAAAAGCTTAACGAAGGAACATTCGCTAAATAACTAACCGATCGGTTTTTTTAGAGAAAAAACGAAAAGAAAACCGAAAACCTAAAAAAATAAACCATACTGGGCGGTTTACCGGTTCGGACGGCGGCGGCGGCTTCAGGCGATGGGGTTCGGCGGCGGCGGCTCCATGAGGCGGCAGGGCAAGGCGCGGGCAGCGGCAGCGTGTAACGTGGGGCGGCGGCGGCAAAGTGAGACAGCGGTGGCGAGATGCGAGGCGACGGTGGTGCGGCTTGGGAGGAGAAGAGGGGGTCCGGGGCCGGCCTTATAAAGGGGGGCGGATGTGTCTTGGCGGAGGGGCAAGGCGGCGAGGCGGAGGCCGAGTCGGCCACGGTGGTGGCGGCATCGTGCGTCGGCCGGACTCCGACGGGGAGTCGGTCGGGGCGGCGGCTCGGCCGGCTGGGCTAGGCGCGGCCCAGTTTGGTCGACCCGACCTAAAACTTTATTTAACAAATTTTCCAGAGAGACAAAAATACGAAAAAAGACATTATAATTTTTTTAAAAAAATCCAGAAAAATCCACATAATTCCCTCCTAATATTTGGACTAATGTGAACATTTTTCTGGACCTAAATGCCTAAAATAAAAACAAACATTTTTGTACTAATAATAGATAAATAAACTTGCAAATAAAATCAAAATAAAATATATTTTTATTCAAAATTATATTTCCAATATTTTTGCTGTTTTTGAAGAAGTGATATTATCTTCTCTCATTATTTTATTTATTTGAAATTATTGGAAAAATATTTTGAATAAATCACTTTGTTCCAATTTGCCAATTTTTAAAAATAAAAAATGGATTTTTGAGAAAACCTCCAATTCTCTCAATTAGTCCTTGAGTTGCTTAAAGTTTCTAGGATCAAAATTCAAATAAAAAAATTCCAAAATGCACAAATGATGAATGCATATGGATGATCTAAATAACATCCAAATTGAAAAATTGGGATGTTACAAACTTACCCCCTTAAGATGAATCTCGGCCTCGAGATTCGGGTTGGCTAGCAAAAAGGCATGGGTGGTCCTTTCGGAGGTCTTCTTCTCGTTCCTAGGTGGCTTCCTCCTCGGTATGGTGGCTCCACTGAACTTTGCAAAACTTGATGACCTGGCTACGAGTAACACGGTTGGCGAACTCGAGAATCTTGACGGGTTTCTCCTCATAGGTCAGGTCACTCTCCAACTGAATTGCTTCCAGGGGCACTGTATCTCTTAGAGGCATATCGGCCATCTCTGCATAGCACTTCTTCAACTGGGAAACGTGAAACACATCATGAACTCCTGACAAACCTTCGGGTAATTCCAACTTGTAGGCAACTTCACCCATACGTTCCAAGACTCTGTATGGTCCTACAAATCGTGGCGCTAACTTTCCTTTGACTCCAAACCGTTTGACTCCTCGAAGTGGCGACACACGAAGATATGCTTTGTCTCCGACTTCATAGGTTACCTCCTTGCGTTTAGTGTCGACATAAATCTTCTGCCTGGACTGGGCTATCTTGAGTCTATCACGGATCAACTTGACCTTCTCCTCAGACTCTCTGATTAAATCTGGTCTGAACAATTGTCTATCTCCAACTTCATCCCACATCAATGGTGTCCTGCACCTCCTTCCATACAAAGCTTTGAAAGGGGCCATCTTCAAACTAGATTGGTAGCTGTTGTTATATGAGAACTCTGTGTAAGGCAAATTATCATCCCAACTAGATCCATAATCTAGCGCACAAGCTCTCAACATATCCTCCAGAATCTTATTGACTCTCTCGGTCTGCCCATATGTCTGTGGATAAAAGGTTGTACTGAACTCTAGTCTGGTACCCAAAGTTTGGTGTAACTGATTCCAAAACTTCGAAGTAACTGTGTTCCTCTATCTGATACGATGGTCCTCGGAACTCCATGCAGACATACGATCCTGGTCATATATATCTCGGGCAACTTAGCGCTCGTATAAGTGGTTTTCACGGGGATAATGTGAGCCACCTCGTCAAGCAATCAACTACAACCCAGATGGAGTCATATCCTAAATGAGTCCTGGGTAATCCAGTGATGAAATCTATGCCAAGCTTATCCCACTTCAATTTGGGTATAGACAAAGGTTGAAGTAATCCTGCTGGTTTCTGATGCTCTTCCTTAACTATCTGACATACGTCGCATACTGCTACATACTCGGCGATATCCTTCTTCATACCTATCCACCAGAAACATTCCTTCAAATCCAAATACATCTTGGTGTTGCCTGGGTGAATCGAGTAAGGAATCATGAGCCTCCTGAAGAATTAACTTCCTGATCTCTGGGTCATTGGGAACATAGATGCGATCCTCAGACCATAAAGTTTCGTGTTCATCCTCACGAAAACCTTTGGCCTTTCCTTTACTCATCTTTTCTTTTATCTCTGCACTTTCCTTATCAATCTTCTTGGCTTCTCGGATCTTTCCCAACAAAGTGGACTAAATTTCCAACGCAGCAACAAAACCTCTCAGAACTATCTCCAAGCAAAGTTCTCTGAGATCGTCGGCTAACTCCTGAGGTAATCCTCCGGTTATGAGAGTATTGACATAACTCTTGTGGCCCAAGGCATCTGCCACAACATTGGCCTTTCCTGGGTGATAATGCAGTTTCATGTCATAATCCTTTATGAGCTCCAACCATCTCCTTTGCCTGAGGTTCGACTCCTTCTGCGTGAAAATATACTTCAAACTCTTATGATTCGTGTAAACTTCACAACGATTTCTGATAAGAAAATGTCTCCAGGTCTTGAGCGCATGCACTACGGCTGCTAACTCCAAATCATGTGTGGCATAATTTAGCTCATGTGGTCGAAGCTGTCGTGAGGCATATGAAACAACTCTTCCCTCTTGCATAAGAATGCCTCCAAGTCCCTGTCGAGAAGCGTCGCAATATACTTGGGAAGCCTTGTGTATATTAGGAAGAATTAGCACTGGGGCTGTAACCAAACATTTCTTCAACTCCTAAAAACTGGCCTCACAATCCTTGGTCCATTTAAACTTGGTGTCCTTCTTCAATAACTCTGTCATGGGCTTCGCGATCTTAGAAAAATTCTCAATAAACCTCCGATAATATCCTGCGAGTCCAAGGAAACTGTGTATCTCTCCCACTGAGGTGGGTGCCATCCATTCGGTGACGGATTGAACCTTCGATGGGTCTACTGCTACACCTTCTCCTGATATAACATGTCCGAGGAATCCCACTTCTTTCAACCAAAACTCACATTTGCTGAACTTGGCATATAGCTGATGTTCCCTGAGCTTCTCGAAACCAAGCGCAAATGTTTCTTGTGTTCTTCTTCATTCTTCGAGTACACCAATATATCATCAATGAACACCACAACAAACTTATCCAAGAACTCCCTGAACACCTTATTCATCATACTCATAAAGTAGGCAGGGGTGTTAGTCAAACCAAAAGACATGACGGTGTACTCATATAGCCCATACCTTGTAGTAAACGTTGTCTTAGGTATATCCTATTCTCGTATCTTTAGCTGGTGATATCCTGATCGAAGATCAATCTTGGAGAAAACTTTAGCTCCCTACAGCTGGTCAAACAAATCATTTATCATCGGTAGAGGATATTTGTTCTTGATCGTCACCTCATTCAATGCATGATAATAAACAACCATTCTCAAGAATCCATCCTTCTTCTCAACTAGAAGCACTGGGCTCCCCATGGTGATGAACTTGGTTGAATATAACATTTCTCCATTAACTCCTTAATCCGCTTCTTAATTTCCTCTAGATCATTTGCGGGCATCCGACACGGTCTCTTGGATATTGGTCCGGTGCCTTGCAACAGCTCAATCAAAAACTCTATGTCTCGGTTTGGTGGCATGCCTGGTAATTCCTTCGGGAATACATCGGGATAATCCTTCACAACTGGCACTTCCTCCTGAACAACTCCCGAGAGTGAATTTACTTGAGTCCTCCTTGGAGCACGCCTAGACACATACTTGATCCTTTTTCCCTCTGGGGTGGTGAGAAGAATTGACTTACTAGCACAATCGATGTTTCCCCCATACTTGGATAGCCAATCCATGCCTAGTATTACATCCAATCCTTGTGACCAGAATAATGAGATTCGTGGGAAAAGCATGCCTACTTATGGTCAATGGTAATTGAAAACACCCTCGGCTAGCCAAATACTCCACTCCTGACGAGCTTACTAACATAGGTATCTTAAGGGCTACGGTTGGCAACTGGGGGTGGTGGCGGTGGGTTGTTGTTGTTGTTGTTGCCTTGGTTCTGGATGAGCAACTGCATCAAGGCATTCTGCTGTTGGATCAACTGGGTGAGCTCCGGCGGGAAAGTGAATCCGGGGTCACGTCTCGGAGGCATCTGACAGGTTAGAGGGGTGAGAACAGAATAGAATAGGGTCTAATGAGGGATTTCACTACCCATATGCACATGAGACAAATATATTCAATCCACACCACTCAATTCAAACAAGATTCATACAATCGATCTAAGCTACTATTACAAGATCTTGCGAATGATTTCTAACTACATGGAAGGATTCTAATAGTAAGATGGTGGTCGACTAGAAATTTTGATCAGTGGAAGACTCCATAATATCTGCTCCAGCTTCATCTTCAAAATCATCACTGTCTTCATCATCACTATCTTCTTCATCATCAATGTCGGTGTCGGTGTCATCTAGTATGATGTAGTCTTCAGAGCGAATGTCCACTTCAGGTTCTAGTTTCACCACATATATTCATATCTTATTCCTCATGTCTTCATTCTGATCCAGTAGCACAACAATTTCCTCTTCGTATCCATCGCAAGTTGCCTTGAGTTCCTCTTCTAGCTCCATATTCCGGGTCATCACCTTCTTGGTATTTATCATGTTAGCGCACATCTGATTCTCATATCGACTAATGTGCTGGTTCATCTCCTGTATGTAGGCTGCAATAGATCCATCCTTCCTGGTGCAAATCTTCTCCCATTGCTCATCCCGACGTCCACATACCTAATGGATGGTCTTTTTAAGATCCTTATTGTACACCTCGCCTATGCGTCCAATGGTGATGTGGGCGGCCATGCTCTTTCCTAAGCTCCAGGTTGGTGCATCAAAGGAAAACTCGATGGGATCGGCAATTGGTTCAAAAGTCCTTCCAGGAACACGAACTTGAATCATCCAGCGCTCCTCTTCTGGTAAAGTTGTAGTGAAGGTTCCGGTGAAGCTTGGTATGTGGATGTTCAGGTACTTAGTGACTTCCTTCAAGTGTCGTCCGAAAAGGGTGTCGTCATCCGGCTGAGTGAACTTGTTCCTGGGGTCCGACATCTATAGTGTAGAAATAGAGGAGTAGAAATGAGTAGAGAAGAGTATCATGTGGCTTTTCCTAGTGGTCGCGTCCTACAGTCAACGTGTGCTCTGATACCATCTTGTAGCGACCCGGTCCCAATGGATCGAAGTCTCTATGCTTAAGTGTCATCCCTGGATTGGTATGCTGACACACAGTACTTGAGGAATTATAACAGAGTTCAATCACACACTTATTACATCGAGGTCCTCATAAGAGTAATTATTAGAATAATATGGCTGAAGGCCAACTAAATAAAATAACTACGGAAGCTTCGAAGATAAATGAGTCCATCCAACTCCACAGCAAAACTGAGTGCAAGATAATGACCTATCGCACCTTAATCCTCGTCTGAAAATTCTATAACATGAGATGTTGCAGCCGTCTAGGTCAGCACATGGAATATGCTAGCAAGATCACACTATAGAGCAACGATGAATAATAGCTATCACTACATGCATATTTGGCTGGTGGAGGCTCTAAGTTTAACATTTTGCATAAAGCTATTTTTTCCTACAACAAAGGAATAGATTTTATTTACTACCAAGTTTATGCCATTATTGAGAAGGTTCCTCCAACTCAATCCTAAAATTACCAAGTAATAATAATAAACCAACAAATTCATTAAGAAAAGTGATGAGATCAACCAATAATTCAAATACCAAATACTCAAAATGTCCATAACTGGGGACACGGTAAATCATGATTTGTTTGTACACTCTGCAGAGGTTTGTGCACTTTTCCCCACAAGACTCGACCGCATCCATGATCGGAAGATCAAGACATAGCCTTTCTGAAGAGGTCCCCTTAACCGATAGATAGGCCGGTACACCTACAATTCCCCTACACCTGCTAGCCCATCATGGAAAGTTTTCCCACAACTTACTTAACTATGCCAGAGCCTCACATATTAAAGTACTGATTGAAAAGTGCAACTAGGTGGTCCTTTGGTTAGATGATTTGGAAGACTTCAGGCCATTGTTCATAACTGAATCCAATTTCAGGAAACTGGTGAAGAAGCACCATGAACATCTTCTACACCTGCAGTTTTTATACTGGAAGAAGCGATGCACTATTAGATATATCAAAGTGGGTGAGGAAAACTCAAAATTCTTCCAAGCCATGGCAACTGAAAGATATAGAAAAAATTCCATTGCCACCCTTCAGTTGTCTGATGGCACTGTTTCTTCAGACCATGAAATAATTGCAAAGGGATTTCTGAAGATTTTTAAGGGTAGAATGGGAACTGTGAAGCCAATTTTAATGGGCAATGACATCCTTTCTCTTATCCCTAGGGTGCAGGGGCTAGAAGTGCTCACTAGGCCTTTTGAGGTGAAAGAAATTGAGCATGTTATTAAGGATTTGCCAACTGACAAAGCTCATGGCCCTGATGGATTTAATGGCCTTTTTATGAAGAAGTGTTGGCCCATCATTTCCAGTGATTTCATTACACTGGTGAATGAGTTCCATGCTGGAAGTGTTCAACTGGAAAATCTCAGTGAGGCCTTCATTACTTTGGTCCCTAAGAAGTTGTCACCTGAAACTACTGGAGATTTTAGACCAATTTCTTTGACAAGTGTGGGGTTGAAATTCCTCACTAAGCTTGTTGCTAACAGATTTCAAGATGAAATCACCAAATGTATTCATAAAAATCAATATGGCTTTATTAAGTCAAGAACCATTCAGGATTGTATTGCCTGGATTTTTGAGTACATTCACCAATGCAACCAGTCAAAAAAGCCAATCATGCTACTCAAGCTTGATTTTGAAAAAGCATTTGACTCTATTCAACATGAGGCAATTATAAAAATCATGGTGGCAAAGGGTTTTGATAACAAATGGATCTCCTGGATACATAAGTTGTTGTCATCTGCAACCTCCTCAATCTTACTCAATGGGGTACCAGGAAAGCATTTCAAGTGCAAGTGTGGGGTAAAACAAGGAGATCCTATTTCACCTTTGTTGTTTGCGATTGCTGCTGATCTGTTGCAGACTATGATTAATGATCATCTGAGTAAAGGCCTTCTTTCTCTGCCCTGGTAACTCATGACCCTGACTACCCAGTGGTATAGTATGCAGATGACACATTGTTGTTTGTGGCTGCTGAATCAGCTCAGTTGGAGGTGCTTAAATCTGTTCTGAACTCTTTCTCCTTGGCAACTGGATTGCAGATTAACTATCACAAATCATCAATGTACCCAATCAATGTGGAAACCACTGTTGTCAATGCTCTTGCAACACAGTTTGGGTGTCAGCTAGGGGTAATGCCATTCACATATTTGGGTTTGCCTGTGGGAACAACTAGGCCCAAAATTGTGGATCTGCTACCTCTAGTTGACTGTATGGAAAGAAGACTAATTGCTAGTTCCTGGTTTCTGCCCCAGGGTAGCAGGCTGCAGTTGGTAAACTCTGTTATCTCTTCACTGCCAATTTTTTTCTTCGTAGTCTATCTATACCACAAGGGACTTTAAAGCAACTGGAAAGAATTCAGAGACAATGTTTGTGGAGAAAATATGGTCAGGAGAAGGGGCATTCTTTGGCTACATGGCCTCTGGTCTGTAGGCCCAAACTTAAGGGTGGGCTTGGCATACTCAACCTAGGCTTACAAAATGAAGCTTTGTTAATGAAATTCCTCAGCAAGTTCTATAACAAAGTAGATGTGCCTTGGGTTCATTTGATCTGGGACTCTTACTATTACCAGAGAGTTACTCATGACACTGCTTTGTGTGGATCCTTTTGGTGGAGGGACATCTGCAAATTAATGGATAAGTTCAGGGCTGTTACTTCAGTCACAATTGGCAGAGGAGATTCTTTGATTTTCTGGCCTGACTCTTGGGAGATTGATAACTCATGCATCCCACTCCAAGACAGATTTCCCAGGCTTTTCTCTTTCTGCCTACAAAAGAATTCCTCTATTATGGAAGTATTGCAGAATGGTGAGTTGCAGAGTATGTTCTCCTTACCCTTGTCTGAATTGGCCTATAGGGAGTTCAATCAACTATCTGAAATTTCGTCTAGAATCTCCCTAGATGTTGCTTCTAATGATTCTTGGGATTGGAGACATGGGAAGAAAGTTGGGTTTACAGCAAAGAAGTACTATGATTTTGTTCATCAGCCAATGTCTGCCAACCCTATTCTAAGTTGGATATGGAAATCTTGTTGTATTATGACAATTAAAATGTTTGCCTGGCTTGTCATTATGGACAGAGTAAACACCAAGGATATGATTCTGCGCATGTAGTGGAGGATTAATGATGGACCTGAATGTGTACTTTGTCCCACGGGAGCACTTGAGGACAGGAATCATTTATTTTTTTAGTGCAACTTTAGCATGAGAGTGTGGAACTATCTTCAAATTACCTGGTTGAATAGTCAGGATATGGTGCAGATTGCACATCATGCTAGGAAGGATTTCAATAAGCCTTTCTTTTCAGAAGTGGTCTTCCTTTATTGGTGGAATATTTGGAAAGTCAGGAATGACAAAGTCTTTAGGCATATCAGACCTACCTTCAGGCAGTGGAAGAATGGCTTTGTCCAAGACATCTCTCTCTTGGCACACAGAATCAAGTCCAGACACAGAGAAGCTTTGATCAAATGGATAGATTTCCTGCCTCCTTGAGGGGTTATGCATATGTACTCCTTTTTCTAGCTAGCTCTTAGTTCTTAGATTTGTATAGCTTGTACAGTTTTTCTTCTTTTTCTGTACAGTTCCTTTCCCCGAGGAACTTTTATTTGTACATTCCTTTTTAGTTTCAATAAAATGTTGTGGGGTGTAAACCCTGCAGTCTTTCAGGTCAAAAAAACTATGCCAGAGCCCATAATGGCTTGTGGCTGCACACGGAAGTTTCTAGGCATGAATAATCTTATGATCGCTTTCAACCTGGGTGGCATTCCATAGGATGATCACACGGGTACCACGGGATCTCCTAGGACAACACTGGATTCCCCAGGTGCCCACAACCAATCCACCCAGATGTGTATTAAAGTAGCCACATTAAGTTTCTCTTAGTTATTATCTCTCACAACTTGCATGATTCTCGCATACCAATTCCCCTTCTACGAGCATGGCTAAGCAATATGAGCATAACATATATTCCTGGGGTGATTAAAGGTATTAGGTTCCTACCTCATCAACAACATAGCAATGACCACATGTTCCCAATCCTACTCATGCAATTTTTGAGGATGTAACTAATGCATAAAAACAGGGTAATGAAGGGTATGATCAAAGTGTAACTTGCCTTGCTGACGATCGGTAAACCCTAGAGATTCGTAGTAACAAGATTCACACTCCGGAAAATCTATCGTAGACAAACAATAGCATACATAAGCACTCAAGCATAAAATTCGAAGAAAAGATCTCAGAAAACTTCAAAAACAGGCAAATAACTCTTGTGAACAGAAAACAATTTTCAACATTATTAAAATTATATGGATTAGTTCTTAGCAGAAATTTTAGATCAAGAGCTTTGATTTGCAAAAAGAATCAACTAAATCGGAGTTATGAACCTCAAGTTATGATCAAAAGAAGTTCAAATTAAAATCTGTTTGAAACGAAATTTTAAACTTTCAAAAATATGTTTAAGTTGGTTATCTGGACAGAGGGAATCATAACGAAGAAATTGGCGTTGGTTTCGTTGGATTTGGACAAACGAGCAAAAAGTTACGAGGGTTTAAAGATCAGGGGCTAATCTGCGAAGAAAATATTCATGGATGGGTACCTGGCCGAAAACAAAATAGAAAAAGAAAAACCTATCGGACGAACGTCCGCTACGGAAGACTACCGAATGAAATCGTTCGCTACAGAAGCTTAGCGAACGAACATTCGCTAAATAACTAACCGGTCGATTTTTTAGAGAAAAATCGAAAAGAAAACCGAAAACCTAAAAAATAAACCAGACCGGGCGGTTTACCGGTTCGGGCGGCGGCTCTGGCGTCGAGGCGGACGGCGACGGCGGCTTCAGGCGATGGGGTTCGGCGGCGGCGGCTCCATGCGGTAGGGGGGCAAGGCATGGGTGGCAGTGGCGTGCAACGCGAGGTGGCGGTGGCGGCGAGATGTGAGGCGGCGGTGGTGCGGCTTGGGAGGAGAAGAGGGGGTCTGGGGCCGGCCTTATAAAGGGGGGTAGAGGGGCAAGGCGGCGAGGCGGAGGCCGAATCGGCCACTGCGATGGCAGCGTCGTGCACCGATCGAACTCCGATGGGGAGTCGGTCGGGGCAGCGGCTCGGCCGGCTGGGCTGGGCGCGGCCCAGTTCGGTCGGCCCAACCTAAAACTTTTTTTAAACAATTTTTGCAAAGAGACAAAAAATACGAAAACATAATAAAAAATATTTTTAAAAATTCCAGTAAAATTCACATAATTCCCTCCTAATATTTGGACTAATGTGAACATTTTTCTCGACCTAAATGCCTAAAATAAAAACAAACATTTTAGTACTAATAACAGATAAATAAACTTGCAAATAAAATCAAAATAAAATATATTTTTATTCAAAATTAGATTTCCAATATTTCTTTGTTCTTTTTGAAGAAGTCATATTATCTTCTCTCATTATTTTATTTATTTGAAATTATTGGGACAATATTTTGAATAAATCACTTTGATCCAATTTGCCAATTTGAAAAATCAAAAATGGATTTTTGAGAAAACCTCCAACTCTCTCAATTGGTCCTTGAGTTGCTTAAGGTTTCTAGGATCAAAATTCAAATAAAACAAATTCCAAAATGCACAAATGATGAATGCATATAGATCTAAATAACATCCAAATTCAAAAAATGGGATGTTACACTATTATCCAAAGAGAGCAAGCAACTAAGCTTGGGGATGCCCCAAGTGGCATCCCCTATTTCTTCTAACCATCAGTGTTTTACTCGAAGCTATATTTTTATTCGTCACATGCTATGTGTTGTGCTTGGAGCGTCTTGTATGATATTAGTCTTTGCTTGTTTTATTTTGTGTTTTAAGTCTTGATTCCTTGCTGGACACACCTATTTGAGAGAGACAAAATTATGCCATGACTTGTTAGAATTGCTCTATGCTTCACTTAAATTTTTTATGAGCTATGGATTTGCTCTAGTGCTTCACTTATATCTTTTTGAGCATGGTGTGCTTTAGTATTTTTGAAGAAATGCTCTCTTTCTTCACTTAGATTTATTTCAGAGTTAGAATTTTTTTAACAAATTCTCTCTTGCTTCACTTAAATTAATTTGAGAGAAATAAATATTATGCTCATGATCTTCACTTATATTTGTTTGAGCTTATCAAAAGCAACACATGAAAATTAGTCCCAAAGTGATAGATATCCAAGAATGATATAATAAAAACTTTCATGAAGATTGTTGTTCAAAATAAACTTGATCCTTAGTAATAATTTTGAGATATGACTATGTGATATGTGAGTCATCTTGATGAGTAATTATGCTTTAGTAAGAATATTGGTGTTAAGGTTTATGATTCCCTATGCAAGCACAGAAGTCAATAGTCATGCAATGAATTATATCCTACTTGTGGTGCATTATTCGGTGTTAATTGTGCTTAATGCTCGCTTATGAGATTATTCGTTTCTTGGTTGGTTGCTTCTCAATCTTTTGCTAGCCTTCATTTTGCACTAAGTATGATCACTACTTGTGCATCCAAAATCCTTTAAACCAGTTTTGCCACATGAATCCACTATACCTACCTATATGCGGTATTCTTTTGCCGTTCTAAGCAAATTTGTATGTGCCATCTCTAATATTCAAAATAAAGTTATCTTTTGTGTGCTCGTACCGCTCGCAAGGCGGTGAGGGGTGGCTAATATTTTCCATGCTAGATGTGTTATTTTCACGATGAGTGTTTATTCACTTGTCATTGCACGAGAGTAAGGCAAAGGTATTAGGGATGCCCAGTCCCGAAATGAAAAATGAATTTACTTTATGTTGTCAAATAATAAATTCCTTGGAAAGTGTTGGTATGGAAGGCACCCGTGGATATGGTTAGCCATGGAAAGTGAAAGTATGGTGGAAAAGGAATAAACTTTAATTTCTGTTTGGGAACTGCCTATGATATATCTAGCATGGAAAGTATTGGGAACTCTAAGTCATTTTCGTTGGTGGGAAAAGTATGCCTCTCAAAATGTTTTTATCTCTCAATTTTCGCTTTGAGCTCTGGCACCTCTACAAATCCCTACTTCCCTCTGCGAAGGGCCTTTCTTCTACTTTATGCAATTTTTATTTTTGAATTTGAGTCTCCATCTTCTCTTATAAAAGCATCAACTAGGAGGCACTATGATCGTATTTGAGCATTGAGTGTAGTTAATATGCGAGTGTGTTTCATGAATGGATCAATGATTGAGCATGATGGGCTAGGGATAGCTTATTTTAGCATTGATATTTTGAAGACATGGTTGCTTGTTAATATGCTTGAGTATTTAAGTTATCATGTCAAAACTAGACTATTGCTTTGAACAATAAAAAGTCCAAATGCCCATGCTATAAAAAAAGAATATGATATGACATGTTAGGCAACATTCCACATCAAAAATTCCGGTTTTATCATTTACCTACTTGAGGACGAGCAGGAATTAAGATTGGGGATGCTGATACGTCTCCAACGTATCTATAATTTTTTATTGTTCCATGTTGTTATATTATCGATCTTGGATGTTTTATAATCATTTTATAGTCATTTTGAATCATTTTTGGTACTAACCTATTGGCATAGTGCCGAGTGCCAGTTGCTATTTTTTTGCATGTTTTTTTACATTGCAGGTAATCAATACCAAACGGAGTCCAAACGCAGTGAAACCTTTTGTGGATTTTTTTGGACCAGAAGACACCCAATGGGCCGGAGAAGCGCCCGGGGGTGCTCCGAGGGGAGCACAACCCACCAGGGTGCGCAAATCTAAACATTTCTGTGATTTATGTATCATCTATTTGACATGCATGTCAGGGAAAAAGGGTTGCACGGGCGGTCGATGAAGTTGCAGAATACAGAATAAAGAGCCATCAGTTCTTGGATCCTGAGGTACATGTATGTCCTAATATTTCAGGATTTCTTCCTAGTGATGTACTATGTATCCTATAATTCCGGCCATGGGCAACATGGATGATGATTAGGTTCCCCTAGTTAGAAAAAATGCATTGAATTTGAACTTCTATGTGATTTTCAGTAAAATGTTATTTATTTGCATTTCAGTCGTATGATCATTCCCCTAAAGTTCTTCGAACTGTGTATGCCACAAAGGTTCAGTTGGATCTGGAATATGGTACTGCTAACGATGTAGCCATGTTCACTGTCAAGAGTGGCCTATTTTCACCTGCATTTGCTATTGCAAATGCTCTCCATCAGACTTTATGTCACTGGGACTTCAAGATAGCTGATCATGAAATCAAGGATGTTGTTCTGGTGAAATTCAAGTACCAAAAATAGACGTTTCCTTGATTCATGGTTGCCACCTGAAGTTAGCAGAAGGCATCGAAGCTGAAGCACTAATGATGGCAACCAAAGGTTCATAGCTACTATTGATACGTCTCCAATGTATCTATAATTTTTGATTGTTCCATGTTGTTATATTATCAATCTTGGATGTTTTATAATCATTTTATATCATTTTTGTACTAACTTATTGACATTGTGCTAAGTGCTAGTTGATGTTTTTGCATGTTTTTTACATCGCATGTAATCAATATCAAACGGAGTCCAAACGTAGTGAAACTTTTTGTGGATTTTTTTGGACCAGAAGACAACCAATGGGCCAAAGAAGCACATGGGGGCTGCTCCGAGGGGAGCACAACCCACTAGGGCGCGCCTGGAGGCCCAGGCGCACCCTGGTGGGTTGTGCACACCTCGGGTGCCCCCCGGACCACCTCTTTACTCTATAAATACCCCAATATTCCAAAAACCCTAGGGGAGTCGAGGAAAATCAATTCTAGCCACCGCAGAGCCCAAAACCACCAGATCCAATCCAGACACCATCACGGAGGGGTTCACCACTTCCATTGGTGCCTCTCCGATGATGCGTGAGTAGTTCTTTGTAGACCTTCGGGTCCGTAGTTAGTAGCTAGATGGCTACCTCTCTCTCTCTCTCGTTTGGTTCTTAATACAATGGTCTCTTCGAGATCCATATGATGTAACTCTTTTGTGGTGTGTTTGTTGGGATCCGATGAACTTTGAGTTTATGATCAAATCTATCTCTTTTTATCGATAAAAGTTATTTGAGTTTCTTTGATCTCTTATATGCATGATTTCTTTTAGCCTCGTATTTCTTCTCCGATATTTCGGTTTTGTTTGGCCAACTTGATCTATTTATCTTGCAATGGGAAGAGGTGCTTTGTAGTGGGTTCAATCTTACGGTGCTTGATCCCGGTGACAGAAGGGGAACCGACACGTATGTATCGTTGCTACTAAGGATAAAACGATGGGGTCTATTTCTACATAAATAGATCTTGTCTACATCATGTCATCGTTCTTATTGCATTACTCCGTTTCTCCATGAACTTAATACACTAGATGCATGCTGGATAGCGGTCGATGTGTGGAGTAACAGTAGCAGATGAAGGCAGGAGTCGGTCTACTAATCTTGGACATGATATCTATATAATGATCATTGCCTGGATACCATCATGAGTATTTGAAGTTCTATCAATTGCCCAACAGTAATCCGTTTACCCACCGTTTGCTATTTTTCTCGAGAGAAGCCACTAGTGAAACCTACGGCACCCGGGTCTCTTTCTCATATTATTTGCCTTTGCGGTCTATTTTATTTGCCTTTTATTTTCAGATCTATTAAACCAAAAATACCTTGCTGCAATTTATTCTTATTTATTTTATTTGGCGTTCGATCTATCAATCTACTACAATTTATTCACACCCGTTTGCCAATTTGTGGCACCATTACCCGAAAGGGATTAACAACCCCTTTAACACGTCGGGTTGCAAGTATTTGTTATTTGTGCGCATGTGTCGTTTACGTATTGTTGCTTGGTTCTCCTACTGGTTCGATAACCTTGGTTTCATCACTGAGAGAAATACCTACCGTCGATGTGCTGCATCATCCCTTCCTCTTTGGGGAAACACCGATGTAGCTTCAAGCCGCTATCAGCTGCCACATACCCCAGAATTGTACGGCATCACCAGGATTGTCATAATGCATATCCCTCGTAATGCTTTTGAGGAGACGAAGATGCTGAAGGTGATGCTGGAGGTGTTGCAGGTGCTATTACAGGGGCAAGCGATGCTGGAGGTTGTGGTGTTGGAGGTTCCATTGCAGCTGCTTGAACCCTAGTGATTATGCATGCTCTTTTTTATGGAACTAGTGATGTGCAAGACTATGTGTATGTATGTTTGATGTCTGCCATGTCTGGAGTGGCAAGATATTCAACTGAACTTTTGTGATGTTCTAAGTGCCAGAATATATGAACTTATGTGTGATACGTCTCCAACGAATCTATAATTTATGAAGTATACATGCCATGTTTACAACAATTCTATATGGTTTTGGTATGATTTAAATGGAACTAATCCGGACTGGCGCTATTTTCAGCAGAACTACCGCGGTGTTGCCTTTTGTGTAGAAATAAAATTCTCGGAATGGGCTGAAACTTTTTGATGATCTTTTTTGGAATAAAAGAGACCCCTGAAGCTTCGTGGGAGGACTAGAAGAGCCACGAGGCCCCCACTCACCACTTTGGCGCGACCAAGGGTGATGGTGCCCAAGTGCCTCGTGGGCCTATCGTAACTCATTTTCACGTGATTCCAACTCTGAAAATTCTTATAAATAGGGAAACCCCCAGAAATAACCCTAGAACTTTGACTCCACTGTCGCAAGTCTCTATACCAAAGAGATCCCATTTGGGGCCATGTTCCGGCACTCTACCGAAGGGGAAATCATCACTGGAGGCCATCTTCATCATCTTGATGGTCTCCATGATGAGGAGGGAGTAGTTCACCCTTTGTGCTGAGGGTATGTACTAGTAGTTATGTGTTTGATCTCTCTCTCTCTCTCTCGTGTTCTTGATTTGGCACAATCTTGATGTACCACGAGCTTTGTTAATATAGTTGGATCATACGGTCTTTCCCCCTCTCTATCTTGTTGTGATGAATTGAATTTTTACCTTTGAGGTTTCACTATTATCGGATTGAATACTTTTTGGATTTGAGAACACTTGATGTATGTCTTGCATGTGGATACCTGTGGTGACAATTTGGTGTCCTATTGATTCATTTGATATATGTTTTGGTGATCAACTTGCGGGTTCCTGACATTGGGGTAATATAGGCATAGAGGTTGATGCATGTTTTCGTCCTTCTTTCTTCGGTAGAAACCTTGGGGCACTCTATGAAGCTCTTTGTGTCGGATTGAATATTATGAATCTGAAGTTGTTTGATGCATATCGTATAATTAACTCATGGATACTTGTGGTGACATTGGAGTATCTAGGTGACATTACAGTTGGTTGATGTGTATCATATGGTGTTATTTTGGTATGAACTCTGGGGCTGTTTGTGACGCTTATTCGAATAACTCAATAGATTGATCGGAAAGAATAACTTTGAGGTGGTTTCGTACCCTACAACAATTTCATCTTATGTTCTCCATTGGATAAGAAATTTGGAGTGATTCTTTGTTGCACGTTGAGGGATTTTTATATGATTCAATTATGTTAGCACTTTTGAGAGATTGCACTAGTGAAAGTATGAACCGTAGGCCTTGTTTTCAAGCATTGCAATACCGTGTGTGCTCTGTTTTATCACTTGATACCTTGCTATTCTTATATTTGCATATTACAAAAACCTATATCTACTATCCATACTACACTTGTATCATCATCTCTTCGCCGAACTAGTGCACCTATACAATTTACCATTATATTGGGTGTGTTGGGGACACAAGAGATTTCTTGTATTTGATTGCAGGGTTGTTTGAGAGAGACCATCTTCATCCTACACATCCCACAGATTGATAAAACTTAGGCCATCCACTTGAGTGAAATCTGTTGTTGTCCTACAAAACTCTACACTTGGAGGCCCAACACGAGCCTATAAGAATAAGTTGTATAGTAGACATCAATGTGTGGCTTTAAGTTCCACTATATGCATGCACATTTAGATGCTTTATGGAACTTTCGATGTATGTCTAAATATATTAGGGAAAATTTATTTTTTGCCACTCTTAATTCGTAGCTAGTTTTGCTTATGTCACTCTAAAATTTGACATTTCACTCTTGTCACTGTAGATTTCGACTATTTTTTGACAAAGTATTTTCATTATATTATGTAGTGTACATATGCATTATGATGCCAATGCCATATGGTTCTCTAAATGTAATGCCAGTGCCATATGGTTTTTAAATGTAATGCCTAAAAATCATTTATTGTTTTTTGAGCTATATTTTAACTCCAATTCTTTCACTAAGGACTGGGCCATAGAACCATACGCCCAATGACATGTGGGCCAAGTCCACACGAACAGTCTCGTCACATTTTGTGAGAGAAAACCCTCATCCCTCCTTCCTCGCCCCCGACTGCCTCGCAGTTCCCTCCACCTTGACAACTCTGCTCACACACCCGAGGTGGCAGCCGGATATCGTTGTGGATTGCAGCCGCTTGCAAGATGTGACGAGACTGTTCGTGTGGACTTGGCCAAAGTCTTCAATTAAAGACATTCATTTTTAGGGGTCGACTTTCTCTGTAAATATCAAACTCCTCATAGAATTATAGACCCGTGTACACTCACAAATGCATTAGTCCCTTAACCTATAAGTCTTCAATACACAAAAATCACTAAGGGGCACTAGATGCACTTACAATCTCCCCCTTTTTGGTGATTGATGACAATATAGGTTAAGTTTTCAATGGGTATAAACATATGAAGTGTAAATACTGACATTGAGGATTTTGATTGCAAGATATAGAAGAACTCCCCCTGAAGATGTGCATATGTCAGGAATTTTCCTTGAAGAGCAAATGCACATTGTAGAATAGAGTCATGGAGATCTTCCCCTATATCTTGTAATTCATACACGCATTTAACATATGATATGAAGAATTTGAAATGCATGACGAAATATGGTGACTGATGTAACTTAGCATGCGTGCATTAACATATACGAGGAAATAGCATGCAGAAAAACATAGCAAAAGTATCAGACCACCATTGGACTTAAGTTTACAACTCGATCCAACAAATACTTCAGAAGAACGAGAGTTGTAACTTAGAAAAAAACGCCCATATATAGAGACCCGCTTGAAGACTAACTCAATTTTCTCCCCCTTTGTCATCGAATGACCAAAAGGGACGAAAAGTGAGGACTAACGCCCCTGAAGAATATCATCATGAAGTCGATGGAGGAGCGCCAGCGTTGTCGGGGTTGTTCGTTGATGTAGGGCCACTGCGGTCAAATCTTCATGCTCATCAGTCTCGCGCGATGAAGAATATGAGCTGGCCACCAAGTGGGGAACTTTGACCTTCTTGAATTTCCTCGAAGGTGGCTGAGACCAGTCAAAGTCCTGCTTGAAGACCATCTGCTTGAGATCTTCATCACCATAGATG
The DNA here is from genome assembly GCF_002162155.2 of Triticum dicoccoides. Taxonomy (NCBI): domain Eukaryota; kingdom Viridiplantae; phylum Streptophyta; class Magnoliopsida; order Poales; family Poaceae; genus Triticum; species Triticum dicoccoides. The sequence continues at coordinate 367,009,430 of NC_041380.1, read as the reverse complement.
TGAGACAGTACAACCCAAGTGTGGTCAAAAACTTCATGCAAGTAGTAGTGGTTCTTCTTCACAGTGTTTTGCGTGATTGTCATGTTCTGAAGAATTGAACCAAACTGTCACTTGACCCACTTGTGATTGTGATCCACCTTCTGATGAAGACTGAGGAGAAGCTCACGGTCAGTCATCACCCTTGGAGCAGTGGCTTGAGGATATTGTTTTGAAGCATTTGCGGCAGTGTCATGAGTGGCAGAGTCATCATTGGTGGAGTAGGATGCAACTTTGTGAAACTGTCCATCCAATGGACGAGTGCCTTCGTCAATAATAGCAGCCTTGCCCTTCTCATCAACTGAGAAAATAGTCCTTTTGAGGACTTCAATTAGGGGCAAATAGCTGAGATAGCGTTGACAATCATCCTTGTAATGAATTGAAAACCTTGATCTGATGAATCTCATGATCCAGGGAGCGTAAGGCTTCAATTCAAACGGTGATAGAGCGACATTGGCCAAAGTCCTCATGAAGAAATCGTGGTAGTTGATAGGAATACCATGTATGATGTTGAAAAGCATATTCTTCATGATGCCAACAACTTCTTCATCATCAGAGTTGTGGCCCTTGATTGGACTAAGGGTTTTGGTCAATATCTTGTATATTGTCCTTGGCGCATAGAGCAGTTCCTTAACGAGGAATTTGGTTCTAGGAGCTTGGGTTGGCTTCAAAGGCTTCATCATCACTTGCATCAGATGATTTGAAAGCTCGAGTTCATCATAGAGGCGCCTTGCACCTTCAGTGGGAGGACTGACTAGGACGGCATGAAGCAATTCAGAGGCCGGTGCTTTGTAGTGAGTATTTTCTGTCATCCAGTCCAACACCCATGAATTCACATCTTCAACATTGCCGGTGATGTGCAACGTGGCGTAGAACTAAAGAATGAATTCTTCATTCCAGTCGCAGATGTCGGTGCAGAAGTTGAGCAGACCAGCATCATGAAGAACACTGAGGACTGGGGTGAACCGGGGCAGCGAGTCCATATCCACATGAGGAATTTGCTCATGGTCAAAGATCTTGTCTTTATCAAACATCGGTGAGGAATAGAAGTTCATTTGACTCGTTGTCCACAAGCGCTTGCGTCTAAGTCTTGCAGAGTCATATGGATTGTAATCCGTGAAGAAAATGTGCTCAGCAAAGAAGTCATCAGCCTTGAACTTCTGCTTCTTGGAGTGAGGATTCTGAGGCTTGGGCTGAAGATTAACTGTTGAAGTCTTCACAGCCTCTTGAATCACAGTCTCTGGAGCCACAGGCCAGGGAAGTTCAATGGCAATTTCTTCAGCAGCCTTGGCCTCCATTTCTTTAGCAACATGTTCAGCAGCGCTAGTGGCTGGAACTTCTACAGGAATAGACAGAAGTGAAGCTTGATGTCCTTCAGTGCCCGTATGAATTTCTTTAGTCTGGACAGGGGACTAAGGAATCTGTTGCAGAGGGGTGAATAGTGGTGAATTGGGGTGATGACTTTCCCAGTAGTCATCATTCAGAATTGGAGTGGTACACCCAATGTCCACATCTTCATCTTCCTCATCTATTTCCTCAATGCCTACCTCTTCACCTATGAACTGAGGCATGGGCGATGATACCAGTGGAGTTGAAGGGATGTCATTCACTTCAATTTCTTCATCCAACTGCTCTGACGTAGTAGCAGAAGGATCTTCTTCATCAGATTCACTTGGAATCACATATTCCTCACCAAAGGGAATAATCTCCTTTGATGGCATGCTTGATATCGGAACAACATCTATAGGATTTTCAAAGGAGCTTTTCAGAGTCTTCAATTTCTTTGGAGCTAAAGACTCTAAGGAAGCAGATGATTTCCTTTTCTTCATAGTTACTCGCTCCACAACTTTGATTTTCTTCGCTTCTGATGCAGAAGGAAGGTTGATGCTTGTCTGTGCAGGAGGAGCAGAGGAAACTGGTGCAGTTTCTTTAGGCACAACTGATGCATTTGTCCTGGCTTGTTCAGTTTCTTCAGGTATTGTAGCAGATGCTTCAACAGGCCTGGCTTGTTCTTCAGGCGCAACACTAGAGGTTGCCCTAGCAGTTTATTTAGCGGCTGGAATTTCTTCAACAGCCCTGGTGCTCTCCTTTTCTTCAGCAGCCTGATTCTCATCAGTGGTGCTGGCATGTTCTTCAGTAGGCTGAGCAGATGCTTCAGACTGAGGAATTTCATGTTGCATTGGGGCTGCAACATTTGAGGTGAATCCCTTTGCCATGTTGACAAATCTGACCTTGGCTCCCAGCCAATCTACACGGTATACGTCAAATTCATCACTGAGTGCTTTGATCTCATCTTGCATGGTCACAAGTTCATTAGTTGTCATTTTGACAACATTCTTCTTCATAAGATGCTCCTTCTTGTACTGAGCTTTCTTTAGTTTCCTGGCCTTCTCAAACTTCCATTTTTCTTCACCTATGAAGGTTGTCAACATGTGATTCTGGCCAGGTGTGAGTTTGAAATCAGGCATGGGAGTGTTGGGGTCCTTGTGCCAGAGATCAATGTAGTCAAGAATCAACTTGGGATCCAGCAGAAGAGGCACATTGCTGCCTTTGGCTCTAGCGGCCTGTTGTTGTCTTTCTCTGATGATTTCTTCTAATTCCTCATCATCAACTTCGTCTTCACTAGACGGCACTTGGAAGGAAACCTGTTTCTTGTGAGGACTTGGCCGTGTGCCTCGTCCAATAGTGGCCTTTGTCTTCAGCAAAGTTGGACCTATTGAGGACTAAGGAGGAGTTGAAGAACTTGCAGATGCTCCTGAAGCAATTGAGATACCAGTTATCCTTTGGCACGAGGCGAGGTGCACAGGTGCCGAGAACTTTGTAGCAGCAGCTGAAGGTTTTGTACAGTGGGGACTGGATCTTCTTGAGGAATATGCCGTGAGGGCTTTGATGAGCTTGGTCGTGAGGGCATTGCTGAGGAACTGGGCATGTGCACAGGCTTCTTGGGCATAGCCTTCTTAGGCTTGCTAGCAGAGGTCTCAGCAGCGGCAGCAGCAGAGGCCTCAGCAGCGGCAGCAGCAGAGTCTTCATTGAATTTCCTCACTGCTTCCTTGGCCATTTTGGCCAACTTGGCTTGCTGTTTGGCCCATTCATCCGGATAGTCCTCACCGCGCTTGAGGCTAGTGGGATTAGCTTCTTGGCCTGGTGCCAGCGGAGGTCTTGGGCAAGGAGGGTGTAAAGCGAATTTCTTCATGTACTTAGGAGTGACATATATGTACTCCCTCCATTCCCGTGCCCATCTCCTCTCTAGCCTCTATATGTGCACCTTGCGCAGATTCTTGTTCTCCTTGCCATGTTTGGCTTCATCAAGAGTGCAATAGTCCTCATAAATGTCATCAGGGATCTCAAAAGTTGTGTTCACTTCCGGTCTTTTCCATCCCTTCTGAGGTCTCTTGCCATCAGCCATTTTCTTCAGCCGAGGAATTTGAACAATAGAATTCTCTGAAGAGGTATGCAATTTGTCTTCGAGGAATGCTGCAAATGAGTTAAGTTGATGAGAATCTAATGATTCAGCAGCGGACATGTGTACCTGTGAATATAGTATAGGTGCGAAGAATTTGGAGATGGCATATGCGTTCTCATAAGTTTCTCAAAAAGAACAAGTTTGAGAAATTTTACCAGGAGTATCTTGAGGAATTTCACTAAGCGGTCTTTGACTTAGGTTCCAGAGTTGTATAGATTGAAAATCCACACAACTGAGGAATCTTGAAGAAAAACATTGCTTAGAGAAATAGATCAAGAACAGATGCATGTGAGGTGTTTAACGAGTGGGGAAGTTGAAGAATAAACACCTTTTGAAGATTTGTGAAAATCATCAGAATCAACAAGGGCAGTAAAAATAGATTTTATTTACCCTTGACGAAGAACACGACGAACTAGGAGTTGTAGATGGGAAGTTCGTCCGTTCAGATCTTCCACGCCCTAACTTGGCGGCGGAAGACAGCTACGACGGCGGCGGAGTGAAGATTTTCGCGACGGGTGCAAGTACGACGGCGACGAGGTCGAGGTAGTGAAGCTCTTCCTCACCAGCGACGATGGAAGTGTTGTAAATATGCCCTAGAGGCAATAATAAAGTGGTTATTACTATATTTCTGTGTTCATGATAATTTTCTATTGTTCATGCTATAATTGTATTAACCGGAAACCGTAATATATGTGTGAATACATAGATCGTAATAGGTCCCTAGTAAGCCTCTAGTTGACTAGCTCGTTGACCAATAGATGGTCATGGTTTCCTGATCATGGACATTGGATATCATTGATAATGGGATCACATCATTGGGAGAAAGATGTGATGGACAAGACCCAATCCTAAGCATAGCACAAGATCGTGTAGTTCGTTTGCTAAAGCTTTTCTAATGTCAAGTATCACTTCCTTAGACCATGAGATTGTGCAACTCTCGGATACCGTAGGAATGCTTTGGGTGTACCAAACGTCACAACGTAACTAGGTGGCTATAAAAGTGCACTACATGTATCTCCAAAAGTATCTGTTGGGTTGGCACGAATCGAGACTGTGATTTGTCACTCCGTATGATGGAGAGGTATCTCTGGGCCCACTCGGTAATGCATCATCATAACGAGCTCAATGTGACTAAGGAGTTAGCCACGGGATCATGCGTTATGGAACGAGTAAAGAGACTTGCCGGTAACGAGATTGAACGAGGTATGGGGATACCGATGATCGAATCTTGGGCAAGTAACATACCGATTGACAAAGGGAATTGTATACAGGATTGATTGAATCTCCGACATTGTGGTTCATCCGATGAGATCATCATGGAACATGTGGGAGCCAACATGGGTATCCAGATCCCGCTGTTAGTTATTGGCCGGAGAGATGTCTCGGTCATGTCTGCATGGTTCCCGAACCCGTAGGGTCTACACACTTAAGGTTCGGTGACGCTAGAGTTATTATGGGAAATAGTATGTGGTTACCGAAGGTTGTTCGGAGTCACGAATGAGATCCTAGACGTAACGAGGAGTTTTGGAATGGTCCGGAGATGAAGATTTATATATGGTAAGTCCTTATTCGGTCGCCGGAAGTGTTCGGGGGGTTACCGGTATTGTACCGGGACCACCGAAGGGGTTCCGGGGGTCCACCTGCCCCGGAGGGCCCTATGGCTGAATATAGAGGGGAACCAGCCCCTAGGTGGGCTGGGCGCCAACTCCCCCTAGGGCCCATGCGCCTAGGGTTGGGGGAAACCCTAGAGGGGGCGCCCCACCTAGCTTGGGGGGCAAGCCTCCCCCTTGGCCGCCCCCTCTAGATGCATCTAGGGGTCGGCCCCCTCTCCCTTGCTCCTATATATAGTGGAGGGTGGGAGGGCAGACATACCCTTCCCCTGGCGCAGCCCTCCTCCTCTCCAACACCTCTTCCTCCTCCGTAGCGCTTGGCGAAGCTCTGCCGGAGAACCACGAGCTCCATCACCACTACGCCGTCGTGATATCGGAGTTCTCCCTCAACTTCTCCTCTCCCCTTGTTGGATCAAGAAGGAGGAGACGTCCCCGGGTTGTACGTGTGTTGAACGCGGAGGCGTCGTTGTTCGGCACTTAGATCGGAATCGACCGTGATCTGAATCATTGCGTGTACGACTCCACCAACCGTGTTCCTGCAACGCTTCCGCTTAGCGGTCTTCAAGGGTATGAAGATGCACTCCCCCTCTCTCGTTGCTAGCATTTCCTAGATTGATCTTGGGGACACGTAGGATTTTTTTTGAATTATTGCTACGTTCCCCAACAGTGGCATCATGAGCTAGGTCTATACGTAGATTCTATGCACGAGTAGAACACAAAGTAGTTGTGGGCGATGATTTTTTTCAATTTGCTTACCCTTACTAGTCTTATCTTGATTCGGCAGCATTGTGGGATGAAGCGGCCCGGACCAACCTTACACGTACGCTTAAGTGAGACCGGTTCCACCGGCTGACATGCACTTGATTCATAAGGTGGCTAGCGCGTGTCTGTCTCTTCCACTTTAGTCGGATCGGATTCGATGAAAAGGGTCCTTATGAAGGGTAAATAATAATTGGCTATCACCGTTGTGGTTTGCGTAGGTAAGAAACGTTCTTGCTAGAAACCCACAACAGCCACGTAAAACATGCAACAACAATTAGAGGACGTCTAACTTGTTTTTGCAGGGTATGTTATGTGATGTGATATGGCCAAAAGGATGTGATGAATGATATATGTGATGCATGAGATTGATCATGTTCTTGTAATAGGAATCACGACTTGCATGTCGATGAGTATGACAACCTGCAGGAGCCATAGGAGTTGTCTTAATTTATTGTATGACCTGTGTGTAGAGGCCAGAGGGTCCTCTTCCCGCTCCTCCTCAACAACGCCAAAATAGAAGAATATGAGGTGCGCCATGGACAAGGTGTTTGTGCTGGATTATGTTGGATTAGAGATGATAATGGTGCGAGAGAAGGGAGGGCCGCTATCTTGTAGCCCGCAGCAGGCGAGCCCGCCACTAAGGAGAGGTGGTTGGATAGGCGGGCGGAAGGGCGGTCAAAGGATGCCACAGTCTGATCTTACTTCTTCAGTAGGCACAGACTACCACGGTGGCCGTAGGGGCGCTCAGTCAAAGGCACATATTCCGGTGAAAATCTCTGACACGGTCTGCTCACTCACCTGAATGCCGACCGCATACACGCGTCTAGGCCGCCTACAAACACGCCTCCACGACGTCTGCAAACACGCAACCGAACCGCCCATGAACGTAGCCTGCACAGACACTGATGCATGTCTGTTTCCTGATAATCTCTTGAAATAACTCATGAAGGCGTCGCTCCAATAATTTCGGTAACACTAATAACTGTCCCTATACCAGCTTAGAAAGGGTTTTTGACTCTACAAAGTATTATCACTAATCAAATACTAGCCTAGTCATAATCCGAACTCTACATGAGGCCCATGACAAGTGTTCAAATCCCTTGGAAAGCACCTATTTTTTCTTTCTTTTGTCTGAAACTAAAACATGACATGTGGTGTCAGCTTTTTAAATAAAATATTTTCAACGTAAACATTATTTTATTTTATTATTTCAACAAAATGTACATGTACTTCTATTGAACATGCTGTAGAAGTCCTCTAAAAAACATATATAGAAGAATTGAGCTACAAAGTATTATCACCCATCAAACACTAGTCCAGCCGTAAACCTCTTTTTTTACCACAAAACCTCTTTTTTTACCACACCATTGGTAAACCTCTTCGTATAGTGTCTACGGAAGCGAAAGCTCATGGGTTAAAGTCTCAGGGACTCATTTTTTCTATTTATATTTCCTGCAATAATCTGTTCAATATTATTGGTGACAGTGAAAATTTTCTATGACACTAAAAATTGTCCTAGAAAACACACTTGCCCAGTGACGGCAAAAAATGTCGCCTAAAATTGGTTCTCAGCGTCACCAAAGTTGCTGCAGAGAGCCATGACGGGGCAAAATCAACTAGTGATGGTGACCATCACAGAAAATGATTTTAGGCGCCGGTTCCTGTTTCATCACCAGTTTTTTTTGTCACCTAATAGAGCAAATTTTGTAGTGTTAGGAACAACACGGTAGAAAAACAACGAAGGAAATGAAACATAAAGTGGCCCATCCACATGCACCAATCCAACCAAAACCACACAGAAGTACCATCATCGACCCCAAACTTGACTTGAGAACGAAATTGATCTCGTACTTTCGCTGGTTGACGCTAGAACTGAGAAATCCAAGTGGCAGAAGCAAACAAGGGGCTACCCATGGGGAAATATTTAGCTTTGAGAATGTTAAACCACATAAGCCTCGGCTCCGCCGACAGTATTTCCACCATCATGTGATGATAAGACATTAATTCATGATGAAGGTGTTGATAATGCCTAACCGCCAAGGTTTTTAGGCCGACACATGATTTTTCATTTGAAAAGTCTATACTTCTTTTTATTGCCAGTAGCGTTCCAGTAAAAATTGCTCCTATGCTTATCTAACCCAGCATAAGTAGCTTTCGAAACTCATCATGTTTGGTTCATATACCAAGGTTGCCATCATTTGTCATATTTTCTACCACACATGCCTAAGGTAAGTGGTTTTGCCACACTTGAGATAATTTTACACACTTTTTGATTCAATGACATATGAGATCTAGTTTGCATGAATGAAATCTTGTCATAAATGTGACTGCAAACCAAACAAGACTGCCTTAGCCAAACTTGCATGGTAAAGTGTGACAAGCTTAATATGACAACCAAACAAGAGAGCAACTTACTGGAAGTTACCCCTTGCGGGGGACCTCAGGGGTCACTTTTGATACTCTTAGAGCATGCAAGTGGTGCGTTCAGCCGCCGCCACAAGTCGCCTACTGGGTGCTCTCTCTGGAATTTTTTTGTTTTTATTTTTTCTGTACGCGTTTTTCGGGTTTTAGATGCGTTTTATCCCCTTCTTATGGTCTTTTGGGGTTGCCTGATTTTTCCTAGGTTTTGGAGGGAAAAAACTTGTGCAATTTTTTATTTTTTGTAAAATATTATATATTTGTGCTTCTACCAAAAAGCACATATTTGCTCCTCATGGAGGCACAGATTTGCTCCCGCGAGAAGCACACTGATATCTTCAAAACTAGACCCCCATGATAGTAGATTTGGACGAACTTTTCTCACGGAAAAACTAGAAAAAATCCGAAGCCAGAAGAACGGTTCTTTATTTCCACAATTTTTTTCGTGGAAGCAAATATGTGCCTCCACTTTTTCACGGAAAAAACCATAAAAATCCAGAGCCGAAAGCACGGTTCTTTATTTCCACATTTTTTTCGTGGAATCAAATATGTGCCTCCACGAGAAGCAAATCAATGCTTGCAAATATGTGCCTATTTGCTTCTTCAAGAAGTTGTGCTTCTGGAAAAAAAATGAAATAAAGACCATGCTTCCTTCTTTGAGTTTTTTCATGAAAAAAGTTCGTCGAAACCTATTAAAATGAGATATAGTTTCAAAGATTTGGACACGAGAAATTCAGCGAAGAAATTCAGAGGTGAAACATTTTAAATAAACGAATCTATGAAAAAAAACTCTTATATTGCGATAAGTGGCGCACATGCAATGCGCCATTTGTCAGCGCTGGAAAATAAGAATGACTTTGCAAATGGTGACCCTTAAGAGCATGGTTAATAATACAACCAACTGCTGGCTATATGGTTTTACATAAGCAAGTTTATAGCCGGCAATTAACAATGGTTGTATATAAATATGTACTACTTTTTCGATACATGACCCACCTCACTCTCTCACAATATGCATAGGAGTGTGTGTTGCTGCCGGTTGTTAATCAGTAGTCCGCTTTTCTTCTCTCCTCCAACTCATTCAAAATATAATATTTAAAGGCTTATAGTCCATCTATGTTACCCCATTGTACTTGCTCTAACTAGTCATCTCGACCAAACAAACGGACACTTAAATTTTTAGGGTTATTATTTTAGTTATTAATAGCTGTGAGCACATCGGGCCGGGCTGCTTGTGCCCTCGTTGGGCTGGACTGCTTGTGCATTGCGGCATGGGGCTGGGCAATATAGGCTGCGAGGACACGTCTCCGCTCCTCCTTCTCTTGTTGGCGTCGCCTCCATCCGGCTCGGCTTCTTCCACCCGTACCCGTAGATTGATTTCCATCCGGGTCCCTTCCGTTCCACGGCAAGTATCCGTCGCACGGTGAGGTACTGCTGCTGCTGCCGCTTAGTCCAATTTCCCTTCTCGTTTATATCGTCCAAAAAAAAAAAAACTAGGGTTTTACTTTCATCTTCCTCGCCTCGCCTCGCCGCATTGCTCTTGTTCTAGTTGGCGGTGGTTGTCGCCCTCCCCCTCCCCAAACCCTAACGGAAAAGGCTTCTTCAGATTCAGGTCCCCCCCCTCGCCGTCGTCCATGGCGCTGCAGTACGTGGAGGCGCAGCGGCAGGCGCGGCCGGACCTCGCCGACTGGTACGCCGACCTCGCCGACCTCTACCAGCGCAAGCTCTGGCACCAGCTCACCCTCAAGCTCGACCAATTCCTCCAGATCCCGGCCGCACAGGTACCTACCCCCTTCCACTATCATCTCCACTTCCTCCCCCCTTCCCTCTAGAACCTAGAACCTAGAACCTAGATTTAGATGCAGGCTCCAGATGCGCCGTTAATTGGCATGCGGCAACTCATGCGCCTCACATGCTCCCATTCGATTTCGAGCGCTATTTTGGTCTGATTTGGTCTCCACGGCAATTGCTGTTTATTCTGCAGACTGGCGACACGCTCATACAGCTCTACAACAACTTCATCTCCGATTTCGAAACAAAGATCAATTTGCTCAAACTTGCCCAGTTTGCCGTCATAGCCTCGCGCCAATATCCCGACAAGGATGCCGCCATCGCCTTCCTCGAGGGGATAATCGCCAAGCTTCTTGAAACCAGGGAGCTGCGGATCAATGAGCCTATCCTTCATGTCAAGATGCAGATTGCGGCAATTCACCTCGACAAAGGGAACCACAAGGAGTGCAAGAACCTGCTGGAGGAAGGGAAGACCACCCTGGATGGCATGACTGATGTGGATCCTACGGTCCACGCTAGCTTCTACTGGATATCGTCTCAGTACCATAAGTCGCTCCAAGAGTTTGCTGAGTTCTATAAGAACGCGCTTCTCTATCTGGCCTACACAACCGTAGGGTCTCTCTCAGGGTCATTCAAGCTGGTAAGTTTTGCAGTTAACAATTTCATCGATTGTACAGCAGAAGAATGTGTTTTATTCAGTCCTTTATTTTATATAGCCTGAAATGTGCCATGGATGTTATTTCTATGTATATTTGATACCTATTGTCTTGAAACAGGACTTGGCATTTGACCTTTCCCTTGCAGCCTTGCTGGGGGACAACATCTACAACTTCGGGGAATTGTTAGCTCACCCTATTGTAAGTATTGCTTGTCCTTTTGTCAAATTAAGTGTTGCTTGTTCGTGCACGACTTTATTGTTCCCAGCCCTGAATTGACGCATTTGTAGTTTGTTTTTTGCATAGTGCGTATGTCATCTATTCCACTTGCTTCTGGATGCTGTTACATGTATCTTTCCACATACTTGATCGTCCTGATTGCTAAATGACAATTTCTTTTCAATTCTGCACTGCAAGTATAAAAGGGATGGATTTTGAAGTACCCACTGAAACAGGGTGCCTTTCACAGTATCAAACACAAATATAGCAGTATTAATTGTTGAATTATCATTGGCAACTATGTTAGTTGGTGTATGCAGTTATAGGCGAGTGATCAAATTTGAGCTATGCAGAAGTTTGACAGAATAGTTATGAAGCCTTTTGTATACAAAGGCATGCAGTATATTTACTCATTGACCATGGTTGTCAGCACAGATGATTCTTTTGGTTAACATAAATATAGCAAACTACCTTTTAGTCGGACAAGTAATTTGGGTGTACTACTACTAATATTACTACTAATATCTGTTTAAGACAAGCTGACTAGTAGCACATGAACGTCGTTCCTTCTGGATTTGAGTTAAACCTATTTGAAACTTCTCATTCCTGAAGTAGTGATATTACTACTAATATCTGTTTAAGACAAGCTGACTAGTAGCACATGAACGTCGTTCCTTCTGGATTTGAGTTAAGCCTATTTGAAACTTCTCATTCCTGAAGTAGTGAAATTACTCTTGTTTGTACCTTATAGATCAATAGTCTTATTGGGACCAAGGTGGAGTGGGTCTATCACATGTTACAAGCGTTCAACACCGGCAACCTAGCTCTCTACCAAGAGCTTTGTGGGGTTCACAATGCTGCTCTTAGTGCACAGCCTGCATTGGTGCAGAATGAACAGAAACTGCTTGAGAAGATCAATATTCTGTGTCTGATGGAGATAATCTTCAGGTACCATTTTTGGGCTATTACTTTCCAATATCACCTCCATTTCCTGTCGTGTTTTTTCCTAATATTTTTTTTGTGTTGCATTTTTTAGCCGGCCATCAGAAGATAGAACTATCCCATTAAGTGTTATTGCCAAGCAGACTAAGCTTTCAACCAGCGAAGTGGAATGTCTTCTTATGAAGAGCCTCTCGGTAACTCCATTTCCTACATTCTTCCGCCATAAGATTTCCGTTTCATGTTCATAGAAACTTGTGTATTTTTTTCATGCCTCTTGTTTTATGCTTGCAGTATTTTATGTTATGGCTTGGGAATCAGAACCCAACACATATTTAGACAGTGGGTTGTTATGGAACAACACTTTTTAATAATTCGTGATGTGTTACTGTATTGATATTCAGTTCCTTTCTGTTCACTTGTGACGTACTGTTTAGGGGCTATTAAAAAACTTTTGGGTTTTGATTGCAAATTCAACTGTTGTTGTGTGAGGTATATACAAATGCATACGGATGTATATAGACATAGTTCAGAGTGTAGATTCACTCATTTTGCTCCGTATGTAGTCACTTGTTGAAATCTCTAGAAAGACAAATATTTAGGAATGGAGGGAGTATGAAACAAAAAATATACTATATTATTGGATTTGTATTTGAGAATGCTGGGTGCTATACTCCCTCCA
>NC_041380.1:366949132-366996323 GCF_002162155.2 Triticum dicoccoides | reverse complement strand
TGTAAACCTAACAAAATATAAATTATACTCCCTCCGTTCCTAAATATTTGTCTTTTTAGAGGTTTCAAATGGACTACCACATGCGGATGTATATAGACATAGTTTAGAGTGTAGATTCACTCATTTTGCTCCGTATGTAGTCACTTGTTGAAATCTCTAGAAAGACAAATATTTAGGAACGGAGGGAGTATGAAACAAAAAATATACTATATTGTTGGATTTGTATTTGAGAGAGGTTTCCCACAATATATTTTTTACGGCATGTAGTTTACATTTTATTAGTTATAAATTTATGGTCAAACTTTAGCCCAAAATAAGAGGGTACTTATAAGCCCAGACGGAGGTGGTACTTCAGATCTGTTTCAGTTTCCTTCCAGATTTTGTGCATCAGTTCCTGTAGTAGTAATGCTGTCCCCGAATGTTCCGGGGAGCCAAAATCGTGCATCCTCTCTAGTTGAAGCAGCAGTGGGGTTCCCTGAATTGCATATCTATTTGAAACACTCACATATTTCCTGTCCATTGCAGGTTCATCTCATAGAAGGAATCATCGATGAAGTCGACAGCACGGTTCATGTTTCGTGGGTCCAGCCTAGAGTACTTGGCATCCCACAGGTGAAGGCGTTGCGTGAGCGCCTGGACTCGTGGGTCGGCAAAGTGCATACCACACTGTTGTCCATCGAGGCAGAGACCCCCGATCTCGTGGCGGCTTAGCTTGTTGGCCAAAAATGATTCTGAATAGGCTTTGGTTGTCAGCAAGGCGGCGGTGTAAAACGAGAGACCATCTGGCTGTGCTGCGCGTGCTAGCTGCTCTTTTCTTGATAACGAAAACTTGTTGCCTTGGGTGTCCTATTGGTCTGGACTTGTAACTTCCTTCTATCATCACGGATCGAAACAGAGAAATCATACCGGCAGAGGGTGTCACTAGTTTTTTCCTGTTGAACTTTATAATCTGTAATCCAGCGGTTTGACATTTCTTCTTCTTCCATTGTGCTATGGACATGGACACGCAGGAAAATCTTGCTCATTTTCTTATGTTTGTGCCAGACAATGAAGCCTTTTGAATTCTAGCTGCGTACGGTTTCTAACCATACAACGCGTGGGCCTCATTTTTAATTGCATCAAAGAGCTTCAGATTGTTGTTTCTCACTCTGAAAGCTGCACCCTTGGCTATTGCTTGTAATGCATCATTGCTAAGCATGCATCAAATTCGATTGTGTGATAAATAAACCCAAAATGCAGTATCATACTCTATTTACTTGGTAAATCCTCAAGACAAAACCATACAACTTTGACAACGACAACGCAGCATTTAGTTTCGACTGGCTAGTGGTGAAACCCATAATTTATGGTTTTGGTATATGGATAGCAAGTTTTCATGCATCCCTTCATGTCAAATTTGGTTCATCCCGAACTTTCTTGATATTATTAGCACGTTTTAGCTGTCCGTTATGTACTGAAATTTATGAAGGCTTGCATTGAATATGCCTAAAACATTTCAGATGATATTGGATAAGCTTCTTTGACAGATTTAATATACATCAAATATCATGTGAAATGACCCATCATATGTTACTATGTCCAGACAGTCAAAAGAAAATGTTATTGCTATGAGGGTGCTTGGATACGTTTTAGTCCCATGACTAAAAGTAGTGGGACTAAAACTTGTTAGCCTCACCCATGCTTGGATCCAAATACTCTCATGGGACTAAAACGTATCCAAAATCAAGTTATTGAGCATTTATTATCCTTCAAACCCTCCAATCCAGAACTCGCATGTGTTAAAGAAGAGGCATTAAATGATGAGAGAGAGGGCTAATACATATTTTAGTAGGTTTCCTATGACTAAAAATTTTTAGCCTCAAAACTAGTTCTAGCCTCTTTTTGAAACTTTAGCCTCTAAAAGAGACTATTTTTAATCAGACTAAAAATAGTCCTTTGGATCAAGCACCTTCTTTGTGCAGTACTCGTATTTGGGAGGTTTGCCTGCCGTTTCAGCCTCCTTCCTCCACACGTAACGCAGCGCCGCCGCCGTGCCCGTGCCGGCGGCGTTTGCTTGCTCTGCTCTCCATGCAATTAGGCAGATATCACTGAGCTCCTCCCCGCCCGTGTTCGCGCCTGCAATGCCAGCCTCGCCGTCCCCGCCCACTCGCTGCTTCTATGCTCCACGCCGCACGGAGGCGGACACCGCCGCTCCCTGCCAGGCTCGCCGCCGCCTTCTTCGCCGCCAAGCCCCAGCCCCAGCCGCCCGCCCTGTCGCCGCAGATCGTCGAGGCCGCCGTATCCCGCTGCCCTTCCGACGCCCTCGCGCTCTCCTTCTTCCTCTGGTGCGCCCGCCGCCCCGCCTACTTCCACCCGCCCTCGTCCTTCGACCGCGTCCTCCCTGCCGCCACGCGCCTCGCGTCTCGCCTCGCGTCCCGCCTCGGCACCGCCCCCGCGCTCCTCCGCGAGCTCCAGAGCCTCGGCTGCCCCATCAGGCCCCACACCTTCCTGCTCCTGCTCAGGCTCTACTGGCGCGGCGGCCTGTACCCGCTCGTGCTCCACCTGTTCGACGAAATGCCCCGCTGGGGCTTCCACCACAACGCCTTCGCGCGCAATGTCGTCCTCGACGTACTGCTCAGGACCGGCTGCGTCGATGATGCGTTGCGCTTCGTGCAGGGCAACCCGTCGCCCAACTACCTCACCTATGCCATTGTCCTGACTCATCTCTCCAGAGCCAGGGATTGGTCAGGGTTGCGCGTCTGTTTCACAGCTATGCTGAGCCAAGGTTTTCTCCCCAGCGCCACTTCTCTCGCCTCGGTCTTTGCCTGTTGCAGTAAGGCTGGTACCATGGCCGAGCTACAACAGCTGCTGTCCTATGCGCTTGTCTCGGGCCAGCAGCTCAGTCCGGCCATGTGGACGTGTCTCATCGCTCGTATGTGCAGTGAGGGAAGGCTAGATGAGGCCTGTAAAACTCTTGGAAATATGGTGCGTTCTGGCTCTTCACCAACAGTGGTGACTTACACACCGCTTGTCAGAGGTCTCTTCCGAGCTGGGAGGCATGACATTGCCAGTGAGCTGCTGGGATCCATGGCATCCGACGGTTGCACCCCAGACCTTGTTATGTATAATGTTCTGATGGACTGCATGATGAGGGAGAGGAGGTACGATGAGGCCATATACATCTACCTACATCTTCATGGGAGCCAGATAAAGCCGGATGCATACACTTTGTCTACTTTGGTTCAGGTATTGCAGTTGTCACGGAACATAGATCTTCTCCCTAGGTTAATCCTGGGCTTGGATATCTCTTATGATCTTGTGGCTTGCAATTCTATGCTGAGTGCTCTGTGCAAGTCAGGGTTTCCATCCGAAGCCCTTCAGTTCTACATCGATATGATTGGTTTGGGCATCAGGCCAGACAGCTACAGTTATGTTGGATTGTTGGATAGTTTGTGTCACTTGGGAAGGATAGATCATGCAGTCAACCTCTACCGCAGTGTTGTCACAAGCAATCCTGATTCAGACGCTTACGTCCATGCAGCCATCCTCCGTGGCCTTGTTAGAAGGGGCCAGAACATAATGGCATTTAGGATTCTCAGGGAGGCTGTGCGTCAAAATTATGCACTTGATACCGTGTGCTACACCATTGTTCTGCATGGTCTATTCCGAGGTCATTTTGTTCAAGAGGCTTGTGATTTATTTGACAAGATGAAGGATTCAGGTGTTGCTTCCAACACTTGTACATACAATGTAATGCTTCGTGGACTGTGTAGAGCCAGGGATATGCTTGCAGTCACGCAGTTACTAACAGAAATGGAAGGCGCCAATGTTCACATGGATAGTACCTCATTCAACGTGGTAGTTGTGCTCTTAGTCAAATTGCAGCGCATCAGTTCGGCAACAGCTTTGATCAGAGAAATGCTCAATCTAGGCATGAAACTTAACACCAAAACTTGCTGGTTACTTTCTCAATCAATTGGTCATAGATTCGTTTTGGAGGATTCTATCAGTGCTGAAAGTGATGTGTCTGACTCAACATGCGATCTGCTTGTATGCTCAGCTTCATAGTCTACTTTTCTATGGAACAAGCATGCTGTTTATGGTATCTCCACTTTTGTGATGTAATTGATACAAAATATAAAATACTGAAGGCTGGAGAAATTCTAAATGAATTTCTACCACACAGAGATCCTTGCTATAACATTTTCCCTTGGAAGCGCCCAACAAAAATTACCATAATTATTGAAGAGATGTTTACCTCGTAGGTACATACCTTTTGAATATCATCCCACCATTACGTTGATAAATTTTAAAATATATCCATAACCTTGGGTTCTACTCAGATGCAGGTTGGTGAGACATGTGCAGTTTGATTTAACACCGAGAATGAGGCAGTCTGTTTTTGTCAATATTGGATCTTTCCATGAAACAATGCTGATGTACTATATTTCAAGAGGCTTACACCTAAATGATTTTGCAATGCCGCCCATGGACTAGATTTGAAAGAAATTTCAGGTATACTTTAGTTGTTTCTCCACAGCAATTTTCAAATTGTACCCTTATGCATTCTCTTCAGAATATAGTTTAATAGTGTATGATCGTTACATAAGTTTGAACTATGCAATGCACATTTTTTTAACTATTTGCAGTTTAGGGATTTCCCAGTCCATTTTTTATTAATTTGCGTTGATGTATTATTTTTACAAAGAAAATGGCATTTCTGTATCCGTTTTAGCACTGTCATGTCTATATATTATATGGAATATGCACAAACATTTCTATGATATCACTATTGGTCTCAATAGGAGTGGTGAGCTCCAACTCTGAATTGTAGGAAGTTGTATCCCAAAAGGTCAGGTACTTGTAAGCTATGACAATCATATTTTGTCAAGAAAGATAGTAAGAGTTGTGACCAAAGAATGACATTCAGCTCAAATGCAAGAGATTGTGTAATGTAAATTATTGACATACTGACAAAACATTACAACCAAAAATAATGATAATATACTAGAGATATCCTATGCCAATTGTTGTAACTTGATCTGGATTCAGCTGCAGATTAACCCATCATGTTATGCAGAATGTGGTTCATAGAGTGCCCTTTTGGCCTGCTAGGGAACCCAATATTGTACTGTTGTCTTCAGCAATCAGTATGTGAATCCAACAAGAGCTATGAAGCTTCAGCATGAATTGGGTCAAGGGAAAGAGAATGACCCGCCTAACTGTTGATTGGCAGCTGTCGATGGAGGATTGATTGCAATCCAGAGCAATGAAATAGTGATGGAAACTAATCCAGCCCAGACATACACAATGGTGGGTGTCCTGCCTCTCCTGCCCATGAGCCCCTTTGCAAATGGATATAAATGGGCAAGCACCCAGAAGCTGAAAAACACTCCACCAAGAAGCTTGCTCCATTGCGGGATTGTGCTGTAAATTGTGCGGCTGAAGCCAACAGCAATGGCAACAAGGTTCACCATGATGATGGTGAGAGGTGGTATCATCAATGAAGTCCACTTTACTTCGTAGAGTTCTGCAAATTCATCATCGATATCGTCACCCACCTGCTTTGATGTGAGTGTGAATGAGATCTCAATCCCTGCAACAACTTTCAGTAGACCTTGCATCACAGCAGCTAGGTGAGCACTAGTTCCACCAATAAGCCAGAATTGTTCATTTCGCCACCACTCTTCCAGTGCAATTCCAGACCACTTGATCTCCAGCATGGCCAGGAGACAAAGCGTGACGGTGATGATAAGTAGGTATGTCAGGAAGGTGACATTGAGTGTTTGCACAATGAACTGCCCTGAGAAAAGGGAGAGTGCTGGAAGGAAGCAGTAGACAATGAGGAAGATGGATGTGAAGGGATATATGCCAACATTGAGGTATGCAATCCTTTGTAGCACCTGTGAACCAAAAATGGTTTGTCATATTTTTGGTGAGTCTACTTTAGTAAGGGATAGAAATAGAAAGTCTAGAGGGGCATATACCTTCATTTTGGAGCTGGCAAACAATGCATTGTTCCGAGAGAAAAAGATCTCGACAGAACCAGTAGCCCACCGAAGCACCTGGTGAAGACGATCTGTGAGATTGATAGGGGCAGTGCCGCGGAAGGCATCACGCTGTGTGACACAGTACACTGACTTCCATCCACGATTATGCATGCGGTACCCTGTCACAACATCCTCAGTGACAGATCCATAGATCCACCCCACACGAGTGCCCCACTCTGTCTTCTCCTCATACCAACATGAAACTACACTGATTGCTTCTGCCACAATGGATGCATCCAGTATTTCACGTGGAATTGTTAGAGCACCAGGTGGACGCCCATTCTTGACAGATGGATGGTCAGCCAAGGGCCTTCCCTGGAACTCTGCTACTGGGATGGA
This sequence comes from Triticum dicoccoides, assembly GCF_002162155.2. Taxonomy (NCBI): domain Eukaryota; kingdom Viridiplantae; phylum Streptophyta; class Magnoliopsida; order Poales; family Poaceae; genus Triticum; species Triticum dicoccoides. The sequence continues at coordinate 366,989,955 of NC_041380.1, read as the reverse complement.
GTCAATCAGAAAGCTGGAATTTCCAAACTTCTTCGGGAATGTGGCGAGGTTCATGCTGTCCCCGTCAAAATCACCCATACGGAGAGCCATTGTCTCCTCGGGATTAGCATTGGAAGCAGATGCCTTGCGGCGTCGTGGGAGGCAGCAACCACAAAAGCCTGGGCTGTGATCCTTGGAACGAGGTGGGTCAAAGCCATATAGGGCGATTCGCCGGAAGAGGCACCCAGTGCCGACATACACTGGTCCTTGCAGACCATCAAGAGCACGCATGTTTATATCAAAGAAAACAGTATTGTGGTTAGCATACCGATCAGAAGGGTCAATGCCTTCAAACCTCTGAGGGAACTGCACATAGCAGAGTCGGTCACCACCACGGTCCATCATGAAGCACATGCCCTCCCTGAAGGCCTTTGAGTTGTAAACGTAGTGATCACAGTCCAGATTAAGAATGAAGGGACCATTGGACATGATGGCTGATGCACGAACCAATGCATTCATGGCACCTGCTTTCTTGTTGTGATCATATCCCGGACGTTTCTCACGTGACATGTACACCAGCATTGGAAGTCTTGTATCCACTCCTGAAAAGTCAAGAGGTGACTTTTCAATGTTCCCATACATTGGCATGTCACTTGGTGGTTTCAGCATAACCTGTGATATAGAAGAAACATGTAAATAACTAGGTCTAGACCAAAAATTGTGTTTACACGATCGTCATCAAATCAGTACCTGTATGATTCCTGCATGATCACCACGTGCATGATCTTGTGACGGATGAATCCATGTACCGGGCCAGTGAGTGCTATCAGCCATCCATGTTGCCTTGGGAATCTTCACTGGCTCAAATTGCTCATCGCCTCCAGCCTTGATCTTTTCCCTTTGAAGATTCATTGCCTGGATTTCCTCACGGGCATGGTATGCATCAGAGCGGCGCCTGATGGAATCTGGCAAGCCATTAACGCGGACCTTGAACTCATCATACTCACGCTTGATCCTTCTCCTGTCCTTTACAAAGTCAGCCTTCACCTTATTCTTGAAAGGATCTCTCTTCAGGTTGAAGTAGCTGTCCGGGTTCCTGGGTTCAATGTCATGCTTCCTGCAGAATGGCACCCAGAAATTAGCAAAGCTTGCTGCCTCAGCCATCGCCTCGAAGGTCAGCAGTGCCCCTCCATCATCTGACACATAACATGCAAGCTTATCGACAGGGTAGTCAACTGCAAGGATTGAGAGAATTGTGTTTGCTGTGACCAGGACCGGCTCCTTTTCTGGATCAGCAGTTGACACAAAGATATCAATTCCAGGGAGATCAGATTTGCCTGTTGGATTGCTCGGCGTTGGTGTCTCAAACTTTTCTTTAAGCACAGAGAGATCTGTAGCACGGTTGATAGGGCAAAGCTTTGGAAGCTGGTCCAACACCCATGACAATGCGAACCAGAGCTCACAAACAATTGACATTCCCCAGAGCCAGATGGCATCATCATTTTGATGCTTGATACGCCACATGAGGAAGAAGGCCAGTGCAACCAAGCGGATGAGGACAAGGAGCCTGCATGCAAGAGACAGTTCAGACAAGAGGATGGTATCACAAAAAAGCAATGCACCTAGGTGTTGTCATGTACTCCCTCCATTCCAGAATATAAGGTCCGCACGCCTTTTGAGATTTAAGTTTGACCATAAATTTAACCAATGCAATGTGGGTTATGTGTCATATAAATATACCATTAAATTCATATTCAAAAGAAATTTTCAATGGTATAATTTTTTAGTAACATGATTTATGCATTATTGGTTTAATTGATGGTCAAAGCTAAATCTCAAAAAATGCGTGCACCTTATATTCTGGAATGGAGGGAGTATTAATAAATATCGGTATATTTTCTGTGTAACTGAAATTTGAACCAACAAGTAGTAGAATACTATGCAAGTGTGGGATCTTTGCACTTTCTTTTCAACTGCTATATGTGGATTTTTTTAAAGTTTTGTGACAGAGAACACATTTAACTAGTCTGTGCACATGCTATGGTATTTGGAAGAAAATTGCAAGCTTACTGTACAGGCACACTTTTTGACTAGTCTATACACATAATATGATCTTTGGCTGAAATTGACAACTCAGTCACTTTATATATGCATTTGATTGGTATTGAAACCAATTGGTATAGTAGGGCTATTTACTTGGCTTCCTTGTAGCATTTCTCTTTGCTAGACTACATTTACTTGAAGGTTAACAGCATTTGGCTCTAATCACTTTTTAACACCATCAATTTTATTAGGGGTTGGCCTAATGAGAGGGTAATGCAAAACTGCAGTTCCTTTAGTTTAATGTAAAATCAATTGATTCATTATTCTTGTGTTGGTGGGTAAGCCAGCATACTTCTTGTTTAGGCATTAACCCGTACATATAACTTTTGATTGGCAGGTAACAGTAATGGCACATGTTTTTAAGGAAAAAAGATGGCACCTGTAAGGACTGATGACAGCAGCTGGAATCTGGAGCTTGCGGGTGAGTGGCCGCCATGGTTTAGCCATGAGCTCCTTGGGGTGCCCTGGTACTCCATTTCTGCCATCATCGTCCACATTGTCGTCTGGCCAAATGGCATTACCATAGCCATATGTCCCCTTGGTCTCAAAGAGCCAGCGGTTATGGTCAAACTCACCGGACTGGTTGTTCATAGTGCCCTGCTTCACCAACGAAAGACGCCTCTCCATCTTGCCCCCTGGCCCATGTGGCAGCGAGAGAGCCCGTGTCAGCTCATTGCTGGAGTTGGAGAGGACTTCTTCCCACTCGGTGTGCTTGTAAAGCTCTTTGCACCCGGGGCAGACACCGCCGCCACCCTTGACGGCGTCGGTGAAGCAGTCGACGCAGATTTTGAAGTCACACTCACAGGGGAGGATGTCCTCCCCACGGCCGTTGCGCATGATCTTGCTGTCGCATCCCTCGACCATGCAGATGGAGCCCTTGGGGCCAGATCGACCCATGTCGGAGTCAGGGCCCTGCTTGTCCATGACATGGGCACGGGTTACGCTGTTGAAGCCGCCGGTGAAGAGCGAGCTGGAGACGTATTGCTCGTCGGCCTTGGTGCCGTCCTCCTCCATGGGCTGGTTGTCAGGCGTCATGGGGATGTGGACATGGTAGTCCTGGAAGTCGACGCTGCTGATCTCTGAGTCGAGGTCGTCGCGCGAGTAGCTGATGAAGCGCCCAGACTCGGTTCGCCGCCCAAAGACCACCTGCGGCGCCGATGTTGGTGCCGTCGGTGGCTTGCTGGGGCCGTGCGGCGGCACGCGGCTGGAGCCGCTGTTCTTGAGGATTCCCTTGGACCCCATGGCCTCCTCCGTATGTGCTCTTCACTGTTGACTCTTCTTCCTCGTGATGTTGTTGCTATGCTGTTATCTTGTGGCTGATCTGCAGGATGAATAATATGCCGAAACAAAGGAAAACATTGACATTAGTCTCGCTGTAGGCCAAGACATATTTGGAAAGCACAGCATATAGGAAATCAAATCGTAATCGGCAGATCATAACAAGCAATAAACGCAGCCTGGGTGACGCAAAAACGAAATTCAAATGGATGCATGCAGGTTGTTTCCCTCTTTTTTTTCCTCCAGGAAAAGGGGGAGAATAAATGGCAAGAGTATTTTGCTTGGTAAGGAAAGGAAAATGATGAATCAGTAGATTACATAGAGGGTGCATGCAATCAGGAAGGCTGATTGGGAATGTAGAACGAGAGTAAAGGAAGGTTACCTTTGCCTCCTCATCTGTTGTGGTGCGGCAATGGCGATGGAATGGGAAGAAAGGTACTGGGGAGGTTCACGGCCATGGCCATGGCTGTATTTGAATGGTTCCATCCAATCAGCCAACCGGAGTGGAATCGAAGAGGTGCGTCAATACTGGGGAGGCGCCAAGGAGAGGGGCGCACGACTACTCGGTGCTCATGCATGATGCATACATTCATACTACTACTACATGCGATGCAATCATCAGTCCCGTTCATACCGATGTATGCCTGCTTGCTTAATTATAACTTAATCATCCACACCTGATACCTGCTTTTACTAATTCTTTTATATATCTGCCACCACTATCCTTATTACTGCAACTTGGTTTTACCTTGTCCATCAGTCAATGATGTCTCTCTCACCTAGACACTGACCGTGTAATTTGTTTTTGTCTTTTTGATTTGCACCAGAGGGCCCAAGTCGTGCAGTGAAAACTGAGTCAACCCCCCCAACACACGGTGGGTAGCTTCGCGCAACAAACGTCCAGGCTCGTGGTCAAAGCATCAATCAATGCATCGTGCTCGCTACTCCGACTCCTCACTGACATCACACACCCTGCAATCCAACCGCCAAATTCCATTCATGGACAAATACGTAGAAAGGAAGATATGTATAAATAGATTCATTTCGATACGCTGTACATGCAAATCATGCAATTTCATGCCTGTCATGATTCTTTTTTCTGGTGTCTACATTATTTTTCCTGTGCCAGACTTGCTTCAGATTTGAGCATTTGTCGTACGTACGCTCTGTTTTGCTTCTCCCATGCCCATACACCTGCAGGTTCAGGCACACGGGTTTGGTTTCCAATTTTTTTGATAATATGCATGCGCGAGGCCACTTCAGCAACCAACGCACGGATACTATGAGAAAAGATAACACGTTCCGGAGGTCAACTCTGTCGAATTTTTCAAGTATCAACAACATGCATGGCATTACTTCACATGCATCCTGCGAGTTGCGCACACGACCAATCTTGTTTCCAACTCACGTTTTACAACATGATCAAATCTATGCAAGTTTAATTTTCTCAAATCGTAATATACGGGCACACTCCACATGGTCTTCGTATGCTGTTGGGACACCCTCGTCCTTCACAGAAAGTGGTGGTTTCTGAGTCTGGGGAAGTCATGTAGCTCCTCATTGATTTTTTGGGTCAAATTGTGACGCATATGCTTGAGCCAGCACTAGGTGTGCCAGCAGAAATACGAGATATCTCCCCTCTATCCCCAACCCCCTAACCCCCGCCGGGACCCAGGTAGGATGAAGGGGAATTTGGGACAAGAAATCGAGTAATCAAGGGAACAAGGTAGGGTTTAAGGCCAGAACCATAGGTGAAAGGGCATGTAGCCGCTAAGTGTGGTTTTGATAATTAATGACTATCTCAATAGACTAATGCTTTCACTGAGGTATATTTGAAGGGATTTACATAGGTGGAGCCTTAAGGATGATTGTCATAAAGATGAAGATTTGCTCTTAGCTTTGGTATCGAATGGCAATTCCTATGGAGCATCAATGGCATTGTATCCCATATGAAGAAATGTTCCATAGTGATGCATGAAGCATGTTGGATTTATTTGGGAAGAGTTCCATCAAAAGCCTCTCAAGGAAGTCCTCATGGTATCCTCTCTGCTTACCCCGTGCGCACAGGGTCCAGGAAAAATCTCTCTGGACACCCCGTGCACATGGGGTCGAGTGTTAAACTCTATGGATACCCCATGTGCACGGGGTCACGGACCCCTGTGCCCACGAGGCCTAGGGTCTGACTCTCGGGGTCTCATGTCTAGTGAGGATACTTGTTGGTCTTTGGATGTATCTAATGGAGCCATCAATATTGATATCGATGCCTAACCAAATATGTTCAAGGTGGAGTCCATTGAAGGATCTCAAAGGTTGACACATTTGGGCCTATAAGGATCAAGGTCTTGAGAGTATGATTAAAGAGAAGAATTCAAGCTATGGTATCAAGAGAAGATCATGATGAGCTCATGCGTTGGATTCTCATTGATCATGTCTTGAAGCAAAAACTAGAGTGAAGAATTCATTGTGCCTCTCAAGAGTTTGTGATGGGGGCATTTAGAAGAGAAAGTGATGACCAATATGATGTTCATGGTGAAACTTGATATGGTCATGAAAGAGTAATTGGTGATCTAGTCTTGAAGCAATGAAGTAAAATGAAGAGTTCATTATGGCTTTCAAGAAACCAATATAGATCTTGAAGTAAAGATGTTGGTTGACCAAGATGAAGCTCGAAGATTGTATCTAGATGCAGTGGCGGAGCTACGTAGCCAAAGCTGGGCGGGCCGGTACGAAGGAAGACCATTATTTCTTGGCCTCATGGCCCAATTTACTTCAGTCCTACACCATATTTTCTTTGGACTAGGAGGGCCATGGTCCATTTTCATCACACGTAGCTCCACCAATGTCTAGATGGTCAACACACAAGCGCAAACAATGTACCACGTGGGATCAAGTGGTCTAGTGGTATGGTAAGTAATTGTGAATTGCGTTTTGTGCACTAACCCATGCTATGTGTTTCCTATGTCTATGTGGGTAAGGTGTTTCTCATAGGCTTGCATCAAAAGAAAGATTTCGAGTAGCCTATGTAAGGATGACATCAAGTGGTGATGGTCATCAAGTTTGGGGAGTCCAAGTGCACGATAAGAAGCCGAAGGTTATATGCTATGAAGCTTGCGGTCCACCTTGTGGTCATGTACATGTGAATATGTGCTTAAGAGAAGGATTCCCTCATTGCAATATGGGAAGCAATTTGAATATCTTCACCAAGTGATTATGGTCAAGAAAAGGATTCCAACTTGAGGCAAGCATTAACAATCAAATGAAATGTGCAAGGCAAATGTATTCCTTAGCTAGGTTTTCCTAGTTTTGCCTGTATCATGGTGCTTGGTGGGACACCGGATTATAGGTTTGGTAATTGTACTATCAAGAGGGACTTTCGGGCAAGTAGCTTGATCGCATCTCATGTAGAGAGCTCAAACCTTTGCGCATCATTATTTCTTGTTGATCTTGGGTGGTTCTCTACATAAGGACCTTGGGCTTTTACACAGCTTTAAAACGAGCCCAAGATCATCAAATTTGGAGTTCGTACGCCAAAGTTATGCATGTTTCATTTTCCCGCTTTGGGTTGTTTCTGGGTACCTCGTGGGCACGGGGTTTTGAGGCCGTGGGCACACCCCCACATGCACACAGGCTTGTACTGTGGGCATGGGACCCCGTCGGCACGGGGTCTTGTCCCCCGTAGGCACGGGCTGTCCAGGAAGTGTCTGTTGGAGCCCAACGACTAGTTTCAGGGGTTGGCTATAAAAGAGATCTTCTTCCTCACCGGTTTGGGTGTTGTTGATACACATTCTAGCCATCATTTCGAGCAACAAACTACTTACCCCAAACCCCTATCTTGTGATATAGTTTGTGCTTGCTAGTTTCCTTAAGTGCCTATCTTGTTTAGCATAGGTTGTTGGTGCACTTAGTTGAGCCTAGCATATTTAGGATTTGTGCTTGAAAAGTATCGGTTTAGTTTAATTCCGCATTAGGATAAAGAAAAATCTATAGAAGTTTCAAAATACCTATTCACTCCCCTCTAGGCGCCATCTCGGTCCTTTCAAGAGGGCTATTCTATATTACTATAGCTATAAGGCACCGAGTTTCATCCATTAGGAAATATATAGCTGTGCGCATCGCTCGATGCAGAGGTTGGGGCTTATCATCCTTTTCGAAAACATACGTTAGGCAATCGGCAATTCAACATACGATACACCAACCACAACCAGGCTTAAATAAGTAGCTCATCACAACATCCCCAACGCTGAGCGCCAGGGGAGGGTGTTCAGAAAATTTTCCAAGCCAATCAGTGGTTGCGTCGTCGATTTCTGACATCTAGTGCCTCATCGACACAAAACAAGGTAGCGAGCACCAGGCCTCCCCCAGCTGAAACGGAAACATCTACTTGTAAGCGTGTTTGGCATTGGTCATTAGCGCCCAGCGTTGGAATACATGACGCTTAATATTTTTGGTATTTTTTCCTGTTTAAGCGTCTGGATAAGTGCTCATTGTTGTAGATGCTCTTATCCGCTACAACGGTGAAGGTAAAAACATGCATAACTACCTTATAATGGTAAAAGGGATTTGATGGCTTAACAACAAGACCAGGAGAGGAGACTTGTGAGCCGTTGGATCAGATTGAAGCGGTATTGCCAGAAAGGCTACACCTAAATGAGGAAAACATACAATTGTAGGTTCATGATTTGGCATTGCCCTCCTTCTTGAGATACAACGAGTCCTCACGGTGTTGTATTTGCTTCCCGCCTTGCTTGAGTTATCAAAAGAAAGAAAACCGGAAATGTATACTTGATGAAGTCTGCGCCTTCTCATGTATGAAGGTGTCGTACCAGAAAAACTGTCGCTGGTTCAGTCTTGAGGGTACCATCCTCATTCGCCATATGTAGATTACGACTAGGCATAGCCTTGTTGCGAGTGAGATTTTAAGCTGACTAACATGAAAACATGATGATTTTTGACATGTTCTACAAACTGGAGCTTGTAAGCAGTGTTACACACTTTCTAAATTATGAAGAAAGGACGGTAGTATTTTGTTCTGCAATTAAGACCTCCACGAAATCCAAAGGCTGCCAATCTAAAAGGAGCCATTTTAGGATACATCAAGTATGTCAGGGTACACAAACAGGGGTGTTTATTTCCCCTGACTTGTGCACGAACAAAAATCCTCCGCCCCGATGGCCAGGGCCTGCCGGGGGAATGGCTACCTCAATGTAGTCGAACCTGCCAAGCACATTCGGATCCACGCAGAGTCAAGCCAAGAGAAACCGCTCTTCTTGAGAACAAGGAGCGTATCAAGAAGACCAAGCCAGTATACAAGACAGAGAATCCAAGGAAAGTGTCCTTTGCTAATCAGGCGAGGCCGGCAAGGTCGATGCAGCTAACAAGAGCAGGACCCCTCCAAGAAGGCCCGGCAAGCCCTGCCCCCGGCAGGTATAGGACAGTTACCACCGCTCCACCACACCACGATGCTAGTCACTTATCGATGCAGTATCGAGCCCCCTAGGCGGCTAAGTGGCACTCACTAAGCACATGGTTGTTTGCCGGAAGACAGATCACACCCACCCGACACTCGTCTAGGGGCGTGTCAAGATGATAAGCAGAAGTTAGCTAAGCAGCAATATAAGCTTGTCGGGGATGCACCCCCGCACGCCACCTAAGGTAGCATTGATGGCATTTTGTCCTAAGAGCCAGAGTTAGGTATGATAGCACGGTTGGCTATCTAATCACGAGATAATGTCTGTTTTGCCACTGTGGTTACCCCTTGAGCTATAAAAGGAGGTCCAAGGCAACCTAGAGAAGGATTCAGACCACCTCACACTTGTACCCGCATAGCAGCTCTCCTCGAGGCCACCTTGTCGGACTTGAGCACTGCATGTCGCCGTGTTCCTCCATCCAATCCACCCAAGTAGGAGTAAGGTTTCACGCTTCTCAGCGGCCCGAACCTGGGTAAAAACCACCAGAGTCTCATCGTCGTGCTGCCTCATGGCCTTCGCTCTTTGTGCAATGTGATCTCCCCCCTGCCAGACCATAAGGGGCCTGTGGCCCCCATAGATACATGTTCACCCATGACATCTTTGGCGCGCCAGGTAGGGGGAAATCGCTTGCGCGAACCCGAAGTTGTGAACATCACGTCGATCTTTGTCATCACCTTCTTCGTCCATGGCTTCAAAGAAGAGGAGCAATGCTGCTCCCCAGCCTCCTTCCAAGGCTCTATCGCACGTCCCCGCTGCAGCGGCGGTGTCGGCGAGTGATACATCTCCAATGTATCTATAATTTTTGATTGTTCCATGCTATTATATTATTTGTTTTGGATGTTTCATATGCATTAACATGCTATTTTATATTATTTTTGGGACTAACCTATTAACCTAGAGCCCAGTGCCAGTTCCTGTTTTCTTCTTCTTGTTTTTGAGTTTCGCAGAAAAGGAATACCAAACGGAGTCCAAACGGAATAAAACCTTCGCGATGACTTTTCTTGGACCAGGAGACAACCAGGAGACTTGGAGATGAAGTCGGAGGAGCCACAAGGCGGCAACAAGGACGGAGGGCGCGCCCAGGGGGGTAGGGCGCGCCCCCACCCTTGTGGGCCCCTCTTGCACTTCCTGACCTAATTATTTCGCCTACATATACCCATATATCCTCAAACCAATAGGGGCATCCACAAAAACACTTTTCCACCGCCGCAACCTTCTGTACCCGTGAGATCCCATCTAGGGGCCTTTTTCGGCGTCCTACCAAAGGGGGATTCGGTCATGGAGGGCTTCTACATCAACCCTATTGCCCTTCCAATGAAGCGTGAGTAGTTTACCTTAGACCTATAGGTCCATAGCTAGTAGCTAGATGGTTTCTTCTCTCTATTTGATTCTCAATACCATGTTCTCCTCGATGTTCTTGGAGATCTATTCGATGTAATACTCTTTTGCGGTGTGTTTGCCGAGATCCGATGAATTGTGGATTTATGATCAGCTTATCTATGAATCTTATTTGAATCTCCTCTCAATTATTTTATGCATGATTTGATATCTTTGTAATTCTCTTCGAACTATCGGTTTGGTTTGTCCAACTAGATTGATTTTTCTTGCAATGGGAGAAGTGCTTAGCTTTGGGTTCAATCTTGCGGTGTTTTACGTGGTTGCTACTGGCTTCTAGCAAGAACCGTTCTTAACTACGCAAAAACCACAACGGTGATTCATCAAGTTTGCTGTTTTAACCTTCTTCAAGGACCGTCCATAGTCAAATTTGAATAAACTAAAGTAGGAGAAACAGACACCCGCCAGCCACCTTTTATGCAAAACTAGTTGCATGTCAGTCGGTGGAACCGGTCTCATGTGCGTGGACATGTAAGGTTGGTCTGGGCTGCTTCATCCCACAATACCGCCGAATCAAAATAAGACACTGGTGGTAAGCAGTATGACTATCACTGCCCACAACTCTTTGTGTTCTACTCGTGCTACGCATAGACCTGGCTCGGATGCCACTGTTGGGAAACGTTGCATGGAAAACAAAAAAAATCTGCGCACACGGAAGATCTATCCATGGAGATGCATAACAACGAGAGGGGAGAGTGTGTCTACGTACCCTTGTAGACCGTAAGCGAAAGCGTTTAACAACGCGGTTGATGTAGTCGAACTTCTTTGCGCTCCAACCGATCAAGTACCGAACGTACGACACCTCCACATTCAGCACACATTCAACTCGGTGATGTCCTCCGCCTTCTTGATCCATCAAGACGGCAAGGTAGTAGATGTGTTCCGGCAACACGATGGCATGGTGACGGTGATGGTGAAGCTATCTCCGCAGGGATTCGCCTAAGCACTACGAAAATATGACCGGGGGTGAAAACGGTGGAGGGGGCGCCACACACGGCTAAGGCAATCTTTTGGTGTGCTAGGCGCCCCCTCCCACATATATTGAAGGAAATATGCCCTAGAGGCAATAATAAAGTTGTTATTTATATTTCCTTATATCATGATAAATGTTTATTATTCATGCTAGAATTGTATTAACTAGAAACTTAGTACATGTGTGAATACATAGACAAACAGAGTGTCACTAGTATGACTCTACTTGACTAGCTCATTAATCAAAGATAGTTAAGTTTCCTAACCATAGACATGAGTTGTTATTTGATAAACGGGATCACATCATTAGAGAATGTTGTGATTGACATGACCTATCCATTAGCTTAGCACCATGATCGTTTAGTTTATTGTTATTGCTTTCTTTATAACTTACACATGTTCCTATGACTATGAGATTATGCAACTCTCGAATACCGGAGGAACTCTTAGTGTGCTATCAAACATCACAACGTAACTGGGTGATTATAGAGATGCTCTACAGGTGTCTCCGATGGTGTTTGTTGAGTTGGCATAGATCGAGATTAGGATTTGTCACTCTGATTGTCAGAGAGGTATCTCTGGGCCCTCTCGGTAATGCACATCACTATAAGCCTTGCAAGCAATGTGACTAATGAGTTAGTTGCGGGATGTTGTTGGGGAACGTAGTAATTTCAAAAAATTTCCTACGCACACACAAGATCATGGTGATGCATAGCAACGAGGGGAGAGTGTGATCTACGTACCCTTGTAGATCGACAATGGAAGCGTTTGGTTGATGTAGTCGTACTTCTTCACAGCCCGACCGATCAAGCACCGAAACTACGGCACCTCCGAGTTTTAGCACACGTTCAGCTCGATGACGATCCCCCGGACTCCGATCCAGCAAAGTGTCGGGGAAGAGTTCCGTCAGCACGACGGCGTGGTGACGATCTTGATGTACTACTGTCGCAGGGCTTTGCCTAAGCACCGCTACAATATTATCGAGGACTATGGTGGTCGGGGGCGCCGCACACAGCTAAGAATAAGATCACGTGGATCAACTTGTGTTCATGGGGTGCCCCTTGCCTCAGTATATAAAGGATGGAGGAGGAGGAGGCCGGCCAAGGCAATTGGTGCGGCCAGGATGTGGAGTCCTACTAGGACTCCAAGTCCTAGTAGGAGTCCACCAAGAGGGGAGGAAGGGAGAAGGAAGTAGAGGAGAAGGAAAGGTGGCCGGCCCCCTTTTCCCTAGTCCAATTCGGACTAGAGGGGAGGGGGGGGGGGCGCAGAAGCCCCTTGACCCTTTTTCCTCTTCCCACTAAAGCCCATCAAGGCCCATTGCTTCTCCCGTAACTACCCGGTACTCCGAAAAATACCCAAATCACTCGGAACCTTTCCGATGTTCGAATATAGTCGTCCAATATATCGATCTTTACGTCTCGACCATTTCGAGACTCCTCGTCATGTCCCCGATCTCATCCGGGACTCCGAACTCCTTCGGTACATCAAAACTCATAATATAACTGTCATTGAAACCTTAAGCGTGCGGACCCTACGGGTTCGAGAACAATGTAGACATGACCGAGACACGTCTCCGGTCAATAACCAATAGTGGGACCTGGATGCCCATATTGGCTCCTACATATTCTACGAAGATCTTTATCGGTCAGACCGCATAACAACATACGTTGTTCCCTTTGTCATCGGTATGTTACTTGCCCGAGATTCGATCGTCGGTATCCAATACCTAGTTCAATCTCGTTACCGGCAAGTCTCTTTACTCGTTCTGTAATACATCATCCCGCAACTAACTCATTAGTTGCAATGCTTGCAAGGCTTAAGTGATGTGCATTACCGAGAGGGCCCAGAGATACCTCTTCGACAATCGGAGTGACAAATCCTAATCTCGAAATACGCCAACCCAACATGTACCTTTGGAGACAGCTGTAGAGCTCCTTTATAATCACCCAGTTAGGTTGTGACGTTTGGTAGCACACAAAGTGTTCCTCCGGCAAACGGGAGTTGCATAATCTCATAGTCATAGGAACATGTATAAGTCATGAAGAAAGCAATAGCAACATACTAAACAATCGGGTGCTAAGCTAATGGAATGGGTCATGTCAACCAGATCATTCAACTAATGATGTGATCCCGTTAATCAAATGACAACTCTTTGTCCATGGTTAGGAAACATAACCATCTTTGATTAACAAGCTAGTCAAGTAGAAGCATACTAGTGACACTCTGTTTGTCTATGTATTCACACATGTATTATGTTTCCGGTTAATACAATTCTAGCATGAATAATAAACTTTTATCATGATATAAGGAAATAAATAATAACTTTATTATTGCCTCTAGGGCATATTTCCTTCAGATGTTGCATTACAGAACAAGTAAAGAGACTTGCCAGTAACGAGATTGAACTAGGTATGATGATACCGACGATCGAATCTCGGGCAAGTAACATACCGATGACAAAGGGAACAACGTATGTTGTTATGCGGTTTGACCAATAAAGATCTACGTAGAATATGTAGGAACCAATATGAGCATCCAGGTTCCGCTATTGGTTATTGATCGGAGATAAGTCTCGGTCAAGTCTACGTAGTTCTCGAACCCGTAGTGTCCGCACGCTTAACGTTCGATGACGATATGTATTGTGAGTTATGTGATTTAATGTACCGAAGGTTGTTCGGAGTCCCGGATGTGATCACATACATGACGAGGAGTCTCGAAATGGTCGAGACATGAAGATTGATATATTGGAAGGTTATGTTTGGACACCGGAAAGGTTTCAGATAGGTTCGGGCATTTTCCGAAGTACCGAGGGGTTAATGGGCCTTCATGGGCTTTAGTGGAAGAGAGAGGAGGCGGACAAGAGGAGGGGCGCCCCCCCAAGCCCAATCCAAATTGGGGAGGGGGCTGGCCCCCTTTCCTTCTTCCCTTCTTCCCTTTCCTTCCCCCTCCTAGTTGGACTAGGAAAGGGGGGAACCTACTCCTAGTAGGAGTAGGATTCCCCCCTTGGGGCGCGCCCTATGAGGCCAGCCGGCCCCCTCCTCCACTCCTTTATATACGGGGAAGGGGCACCCCATAGACACACAATTTGATCTCTTAGCTGTGTGCGGTGCCCCCCTCCACAGATTTCCACCTTGGTCATATTGTCGTAGTGCTTAGGCGAAGCCCTGCGTCGGTAACTTCATCATCACCACGCCGTCATGCTGACGAAACTCTCCCTCGGCCTCAGCTGGATCTAGAGTTCGAGGGACGTCACTGAGCTGAACGTGTGCATATCGCAGAGGTGCCGTGCGTTTGGTACTTGATCGGTTGGATCGCGAAGACGTTCGACTACATCAACCGCGTTACTTAACGCTTTTTCTTTAAGCCTATGAGGGTACGTGGACATACTCTCCCCGCTCGTTGCTATGCTTCTCCTAGATAGATCTTGTGTGATTGTAGGCAAATTTTTGAAATACTACGTTCCCCAACAGTGGCATCTGAGCCAGGTCTATGCGTAGATGTTATATGCACGAGTAGAACACAAAGGAGTTGTTGGCGTGGGTATATACATATTGCTTGTTGTCACTAGTTGTTTCTTGATTCGGCGGTATTGTTGGATGAAGCGGCCCGGACCAACATTACATGACCGCGTTCATGAGACTGGTTCTACCGACGTGCTTTGCACACAGGTGGCTAGCGGGTGTTAGTTTCTCCAACTTTAGTTGAATCGGATTCAATGAACAGGGTTCTTTCTGAAGATCAAAAAGCAATCACTATACCATGTTGTGGTTTTATGCCATAGGTAAGAACGGTTCTTGCTAGAAGCCCGTATCAGCCACGTAAAACTTGCAACAACAAAGTAGAGGACGTCTAACTTGTTTTTGCAGGGCATGTTGTGATGTGATATGGTCAAGACGTGATAATATATAATTTGTTGTATGAGATGATCATGTTCTGTAACAGTTATCGGCAACTGGCAGGAGCCATATGGTTGTCGCTTTGTTGTATGAAATGCAATGTCCATGTAATTGCTTTACTTTATCACTAAGCAGTAGCGATAGTCATAGAAGTAATAGTTGGCGAGACGACAACGATGCTTCGATGGAGATCAAGGTGTCAAGCCGGTGACGATGGTGATCATGACGGTGCTTTGGAGATGGAGATCAAAGGCACAAGATGATGATGGCCATATCATATCACTTATTTTGATTGCATGTGATGTTTATCCTTTATGCATCTTATTTTGCTTAGTACGATGGTAGCATTATAAGATGATCTCTCACTAAATTTCAAGTATAAGTGTTCTCCCTGAGTATGCACCGTTGCTACAGTTCGTCGTGCCGAGACACCACATGATGATCGGGTGTGATAAGCTCTATGTTCACATACAATGGGTGCAAGCCAGTTTTGCACACGCGGAATACTTGGGTTAAATTTGACGAGCCTAACATATGCAGATATGGCCTCGGAACACTAAGACCGAAAAGTCGAGCGTGAATCATATAGTAGATATGATCAACATAGTGATGTTCACTTGAAAACTTCTCCATCTCACGTGATGATCGGACATGGTTTAATTGATATGGGTCACGTGATCATTTAGATGACTAGAGAGATGTCTATCTAAGTGGGAGTTCTTAAGTAATATGATTAATTGAACTTTAATTTATCATGAACTTAGTACCTGATAGTATTTTGCATGTCTATGTTGTTGTAGATAAATGGCATGTGCTACCGTTCCTTTGAATTTTGATGTATGCGGTCCGATGAGTGTTGATGCTCGCGGCGGTTATTGTTATTTTCTGACCTTCACAGATGATTGGAGCAGATATGGGTATATCTACTTGATTAAACATAAGCCTGAAACATTTGAAAAGTTGAAAGAATTTCAGAGTGAAGTGGAAAATCATCGTAACAAGAAAATTAAGTTTCTACGATCTGATCGTGGAGGTGAATATTTGAGTTATGAGTTTGGTCTTCATTTGAAACAATGCGGAATAGTTCCGCAACTCACGCCACCTGGAACATCACAGCGTAATGGTGTGTCCGAACGTCGTAACCGCACTTTATTAGATATGGTGCGATCTATGATGTCTCTTACTAATTTACCGTATCATTTTGGGGTTATGCTTTAGAGATGGCTGCATTCACGTTAAATAGGGCACCATTGAAATCCGTTGAGACGACACCAAATGAACCGTGGTTTGGCAAGAAACCCAAGTTGTCGTTTCTTAAAGTTTGGGGCTGTGATGCTTATGTGAAAAAGCTTCAACCTGATAAGCTCGAACCCAAATCAGAGAAATGTGTCTTCATATGATATCTAAAGGAGATTGTTGGGTACACCTTCTATCACAGATCCGAAGGCAAGATATTCGTTGCTAAGAATGGATCCTTTCTAGAGGAGTTTCTCTCGAAAGAAGTGAGTGGGTGGAAAGTAGAACTTGATGAGGTAACTGTACCTGCTCCCTTATCGGAAAGTAGTTCATCACAGAAATCAGTTCTAGTGATTCCTACACCAATTAGTGAGGAAGCTAATGATGATGATCATGAAACTTCTGATCAAGTTACTACCGAACCTCGTAGGTCAACCAGAGTAAGATCCGCACCAGAGTGGTATGGTAATCCTGTTCTGGAGGTCATGTTACTTGACCATGATGAACCTACGAACTATGAGGAAGAGATGATGAGCCCAGATTCCGCGGAATGGCTTGAGGCCATGAAATCTGAGATGGGGTCCATGTATGAGAACAAAGTATGGACTTTGGTTGACTTGCCCGATGATCGACAAGCCATAGAGAATATATGGATCTTCAAGAAGAAGACTGACGCTGACGGTAATATTACTGTCTACAAAGCTCGACTTATTGCAAAAGGTTTTCGACAAGTTCAAGGAGTTGACTATGATGATACCTTCTCACCCGTAGTGATGCTTAAGCCCGTCTGGATCATGTTAGCAATTGTCGCATTTTATGATTATGAAATTTGGAAAATCGATGTCAAAACTGCATTCCTTAATGGATATCTCAAAGAAGAGTTGTATATGATGCAACTAGAAGGTTTGGTCGATCCAAAAGGTGCTAACAAAGTGTGTAAGCTCTAGCGATCCATTTATGGACTGGTGCAAGCATCTCGGAGTTGGAATATACACTTTGATAGTGTGATCAAAGCATATGGTTTTATATAGACTTTTGGAGAAGCCTGTATTTACAACAAAGTGAGTGGGAGCTCTGTAGCATTTCTAATATTATATGTGGATGCCATATTGTTGATTGGAAATGATACTGAATTTCTGAATAGCATAAAAGGATACTTGAATAAGAATTTGAAGGAAATATGCCCTAGAGGCAATAATAAATTTATTATTTATTTCCTTATCTCATGATAAATGTTTATTATTCATGCTAGAATTGTATTAACCGGAAACGTAATACTTGTGTGAATACATAGACAAACAAAGTGTCACTAGTATGCCTCTACTTGACTAGCTCGTTAATCGAAGATGGTTATGTTTCCTAACCATATACATGAGTTGTCATTTGATTAACGGGATCACATCATTAGGAGAATGATGTGATTGACATGACCCATTCCATTAGCTTAGCACCCGATCGTTTAGTATGTTGCTATTGCTTTCTTCATGACTTATACATGTTCCTATGACTATGATATTATGCAACTCCCGTTTACCGGAGGAACACTTTATGTGCTACCAAACGTCACAACGTAACTGGGTGATTATAAAGGTGCTCTACAGGTGTCTCCAAAGGTACATGTTGGGTTGGCGTATTTCGAGATTAGGATTTGTCGCTCTGATTGTCGAAGAGGTATCTCTGGGCCCTCTCGGTAATACACACCACTTAAGCCTTGCAAGCAATGCAACTAATAAGTTAGTTGCAAGATGATGTATTACGGAACGAGTAAAGAGACTTGCCGGTAACGAGATTGAACTAGGTATTGAGATACCGACGATCGAATCTCGGGCAAGTAACATACCGATGACAAAGGGAACAACGTATGTTGTTATGCGGTCTGACCGATAAAGATCTTCGTAGAATATGTAGGAGCCAATATGAGCATCCAGGTTCCGCTATTGGTTATTGACCGGAGACGTGTCTCGGTCATGTCTACATTGTTCTCGAACCCGTAGGGTCCGCACGCTTAATGTTACGATGATAGTTTCATTATGAGTTTATATATTTTGATATACCTAAGGTTGTTCGGAGTCCTGGATGTGATCACGAACTTGACGAGGAGTCTCGAAATGGTCGAGACATAAAGATTGATATATTGGACGATTATATTTGGACACCGGAAAGGTTCCGGGTAAGATTGGGACAATACCAGATCACCGGGAGGTTATCGGAACCCCCCGGGAGGTATATGGGCCTTATTGGGCCTTAGTGGAAAGGAGGGGAAAGGAGCAAGGGAGGGGGCGCCCCCCAAGCCCAATCCGAATTGGGAAGGGGGCCGCCCCCCTTTCCTTCCTCCCTCCTTCCTCTTCCTTCCCTCTCCTACTCCTAATAGGAAAAAGGGGAGTCCTACTCCCGGTGGGAGTTGGACTCCCCCCCTTGGGTGCACCACCCTCCTTGGCCGGCCCCTCCTCCACTCCTTTATATACGGGGGCAGGGGGCACCCCAGAGACATAACAATTGATCATTGATCTCTTAGTCGTGTGCGATGCCCCCCTCCACCATAATCCTCGATAATATTGTAGTGGTGCTTAGGCGAAGCCCTGTGACGGTAGAACATCAAGATCGTCACCACGCCGGCGTGCTGACGGAACTCATCCCCGACACTTTGCTGGATCGGAGTCCGGGGATCGTCATCGAGCTGAACGTGTGCAAAAACTCGGAGGTGCCGTAGTTTCGGTGCTTGATCGGTTGGGCCGTGAAGACGTACGACTACATCAACCGCGTTGTTATAACGCTTCCGCTTCCGGTCTACGAGGGTACGTAGACAACACTCTCCCCTCTCGTTGCTGTGCATCACCATGATCTTGCGTGTGCGTAGGAATTTTTTTGATATTACTATGTTCCCCAATAGTGGCATCCGAGCCTAGGTTTTATGTGTTGATGTTATATGCACGAATAGAACACAAGTGAGTTGTGGGCGATATAAGTCATACTGCTTACCAGCATGTCATACTTTGGTTCGACGGTATTGTTGGATGAAGCAGCTCGGACCGACATTACGCGTACGCTTATGCGAGACTGGTTCTACCAACGTGCTTTGCACACAGGTGGCTGGCGGGTGTCAGTTTCTCCAACTTTAGTTGAACCGAGTGTGGCTACGCCCGGTCCTTGCGAAGGTTAAAACAACACCAACTTGACAAACTATCGTTGTGGTTTTTGATGCGTAGGTAAGATTGGTTCTTGCTAAGCCCGTAGCAGCCACGTAAAACTTGCAACAAACAAAGTAGAGGACGTCTAACTTGTTTTTGCAGGGCATGTTGTGATGTGATATGGTCAAAACATGATGCTAAATTTTATTGTATGAGATGATCATGTTTTTTAACCAAGTTATCGGCAACTGGCAAGAGCCATATGGTTGTCGCTTTATTGTATGCAATGCAATCGCCCTGTAATGCTTTACTTTATCACTAAGCGGTAGCGATAGTCGTAGAAGCATAAGATTGGCGAGACGACAACGATGCTACGATGGAGATCAAGGTGTCGCGCCGGTGACGATGGTGATCATGACGATGCTTCGGAGATGGAGATCACAAGCACAAGATGATGATGGCCATATCATATCACTTATATTGATTGCATGTGATGTTTATCTTTTATGCATCTTATCTTGCTTTGATTGGCGGTATCATTATAAGATGATCTCTCACTAAATTTCAAGATAAAAGTGTTCTCCCTGAGTATGCACCGCTGCCAAAGTTCGTCGTGCCCAGACACCATGTGATGATCGGGTGTGATAAGCTCTGCGTCCATCTACAATGGGTGCAAGCCAGTTTTGCACACGCAGAATACTCAGGTTAAACTTGACGAGTCTAGCATATGCAGATATGGCCTCGGAACACTGAGACCGAAAGGTTGAGCGTGAATCATATAGTAGATATGATCAACATAGTGATGTTCACCATTGAAAACTACTCCATTTCACATGATGATCGGTTATGGTTTAGTTGATTTGGATCACGTGATCACTTAGAAGATTAGAGGGATGTCTTTCTAAGTGGGAGTTCTTAAGTAATATGATTAATTGAACTTAAATTTATCATGAACTTAGTACCTCATAGTATCTTGCTTGTTTATGTTTGATTGTAGATAGATGGCCCGTGCTGTTGTTCCGTTGAATTTTAAGGTGTTCCTTGAGAAAGCAAAGTTGAAAGATGATGGTAGCAATTATACGGACTGGGTCCGTAACTTGAGGATTATCCTCATTGCTTCATAGAATAATTACGTCCTGGAAGCACCGCTGGGTGCCAGGCCTGCTGCTGATGCAACTGACGACATCAAGAACGTCTGGCAGAGCAAAGCTGATGACTACTCGATAGTTCAATGTGCCATGCTTTACGGCTTAGAACTGGGTCTTCAACGACGTTTTGAACGTCATGGAGCATATGAGATGTTCCAGGAGTTGAAGCTAATATTTCAAGCAAATGCCCGGATTGAGAGATATGAAGTCTCCAATAAGTTCTATAGCTGCAAGATGGAGGAGAACAGTTCTGTCAGTGAGCATATACTCAAAATGTCTGGGTATAATAATCACTTGATTCAAGTGGGAGTTAATCTTCTGGATGATTGCGTCATTGACAGAATTCTCCAATCACTTCCACCTAGCGACAAGAGCTTCGTGATGAACTATAATATGCAAGGGATGGATAAGACAATTCCCGAGCTCTTCGCAATGCTAAAAGCTGCGGAGGTAGAAATCAAGAAGGAGCATCAAGTGTTGATGGTCAACAAGACCACTAGTTTCAAGAAAAAGGGCAAGGGGAAGAAGAAGGGGAACTTCAAGAAGAACAGCAAGCAAGTTGCTGCTCAGGAGAAGAAACCCAAGTCTGGACCTAAGCCTGAAACTGAGTGCTTCTACTGCAAGTAGACTGGTCACTGGAAGCGGAACTGCCCCAAGTATTTGGTGGATAAGAAGGATGGCAAGGTGAACAAAGGTATATGTGATATACATGTTATTGATGTGTACCTTACTAGAGCTCGCAGTAGCACCTGGGTATTTGATACTAGTTCTGTTGCTATTATTTGCAACTCGAAACAGGGACTACGGATTAAGCGAACACTGGCGAAGGACGAGGTGACGATGCGCGTGGGAAATGGTTCCAAAGTCGATGTGATCGCGGTCGGCACGCTACCTCTACATCTACCATCGGGATTAGTATTAGACCTAAATAGTTATTATTTGGTGCCAGCGGTGAGCATGAACATTATATCTGGATCTTGTTTGATGCGAGACAATTATTCATTTAAATCAGAGAATAATGGTTGTTCTATTTATATGAGTAATATCTTTTATGGTCATACACCCTTGAAGAGTGGTCTATTTTTGATGAATCTCGATAGTAGTGATACACATATTCATAATGTTAAAGCCAAAAGATGCAGAGTTGATAATGATAGTGCAACTTATTTGTGGCACTGCCGTTTAGGTCATATCGGTGTAAAGCGCATGAAGAAACTCCATACTGATGGACTTTTGGAACCACTTGATTATGAATCACTTGGTACTTGCGAACCTGCCTCATGGGCAAGATGACTAAAACGCCGTTCTCCGGTACTATGGAGAGAGCAACAGATTTGTTGGAAATCATACATACAGATGTATGTGGTCCAATGAATGTTGAAGCTCGTGGCGAATATCGTTATTTTCTCACTTTCACAGATGATTTAAGCAGATATGGGTATATCTACTTAATGAAACATAAGTCTGAAACATTTGAAAAGTTCAAAGAATTTAAGAGTGAAGTTGAAAATCATCGTAACAAGAAAATAAAGTTTCTACAATCTGATCATGGAGGAGAATATTTGAGTTACGAGTTTGGTTTACATTTGAAACAATGCGGAATAGTTTCGCAACTCACGCCACCCGGAACACCACAACGTAATGGTGTGTCCGAACGTCGTAATCGTACTTTACTTAATATGGTGCGATCTATGACGTCTCTTACAGATTTACCGCTATCGTTTTGGGGTTATGCTTTAGAGACGACCGCATTCACGTTAAATAGGACACCATCAAAATCCGTTGAGATGACGCCTTATGAACTATGGTTTGGCAAGAAACCAAAGTTGTCGTTTCTGAAAGTTTGGGGCTGCGATGCTTATGTGAAAAAGCTTCAACCTGATAAGCTCGAACCCAAATCGAAGAAATGTGTCTTCATAGGATACCCGAAGGAGACTGTTGGGTACACCTTCTATCACAGATCCAAAGGCAAGACATTTGTTGCTAAGAATGGATCCTTTCTAGAGAAGGAGTTTCTCTCGAAAGAAGTGAGTGGGAGGAAAGTAGAACTTGATGAGGTAATTGTACCTGCTCCCTTATTGGAAAGTAGACCGGTTTCTGTGACACCTACACCAATTAGTGAGGAAGCTAATGATGATGATCATGAAACTTCAGAACAAGTTACTACTGAACCTCGTAGATCAACCAGAGTAAGATCCGTACCAGAGTGGTACGGTAATCCTATTCTAGAAGTCATGCTACTAGATCATGATGAACCTACGAACTATGAAGAAGCAATGGTGAGCTCAGATTCTGCAAAATGGCTTGAAGCCATGAAATCTGAGATGGGATCCATGTATGAGAACAAAGTGTGGACTTTGGTTGACTTGCCCAATGATCGGCAAGCAATTGAAAATAAATGGATCTTCAAGAAGAAGACTGACGCTGACGGTAATGTTACCGTCTACAAAGCTCGACTTGTCGCAAATGGTTTTCGACAAGTTCAAGGAATTGACTACGATGAGACCTTCTCACTCGTAGCGATGCTTAAGTCTGTCCGAATCATGTTAGCAATTGCCGCATTTTATGATTATGAAATTTGGCAGATGGATGTCAAAACTGCATTCCTGAATGGATTTCTGGAAGAAGAGTTGTATATGATGCATCCGGAAGGTTTTGTCGATCCAAAAGGAGCTAACAAAGTGTGCAAGCTCCAGCGATCCATTTATGGACTGGTGCAAGCATCTCGGAGTTGGAATACACGCTTTGATAGTGTGATCAAAGCATTTGGTTTTGTACAGACTTTTGGAGAAGCCTGTATTTACAAGAAAGTGAGTGGGAGCTCTATAGCATTTCTGATATTATATGTGGATGACATATTGCTAATCGGAAATGATATAGAATTTCTCGATAGCATAAAGGGATACTTGAATAAGAGTTTTTCAATGAAAGACCTCGGTGAAGCTGCTTACATATTGGGCATTAAGATCTATAGAGATAGATCAAGACGCTTAATTGGACTTTCACAAAGCACATACCTTGACAAAGTTTTGAAGAAGTTCAAAATGGATCAAGCAAAGAAAGGATTCTTGCCCGTGTTACAAGGTGTGAAGTTGAGTAAGACTCAATGCCCGACCACTGCAGAAGATAGAGAGAAAATGAAAGATGTTCCCTATGCTTCAGCCATAGGCTCTATCATGTATGCAATGCTATGTACCAGACCTGATGTGTGCCTTGCTATAAGTCTAGCAGGGAGGTACCAAAGTAATCCAGGAGTAGATCACTGGACAACGGTCAAGAACATCCTGAAATACCTGAAAAGGACTAAGGATATGTTTCTCGTATATGGAGGTGACAAAGAGCTCATCGTAAATGGTTACGTTGATGCAAGCTTTGACACTGATCCGGACAATTCTAAATCGTAAACCGGATACGTATTTACATTAAACGGTGCAGTTGTCAGTTGGTGCAGTTCTAAACAAAGCGTCGTGGCGGGATCTACATGTGAAGCGAAGTACATAGCTGCTTCGGAAGCAGCAAACGAAGGAGTCTGGATGAAGGAGTTCATATCCGATCTAGGTGTCATACCTAGTGCATCGGGTCCAATGAAAATCTTTTGTAACAATACTGGTTCAATTGCCTTGACAAAAGAATCCAGATTTCACAAGAGAACCAAGCACATCAAGAGACGCTTCAATTCCATCCGGGATCTAGTCCAGGTGGGAGACATAGAGATTTGCAAGATACATACGGATCTAAATGTAGCAGACCCATTGACTAAGCCTCTTCCACGAGCAAAACATGATCAGCACCAAGGCTCCATGGGTGTTAGAATCATTACTGTGTAATCTAGATTATTGACTCTAGTGCAAGTGGGAGACTGAAGGAAATATGCCCTAGAGGCAATAATAAAGTTATTATTTATTTCCTTATATCATGATAAATGTTTATTATTCATGCTAGAATTGTATTAACCGGAAACGTAATACTTGTGTGAATACATAGACAAACAAAGTGTCACTAGTATGCCTCTACTTGACTAGCTCGTTAATCGAAGATGGTTATGTTTCCTAACCATAGACATGAGTTGTCATTTGATTAACGGGATCACATCATTAGGAGAATGAAGTGATTGACATGACCCATTCCATTAGCTTAGCACCCGATTGTTTAGTATGTTGCTATTGATTTCTTCATGACTTATACATGTTCCTATGACTATGAGATTATGCAACTCCCGTTTACCGAAGGAACACTTTGTGTGCTACCAAACGTCACAACGTAACTGGGTGATTATAAAGGTGCTCTATAGGTGTCTCCAAAGGTACATGTTGGGTTGGCGTATTTCGAGATGTTGTCGCTCCGATTGTCAGAGAGGTATCTCTGGGCCCTCTCGGTAATACACATCACTTAAGCCTTGCAAGCAATGCAACTAATAAGTTAGTTGCAAGATGATGTATTACGGAACGAGTAAATAGACTTGCCGGTAACGAGATTGAACTAGGTATTGAGATACCGACGATCGAATCTCGGGCAAGTAACATACCTATGACAAAGGGAACAACGTATGTTGTTATGCGGTCTAACCGATAAAGATCTTCGTAGAACATGTAGGAGCCAATATGAGCATCCAGGTTCCGCTATTGGTTATTGACCGGAGATGTGTCTCGGTCATGTCTACATTGTTCTCGAACCCATAGGGTCCGCACGCTTAACGTTACAATGATAGTTTCATTATGAGTTTATATATTTTGATGTACCGAAGGTTGTTCGGAGTCCTGGATGTGATCACGGACTTGACGAGGAGTCTCGAAATGGTCGAGACATAAAGATTGATATATTGGATGACTATATTTGGACACCGGAAAGGTTCCGGTAAGATTGGGACAATACCGGATCACCGGGAGGTTATCGGAACCCCCCGGGAGGTATATGGGCCTTAGTGGAAATGAGGGATAAGGAGCAAGGGAGGGGGCGCGCCCCCCAAGCCCAATCCGAATTGGGAAGGGGGTCGCCCCCCTTTCCTTCCTCCCTCCTTCCTCTTCCTTCCCTCTCCTACTCCTAATAGGAAAAGGGGAGTCCTACTCCCGGTGGGAGTTGGATTCCCCCCTTGGGCGCGCCACCCTCCTTGGCCGGCCCCCTCCTCCACTCCTTTATATACGGGGGCAGGGGGCACCCCAGAGACATAACAATTGATCATTGATCTCTTTGCCGTGTGTGGTGCCCCCCTCCACCATAATCCTCGATAATATTGTAGCGGTGCTTAGGCGAAGCCCTGCGACGGTAGAACATCAAGATCATCACCATGCCATCATGCTGATAGAACTCATCCCCGACACTTTGCTGGATCGGAGTCCGGGGATCGTCATCGAGCTGAACATGTGCAAAAACTCGGAGGTGCCGTAGTTTCGGTGCTTGATCGGTCGGGCCGTGAAGACGTACGACTACATCAACCGCGTTGTTATAATGCTTCCGCTTCTGGTCTACGAGGGTACGTAGACAGCACTCTCCCCTCTCGTTGCTGTGCATCACCATGATCTTGTGTGTGCGTAGGAATTTTTTTGATATTACTACGTTCCCCAACAGAATTTTTCAATGAAAGACCTCGGTGAAGCTGCTTATATATTGGGCATCAAGATCTATAGAGATAGATCAAGACGCTTAATTGGACTTTCACAAAGCACATACCTTGATAAAGTTTTGAAGAAGTTCAAAATGGATCAAGCAAAGAAAGGGTTCTTGCATGTGTTACAAGTTGTGAAGTTGAGTCAGACTCAATGCCTGACCACTGCAGAAGATAGAGAGAAAATGGAAGTCATTCTCTATGCTTCAGCCATAGGTTCTATCATGTATGCAATGTTGTGTACCAGACCTGATGTGTGCCTTACTATTAGTTTAGCAGGGAGGTACCAAAGTAATCCAGCAGTGGGTCACTGGACAACGGTCAAGAACATCCTGAAATACCTGAAAAGGACTAAGGATATGTTTCTCGTTTATGGAGGTGACAAAGAGCTCATTGTAAATGGTTACATCGATGCAAGCTTTGACACTGATCTGGATGACTCTAAGTCACAAACCGGATACATATTTTTATTGAATGGTGGAGCTGTCAGTTGATGCAGTCCTAAACAGAGCGTCGTGGCGGGATCTACGTGTGAAGCGGAATACATAGCTGCGTCAGAAGCGGAAAATGAAGGAGTCTGGATGAAGAAGTACATATCCGATCTAGGTGTCATACCTAGTGCATCGGGTCCAATGAAAATCTTTTGTGACAATACTGGTGCAATTGCCTTGGCAAAGGAATCCAGATTTCACAAGAGAACCAAGCATATCAAAAGACGCTTTAATTCCATCCGTGATCAAGTCAAGGAGGGAGACATAGAGATTTTCAAGATACATAAGGATCTGAATGTTGCAGACCCGTTGACTAAGCCTCTCTCATGAGCAAAACATGATCAACACCAAGACTCCATGGGTGTTAGAATCATTACAATGTAATCTAGATTATTGACTCTAGTGCAAGTGGGAGACTGAAGGAAATATGCCCTAGAGGCAATAATAAAGTTGTTATTTATATTTCCTTATATCATGATAAATGTTTATTATTCATGCAAGAATTGTATTAATCGAAAACTTAGTACATGTGTGAATACATAGACAAACAGACTGTCACTAGTATGCCTCAACTTGACTAGCTCGTTAATCAAAGATGGTTAAGTTTCCTTACCATAGACATGAGTTGTAATTTGATAAACAGGATCACATCATTAGAGAATGATGTGATTGACATGACCCATCCGTTAGCTTAGCACTTTGATCATTTAGTTTATTGCTATTGCTTTTTCATAACTTATACATAGTTTATGACTATGAGATTATGCAACTCCCGAATATCGAAGGAACACTTAGTGTGCTATCAAACGTCATAACGTAACTAGGTGATTATAAAGATGCTCTACAAGTGTCTCCGATGGTGTTTGTTGAGTTGGCATAGATCGAGATTAGGGTTTGTCACTCCGATTGTCGGAGAGGTATCTCTGGGCCCTCTCGGTAATGCACATCAGTATAAGCCTTGCAAGAAATGTGACTAATGAGTTAGTTGCGGGATGTTGCATTACGGAACGAGTAAAGAGACTTGTCGGTAACGAGATTGAACTAGGTACGATGATACCGACGACCGAATCTCGGGCAAGTAATATACCGATGACAAAGGGAACAACGTATGTTGTTATGCATTTTGACCGATAAAGATCTTCGTAGAATATGTAGGAACCACTATGAACATCCATTTTCCGCTACTGGTTATTGACTGGAGATGAGTCTCGGTCATGTCTACATAGTTCTCGAACCCGTAGGGTCTGCACGCTTAACGTTCTATGACGATATGTATTGTGAGTTATGTGATTTGATGTACCGAAGGTTGTTCGGAGTCCCGGATGTGATCACGGACATGACGAGGAGTCTCGAAATGGTCGAGATGTGAAGATTGATATATTGGAAGGTTATGTTTGGATACCGGAAGGTTTCAGATAGGTTCGGGCATTTTCTGGAGTATCGGGGGGTTACCATAACCCCCCGGGGGTTAATGGGCCTTCATGGGCTTTAGTGGAAGAGAGAGGAGGCGACCAAGAGGAGGGGCGCGCCCCCGAAGCCCAATACAAATTGGGGAGGGGGGCCGGCCCCCCTTTCCTTCTTCCCCTCTTCCCTTTCCTCCCCCTCCTAGTTGGACTAGGTAAGGGGGGGAACCTACTCCTAGTAGGAGTAGGATTCCTCCCTTGGGGCGCACCCTATGAGGCCGGCCGCCCCCTCCTCCACTCCTTTATATACGAGGGAAGGGGGCACCCCATAGACACACAAGTTGATCTCTTAGTCGTGTGCGGTGCCCCCTCCACAGATTTCCACCTTGGTCATATTGTCGTAGTGCTTAGGCGAAGCCCTGCGTCGGTAACTTCATCATCACCGTCACCACACCGTCGTGCTGACGAAACTCTCCCTCGGCGTCAACTGGATCTAGAGTTCGAGGGACGTCGCCGAGCTGAACGTGTGCAGATCGCGGAGGTGCCGTGCGTTCGGTACTTGATTAGTTGGATCACGAAGACGTTCGACTACATCAACCGTGTTACTTAACGCTTCGGCTTTCGGTCTACGAGGGTACGTGGACACACTCTCCCCGCTCGTTGCTATGCTTCTCCTAGTTAGATCTTGCGTGATGGTATGATTTTTTTTGAAATACTACGTTCCCCAACATATATATAGGTGGGGGAGAGGAGGGAGCAGCAAGGAGGGCGCCCCAAGTAGGACGAATCCTATTTGGGGCCTCCTCCCAAGTGGCACCCATTTCCATGTATAGGTGCGGGGGAAAGGCAGGGGAGGGAGGCGCACCCACCCTTTCCTTTCTCCCATGAGAAGGGGAAGGCAGGAGGGGCTATACCTCCCCTCTTTTCCTTCCCTAGGGCTGGCCGGCTAGGGAGAGGGGCGCATCGGCCCCTTGTGGGCTGGTCTGTCCCCTCCTTGGCCCATTAAGGCCATACACCTACCGAGGGGAGGGGGTGTCCGGAACCCCTTCCGGTGACCCGATGACTACCTGGTGCATCCCGAAACTCTTTCGGTGTCCAAATACCATCATCCTATATATTAATCTTTACCTCTCGACCATTTCGAGACTCCTTGTCATGTCCATGATCTCATCCAAGACTCCGACCAATAGCAAAACCTGGATGCCCATATTGGCTCCTACATATTCTATGAAGATCTTTATCGGTTGAACCATTATGACAACATACATAATTCCCTTTGTCCATCGGTATGTTACTTGCTTGAGATTTGATTGTCAGTATCTTCATACCTAGTTCAATCTCGTTACCGGCAAGTCTCTTTACTCGTTCCATAATACATCATCCTGCAACTAAATCATTAGTCACTTTGCTTGCAAGCCTTCTTATGATGTGTATTACCGAGAGGGCCCAGAGATACCTCTTTGATACTCGGAGTGACAAATACTAATCTCGATCTATGCCAACTCAACAAATACCTTCGGAGATACCTGTAGAGCATCTTTATGATCACCCAGTTACATTGTGAAATTTGATAGCACACATGGTATTCCTCCGATATCTAGGAGTTGCATAATCTCATAGTCGGAGGACTATGTATTTGACATGAAGAAAGCAATAGCAATAAACTAAATGGTCAATATGCTAAGCTAACAGATGGGTCTTGTCCATCACATCATTCTCCTAATGAGGTGATCCCGTTATCAAATGACAACACATGTCTATGGCTTGGAAATGTTAACCATGTTTAATCAACGAGTTAGTCTAGTAGAGGCTTACTAGGGACATGATATTTGTTTATGTATTCACACATGTATTTAAGTTTTTGATCAATACAATTCTAGCATGAATAATAAACCTTTATCATGAATAAAGAAATATAAAATAACATCTTTATTATTGCCTCTAGGGAATATTTCCTTCATTATTTCACCTTTTGATACAATTATTATGCCTTTTCTCTCTTATTTTGCAAGTTTTACATGAAGATGGAGATTGCCGGCAGCTGGAATTCTAGATCGGAAAGGGCTAGATCAGATATACCTATCCTGCACAACTCCAAATGACCTAATATTTTACATAGATTTATTTTGGAATATATAAAAAAATACTAGAAAAGGAATTAACAAAGGGGGACCCACTAGGCAGCCACAAGCATGGGGCGCGCCCTACCCCCCAGGGAGCGCCCCGAGCTTGTGGGGCCCCTGGCAGGCGTTCAGAGCCCATCTTTGCTATATGATGCCATTTGACCTAGAAAAAAAATCAAAGGGATGGTTTTTGGACAAAGCGCCGCCGTCTCGAGGCGGAACCTGGGTAGGAGCACTTCTGCTCTTTGGTAGAGCGATTCCGCCGGGGAAACTTCCCTCTAGGAGGGGGAAATCGAAGCCATCGACATCACCAACGATCCTCTCATCGTGGTAGGACCAATCTTCATCAACATATTCACCAGCACCATCTCATCTCAAACCCTACTTCATCTCTTGTATTTAATCTTTGTCTTAAAACCTCACATTGGTACTTGTGGGTTGCTAATAGTGTTGATTACATCTTGTAATTGATGCTAGTTGATTAATTTGGTGGAAGATTATATGTTCAAATCCTTAATAATATTCAATACCCCTCTTATCTTGAAC
Source organism: Triticum dicoccoides (assembly GCF_002162155.2). NCBI lineage: Eukaryota > Viridiplantae > Streptophyta > Magnoliopsida > Poales > Poaceae > Triticum > Triticum dicoccoides. The sequence goes on along the minus strand of NC_041380.1, from coordinate 366,959,187 downwards.
ATGAATATGATTCGCGAGTAGTTACTAAGTAATCACACGAATTTCGTATTCGTTCGATATTTTGATTATATGTATGTTGTTGCTTCCTTCAGTGGTGTCATGTGAACGTCAACTACATGACACTCCACCATACTTGGGACTAAGGGAAGGCATTGTGGAGTAGTAATTAGATGATGCATTGCTAGAGTGACACCAGCTTAAACCCTAGTTTATGCACTATTCCGTAAGGGGCTGATTTGGATCCATATGTTTCATGTTATGGTTAGATTTATCTTAATTCTTCTTTCATAGTTGTGGATGCTTGAGAGAGGGGGTAATCATAAATGGGAGTCTTGTTCAAGTAAGAACAACACCCAAGCACCCTCCACCCACATATCGAATTATCAAAGTAGTGAACGCGAATCAAACAAACATGATGAAAGTGACTAGATGAATTCACATGTGTCCTCAAGAACGCTTTGCTTGCTATAAGAGAAAGTTCCAGCCTGTCCTTTGCTATAAAAAGGATTGGGCTACCTTCCTGCACCCTTGTTACCATTGCTACTTGTCACTTGTTATGACTTACCTTGCTATCAAACTATCTGTTATCGATAATTTTAGTGCTTGCATAAAATACCTTGCTGAAAACCGCTTGTCATTTCCTTCTACTCCTCATTGTGTTTGACACTCTTACTTATCGAAAGGACTACGATTGATCCCCTATACTTGTGGGTCATCAATAGGACATGCAAAAATGAAAGTTTCTACAACACTTTTCAAACTAGGCCAATATAAGGCATTTTTAAATCTCTGATAAGTAGCTCTCAGGCCAGAGTGACACCCAATAAGTGAAATATGCAGAGCAATGAGTAACTTCGTTCTGAGACCAAGGTTGCCACTTACCAGTATTTTTTGCTTTGTATTTGATAATAACAACAATATTTGTACAGTCAACATTAGCATTGTCTTTCAGTAGTGACAACTTCTCTGGTAATGTCTTAGCCACATGATATGTTTGGTAACTTAACAGTACATCTTGATCCCAAACATTGCCTTCCGACACCCTTTTGCCAAAAGTTCTCTCCTGATCTAAAACAATCATTGATTTTTTTGGGATTTTTTAGTCCCCACCACGGGGCGGAACCAAGGCAGAGCACTTTTGCCCTCCAACAAGCCGATTCTGCCAGAGATCCATCCATTTGGGAGGGGAAATTCGAAGCCATCGTCATCACTAACACTCCGATTATCATTGGTATCATCATCTCCATGAACATCTTCATCAAATCCCTTCACCCCGTCTTTTTCTAATCTTTGAACTTTTATCTTAGATCCTTTGCTGAGTATAGTTTCTAGCGTTGATTACTCCTTGTAGTTGATGCTTAGAATTTTACTAGTAAAAGATTCACATGTTAATATTCTATTCATATGTTTATCTCCACTTATTTTAATTCATATGATGTGTTGTCAGTAGTCCATTAAGTTCTCGAGGACATGGGATAAACCTTCTTACTAGTAATCTTGTGAAGTCGAATCTAGTTCAATGTTTTGATATTGTGTTGTGGTGTAATTATCTAGTGGTGTTTTGCAAACATTGACTGCACACCACCTCACCTTTAAGGGCGTAGAGAAGAGCATTATGTGATTAGTTTGTTCATGGATGAGTGGCCAGAGTGACATATATTACCGTACCCTAAGTTTATGAACCGTTGCATGAGGGGTGTTGGAACCATATAATTTATTGCAATGGCTAGATGTGGAAGGAAATATGCCCTAGAGGCAATAATAAAGTTGTTATTTATATTTCCTTATATCATGATAAATGTTTATTATTCATGCTAGAATTGTATTAACCGGAAACTTAGTACATGTGTGAATACATAGACAAGCAGAGTGTCACTAGTATGCCTCTACCTGACTAGCTCGTTGATGAAAGATGGTTAAGTTTCCTAGCCATGGACAAAGAGTTATCATTTGATAAATGGGATAACATCATTTGAGAATGATGCGATTGACTTGACCCGTCTGTTAGCTTAGCACTTTGATCGTTTAGTTTACTCTATTGCTTTCTCCATAACTTATACATGTTCCTATGACTATGAGATTATGCAACTCCCGAATACCGGAGGAACACTTAGTGTGCTATAAAATGTCACAACGTAACTGGGTAACTCTAAAGATGCTCTATAGGTGTCTCCGATGGTGTCTGTTGAGTTGGCATAGATCGAGATTAGGATTTGTCACTCCGTGTCTCGGAGAGGTATCCCTGGGCCTGATACGTCTCCAACGTATCTATATTTTGATTGCTCCATGCTATATTATCTACTGTTTTGGAAATTATTGGGCTTTATTATCCACTTTTATATTATTTTTTGGACTAACCTATTAACCGGAGGCCCAGCCCAGAATTGCTGTTTTTTTGCCTATTTTAGGGTTTTGAAGAAAAGGAATATCAAACGGAGTCCAAACGGAATGAAACCTTCGGGAACGTGATTTTCTCACTAAACATGATCCAGGAGACTTGGACCCTATGTCAAGAAATGAAGGAGGAGCCCACGAGGTAGGGGGGCGCGCTTACCCCCCCCAGGCGCACCCTCCACCCTTGTGGGCCCCCTATTGCTCCACCGACGTACTCCTTCCTCCTATATATACCTACGTACCCCCAAACGATCAGATATGGAGCCAAACACCTAATTCCACCACCGTAACTTCATGTATCCACGAGATCCCATCTTGGGGCCTATTCCAGAGCTCCGTCGGAGGGGGCATCCATCACGGAGGGCTTCTACATCAACACCATAGCCTCTCCGATGAAGTGTGTGTAGTTTACCTCAGACCTTCGGGTCCATAGTTATTAGCTAGATGGCTTCTTCTCTCTTTTTGGATCTCAATACAATGTTCTCCCCCTTTCTTGTGGAGATCTATTTGATGTAATCTTTTTTTTTGCGGTGTGTTTGCTGAGATCGATGAATTGTGGGTTTATGATCAAGATTATCTATGAACAGTATTTGAATCTTCTCTGAATTCTTTTATGTATGATTGGTTATTTTTGCAAGTCTCTTCGAATTATCAGTTTGGTTTGGCCTACTAGATTGATCTTTCTTGTAACGGGAGAAGTGCTTAGCTTTGGGTTCAATCTTGCGGTGTCCTTTCCCAGTGACAGTAGGGGCAGCAAGGCACATTTTGTATTTTTGCCATCGAGGATAACAAGATGGTTTTTTTTTATCATATTGCATGAATTTATCCCTCTACATCATGTCATCTTGGTTAAGGCGTTACTCTGTTTTCATGAACTTAATACTCTAGATGCATGCTGGATAGCGGTCGATGAGTGGAGTAATAGTAGTAGATGCAGGCAAGAGTCGGTCTACTTGTCTCGGACGTGATGCCTATATACATGATCATACCTAGATATTCTCATAACTATGCTCAATTCTGTCAATTGCTCAACAGTAGTTCGTTCACCCACCGTAAAATACTTATGCTCTTGAGAGAAGCCACTAGTGAAACCTATGGTCCCCGGGTCTATCTTCATCATATTAATCTTCCAATACTTAGTTATTTCCTTTGCCTTTTACTTTGCTTTTATTTTACTTTGCATCTTTATCATAAAAATACCAAAAATATTATCCTATCATATCTATCAGATCTCACTCTCGTAAGTGACCGTGAAGGGATTGACAACCCCTTATCGCATTGGTTGCGAGGAGTTATCTGTTTTGTGCAGGTACGAGGGACTCACGCGTAGCCTCCTACTGGATTGATACCTTGGTTCTCAAAAACTGAGGGAAATACTTATGCTACTTTGCTACATCATGCTTTCCTCTTCAAGGAAATCCAACGCAGTTCTCAAGAGGTAGCAAGAAGATTTCTGGCGCCGTTGCCGGGGAGTCTACACAAAAGTCAAATATACCAAGTACCCATCACAACCCTTATCTCCCGCATTACATTATTTGCCATTTAACTCCCGTTTTCCTCTCCCCCACTTCACCCTTGCCGTCTTATTCGCCCTCTCTCTCTATATATCCTCCCTCTCTTTCTCTATTTGCCTCTTTTGGCACATTTCTTGTTTGCCTGTGTGTTGGATCGCCTGCTTGTCTCGATGGCTCTTTCCCCGATTTGGTGATCTTCACCTTAAAAGGTTAGAAGAAATCGAAAACAACGTTAGGAGTTTTATGGTCTTGCAATTTGAGCATAATAGTTTCTTTAGAAACGAGCTTAAGGAACAAAAATGTTTTATGAGTTTTATGAATAAAGAGCTCGATGATATGTCTAAAGAATTTGATGGTTTAAGATCCCAAATTGCTCGTCTTGAGAAATTGACCGCTGAAATTTCGGATAAGCAGGCTACCTTAGTTAATAGGTTAGCCGCTAAACCGGATTTTTATGAGAATAAAGATGAAAATCTAAAAGTTATTGATGTGTCCCCTATTAAATCTTTGTTTTGCATATGAATCTTGATAATGACGGGACTGAATATGATCCACCTTTACCTAGAAGGTGTTCCAAAAATTCGGTGTTTTTAGATCTTGATGCTAAATTTGATAAAAGTGGGATTGAAGAAATTAAAACCCTAGATGTTGCTAAACCCACTATTTTGGATTTCAAGGAATTTAATTATGAAAATTGCTCTTTGATTGATTGTATTTCCTTGTTGCAATCCATGCTAAATTCTCCTCATGCTTATAGTCAAAATAAAGCATTTACTAAACATATCGTTGATGCCTTGATGCAATCTTATGAAGAAAAACTTGAGTTGGAAGTTTCTATCCCTAGAGAACTTTATGATGAGTGGGAACCAACTATTAAAATTAAGATTAAAGATCATGAGTTCTATGCTTTATGTGATTTGGGTGCTAGTGTTTCCACGATTCCAAAGACTTTGTGTGATTTGTTAGGTTTCCGTGATTTTGATGCTTGCTCTCTAAACTTGCACCTTGCGGATTCCACTATTAAGAAACCAATGGGAAGAATTAATGATGTTCTTATTATCGCAAATAGGAATTATGTGCCCATAGATTTTATTGTTCTTGACATAGATTGCAATCCTTCATGTCCTATTATTCTTGGTAGACCTTTCCTTAGAATGATTGGTGCAATTATTGATATGAAGGAAGGAAATATTAGATTCCAATTTCCGTTAAGGAAAGGCATGGAACACTTTCCTATAAATAAAATTAAATTACCTTATGAATATATTATGAGAGCCACTTATGGATTGCCTACCAAAGATGACAATACCTAGATCTATCCTTGCTTTTTATGCCTTGCTAGGGGCGTTAAACGATAGCGCTTGTTCGGAGGCAACCCAATTTTATTTTTATTCCTTGCTTTTTTCTTCTGTTTAGTAATAAATAATTTACCTAGCCTCTGTTTTGGTTGTGTTTTTTGTGTTTAATTAGTGTTTGTGCCAAGTAGAACCGTTGGGAAGACTTGGGGAAAGTCTTGTTAATCTTGCATTAAAAAACAGAAACTTTAGCGCTCACGAGAACTGCTGCCATTTTTATTTGGAAAGTGATATTTAGTTAATTATTTTTTCAGATGATTAATAGATAAATTACTCATGTCCATCAATTTATTTTAGAATTTTTGGGGTTCCAGATCTTGCGCTAGCTACAGATTACTACAGACTGTTCTGTTTTTGACAGATTCTGTTTTTCGTGTGTTGTTTGGTTATTTTGATGAATCTATCGCTAGTAAAATAGTTTATAAACCATAGAGAAGTTGGAATAAAGTAGGTTTAACACCAATATAAATAAATAATGAGTTTATTACAGTACCTTGAAGTGGTCTTTTGTTCTCTTTCGCTAATGGAGCTCACGAGATTTTCTACTTTAAGTTTTGTGTTGTGAAGTTTTCAAGTTTTGGGTAAAGATTTGATGGATTATGGAACAAGGAGTGGCAAGAGACTAAGCTGGGGATGCCTATGGCACCCCCAAGATAATCTAAGGACACCTAAAAGCCAAATCTTGGGGATGCCCCGGAAGGCATCCCCTCTTTCGTCTACTTCTATCGGTAACTTTACTTGGAGCTATATTTTTATTCACCACATGATATGTGTTTTGCTAGGAGCGTCTTGTATTATTTGAGTCCTTATTTGTTAGTTTACCACAATCATCCTTGATGTACACACCTTTTGAGAGAGCCATACATGATTTGGAATTTGTTAGAATACTCTATGTGCTTCGCTTATATCATTTGAGTTATATAGTTTTTCTCTAGTACTTCACTTATATTTTTTAGGGCACGGTGGTGGAATTGTTTTATAGAAACTATTGATCTCTCATGCTTCACTCAGATTATTTTGGGAGTCTTAAATAGCATGGTAATTTGCTTAAATAATCCTAATATGCTTGGTATTCAGGAATAGTAAAAACTTTCTTATGAGTGTGTTGAATGCTATGAGAAGTTCGATGCTTGATAATTGTTTTGAGATATGAATATGGTGATATTAAAGTTGTGCTAGTTGAGTAGTTGTGAATTTGATAAATACTTGTGTTAAAGTTTGTGATTCCCGTCGCATGCACGTATGGTGAACCGTTATGTGATGAAGTCGGAGCATGATATATTTATTGATTGTCTTCCTTATGAGTGGTGGTCGGGGACGAGCGATGGTCTTTTCCTACCAATATATCCCCCTAGGAGCATGCGCGTAATACTTTGCTTTGATAACTTGTAGGTTTTTGCAATAAGTATATGAGTTCTTTATGACTAATGTTGAGTCCATGGATTATACGCACTTTTCTTCCTTCCACCATTGCTAGCCTCTCTAAATACCGCGCACCTTTTGCCGGTATCATACACCCACCATATACCTTCCTCAAAATAGCCACCATACCTACCTATTATGGCATTTCCATAGCCATTCCGAGATATATTGCCATGCAACTTTCCATTGTTCCGTTTATTACGACACACTCCATCATTGTCATATTGCTTAGCATGATCATGTAGTTGACATCGTATTTGTGGCAAAGCCACCATTCATAATTCTTTCATACATGTCACTCTTGATTCATTGCATATCCCGGTACACCGCCAGAGGCATTCATTTAGAGTCATATTTTGTTCTAAGTATCGAGTTGTAATTGTTGAGTTGTAAGAAAATAAAAGTGTGATGATCATCATTATTAGAGCATTGTCCCAGTGAGGAAAGGATGATGGAGACTATGATTCCCCCACAAGTCGGGATGAGACTTTGGACGAAAAAAAGGAAAGAAAAGAGGCCATATAAAAAAAGGAGAAAAGGCCCAAATAAAAAAATGAGAGAAAAAGGGAGAAGGGACAATGTTACTATCCTTTACCACACTTGTGCTTCAAAGTAACACCATGATATTCATGATAGAGAGTCTCTCATTTCGTCACTTTCATATACTAGTGGGAATATTTCATTATGGAACTTGGCTTGTATATTCCAATGATGGGATTCCTCAAAATGCCCTAGGTCTTCATGAGCAAGCAAGTTGGATGCACACCCACTTAGTTTCTTTTGTTGAGCTTTCATATACTTATAGCTCTAGTGCATCCGTTGCATGGCAATCCCTACTCACTCACATTGATATCTATTGATGGGCATCTCCATAGCCCGTTGATACCCCTAGTTCATGTGAGACTATCTTCTCCCTTTTTGTCTTCTCCACAACCACCATTCTATTCCACATATAGTGTGTCGGTGTACTAGAGTAGGGGTACCCTATTACCCCGAACTCGTGCACGGGCAGTTGCAGCGCCCCGCGGCAAAGCTTGCCGGGTGACCGCCAGGACTCTCCGTGGTCCCCTTGAAGACCATCCAAGGTCAAAGTGCTCAAACCAAAACCCCGGCAAGAGGAGCTTGCCGGGAAGGCCAATCAAGGACCCGGCAAGAGGAGCTTGCTGGGAAGGCCAACCAAGGCCCCGGCAAGAGGATCTTGCCGGGAAGAGACAAGACCCCGGCAAGAGGAGCTTGCCGGGAGGACCGCACAAGACATACCAAGAAAGCTTGCCGCGACGCGCCCTGCGTCCCGGCAAAATCCGGCGAGCGACAAGCTTCCGGGCGCGACAAGACGACAGCCACGGCAAGGAGCTTGCTGCGGGAAACCCCCACTTCGTGCCCGCGCTCCAGCTCACCTGCTAACGTGTCTCTCTGGGACTCTCCCAAGCACACGTGGCGGGGGGCCGTGCAGCCAGGGGTACGTGGTGGCAAGCAGAGATGAAGGGAAACCCATCGTGGCAAACGGTGGCACTCCTAACGGTCACCCTTTGCACTGTTTAGGAGACTCAGACAGGCATTTAATGCCCTTGTCCCCTGCCGTCAGGGTTAGGTAGGGTGCACTGTATCCACAGTAGCGGTAGTTGCACCTACCGCGTCCTTTTCCATTTTTACCCTTCTAGTCTATGTTGCCACCTGTAGGTGACCCCTTGAAAGTATAAAAGGAGGCCCTAGCGCAACGTAGAAGAGGTTCCGCATTTCGGGAGCTCAGAAGAACGCTCTCACGCTCAGTCTGGCAGCGTCCATCGCTCCTAAGCAAGAATCTAATATACACAAACAAGCAGCAGTAGGGTTTTACGCATCCGTGCGGCCCGAAGCTGGGTAAAAAACCCCCCGCGTGCACCGCCTCGATCCGCTCTTTGTGCGCTCTCCGCCCCCCACCGAACCGAAAGGGGCTCTGTCCCCATAGGTGCTGGCGGGAACCAGCATCGCCCCCGGCATCTCTGGCGCGCCAGGTAGGGGGCGTCGAGATCGCGCGAACCCGATCCGGCGTGCACGCAAGCTAGATCTTCATCGTCAAGGCTCCCAAGGAGCGGGCGAACAAAAGAACAGCGCCAGTGCGGCAATAGAAAAAGCTAAGTCATGCAAATTTTAGATATTTCCTTTCTATATAAGGTTATCCGCCTCGGAGATCTTGTTCTTTGTACGAAAAACCTGTGCGCGGAGGAATCAACTCGTAGCTAGCCGCGCCCTTACTTTGTTTCGAGTCCGCTCAACAACTTAAGTGAGCTGCTAGCGCCCTTACTTTGCTTCGAGTCTGCTCAGCAAGTTAAGTGAGCCGCTAGCGCCCTTACTTTGTTTTCGAGTCCGCTCAACAACTTAAGCGAGCTGCAGCTAGTTGCGACAAGATTGCTTGTCGGTAGCGACCCCGCCAGCAGGCTGCTGAAGTTCTGCACTCGGCGCTCGCGGCAAGGGTGCCTGCACCGGCAAGTTACCCTAGAAAGCGTAGGGTGGACGTACAAAGAGGGGTTGAACAGGAAAATAACATGCGTTATTTATTTAAGATTTCTGCATGGACCTGTATGCCGAGGAGCCTTCTCGGGGCTAGTTGCGCTCCATGATTGCCTCGAGTCCGCTCGGCAACTTGTGCGGTTGCGCTAGAACCAAGAAGGTAAACCTTTCCGGGAGGCGCTGTTCCCGAATAGCCGCTAAGGGCCCGTTCCCTTAAGCGCTATTGGCTGGACCGTACGCACCGGAAAGCATTCTAGCAGGCATAGGGAATATGCAGCAAAAGTCGAAATTCGCGAGCAAGTTGAGTGCACTACGGATGCTAATCACTTGCTATGTTTGAGCACAGTTATGGCTCGGGGGCTGGCAACGCCCTTATGGCCAATATCTCCGGCGTCAAGAACGACGACGCTCTTCGCCATAAGCCTTTTCGGCAACAACCCTGCCGGGAGCCGGTGTCAAGAGCGACGAAATTCTTCGCCCAAAGTCTTCCTGGCAACCAGCTTGCCGGAAGCCGGCATCGAGAACGTCAAAGTTCTCTGCTGAAGATAAAAGTCTTCCTGGCAACCAGCTTGCCGGAAGCCGGCATCGAGAACGTTAAAGTTATCTACTAAGGATAAAAGTCTTCCTGGCAACCAGCTTGTCGGAAGCCGCCATCGAGAACGTCAAAGTTCTCTGCTGAAGATAAAAGTCTTCCTGGCAACCAGCTTGCCGGAAGCCGGCATCGAGAACGTCAAAGTTCTCTGCTGAAGATAAAAGTCTTCCTGGCAACCAGCTTGCCGGAAGCCGGCATCGAGAACGTCAAAGTTCTCTGCTGAAGATAAAAGTCTTCCTGGCAACCAGCTTGCCGGAAGCCGGCATCGAGAACGTCAAAGTTCTCTGC
>NC_041380.1:366948455-366948709 GCF_002162155.2 Triticum dicoccoides | reverse complement strand
ATAAAAGTCTTCCTGGCAACCAGCTTGCCGAAAGCCGGCATCGAGATCGTCAAAGTTCTCTGCTGAAGATAAAAGTCTTCCTGGCGACCAGCTTGCCGGAAGCCGGCATCGAGAACGTCAAAGTTCTCTGCTGAAGATAAAAGTCTTCCTGGCAACCAGCTTGCCGGAAGCCGGCATCGAGAACGTTAAAGTTCTCTGCTGAGGATAAAAGTCTTCCTGGCAACCAGCTTGCCGGAAGCCGGCATCGAGAACGT
>NC_041380.1:366845670-366948378 GCF_002162155.2 Triticum dicoccoides | reverse complement strand
TGGCGACCAGCTTGCCGGAAGCCGGCATCGAGAACGTCAAAGTTCTCTGCTGAAGATAAAAGTCTTCCTGGCAACCAGCTTGCCGGAAGCCGGCATCGAGAACGTTAAAGTTCTCTGCTGAGGATAAAAGTCTTCCTGGCAACCAGCTTGCCGGAAGCCGGCATCGAGAATGTTAAAGTTCTCTGCTGAGGATAAAAGTCTTCCTGGCGACCAGCTTGCCGGAAGCCGGCATCGAGAACGTCAAAGTTCTCTGCTGAAGATAAAAGTCTTCCTGGCAACCAGCTTGCCGGAAGCCGGCATCGAGAACGTCAAAGTTCTCTGCTGAAGATAAAAGCCTTCCCGACAAGCCAGTATCGCTGGGGGCTATATGTGCCAAGGATCGTCCACGGCAAAACAGAGTTGCCGGGGGCTGCACTATCAGATAAGTTTTTCGTCCCTCATCATACATCCTCTTATGGACTGGGGAAAGCAAAACCACGTTCCTCCCCGGAAACTGCCGTGCTCCCCCGACTCTAGGCCCTGGGGTTCGTTCTCGGGGCCAAGATTGGTCGTAGTCGCGGCAGCAAAGGGATGGAACAAGGATACCGCACCACCTCGTTCCTACCTCCGTCAAAAACGTGAGAAAGGTCGAGCGATGTGGGAAGGCGGCAGGGTCTGTTGCCGGGAGAGAAATTGTCTGTCCGAGGGATACCAAGGATTTGCTCCTTGGCGTGGGTTTAACTCACGAGACAAATAACCCGGCAAACATTCCCTTTTCATTAAAAACATCCCTCTCAGGAGGCAGGTCAAGGAGGCGAAAAGGGCAAAAGGAGTGCCTAGGCGAGCTATGGGTGCCAGAAGACACCAAGGGAACATCCCGGGGGCCGTCCGAGGGCTGAACGACGACGGCGGAGCCGGAAGCGGGGCTCGAAGATGGGGCGACGGGACGTCAGCACGCTGTCGAGGGCACCACGCCCTCGTACTCCGGCTTGACGGCCTTGTCGCCTGCACTCTTCCCCTTCCGCAGCCTCCCTACGCCAGCCGCCCAAGGAGACGACCCCGACGAGTTCAAGAAGCCGGCGACGCGGATGACGGGGTCGCCGGTGCCGCGCAAGGCGGCGCCCGACGCCTAGTCGGACCCGCTACTCCGTCGCCCGCTGCCCTCGTCGTTGCTGTCGCTCCCCTCCTCGTCGCTCTCGCTCGAGGAGGAGCCTTCGCTGTCGGAGGAGCTGTCCACGCAGCACTTCGATCGAGTGCCGAAGCACCCGAAGGCCTTGACGGAGAGGAGATCACCCTCCATCAACTTAAAATGGAGGGTAAATCCCTCCGTCAAGCTGTGGATGCGCGCGAACGTCTTCCACCCTCGATCAAGATACATCACATTAGGGGCTGGGAATGCAACGCGGACTCGCGTGCCGCTGATCCCACAGCCCCTCATGTGCAGTCTCAGCGTCTCGGGCGGCTCCACTTCCATCGCACGCGCAAACGGAGCAGGAAGACGGAGGCGACGATGAGGCGCCCGGCGCAGCCTGACGAAGAACTCGCAAGGGTCGTCCCCTATATGGACCGCCATGGGGGGAGAAGCTGCCGGCGGAGGTGAAGCTGACGTGCCGCCCCGTCTGCCTCTTCCCCGAGCGCCTCGACCCCGTCCTCGACCTCGTCCGCGGCCTCGCCCCCTCCCTCTTCCCCTCATGGCTAGCTCTGCCGCCACAGGCGTGGAAGAGGGAGAGATGCGCTGTCGAGCGGCGACCCTCGCCGCCACCGATGAAGGGCCTGGGTTCCCTTTCTCCATGGTAGATGAGAGAAAGGGGAGCAGAAGCTGAGGGAAAGAGAAGATGAGAGAGTGAGGGCTTCTGTGCTCCCATCTCGCTCTTTATAAAGGAGCGAGGTGGGGGCTCGGCCGCCCCGCTCGGCGAATCAAGGCACGAGAAGGGCAGGGAGTCGGGGCCAACCCGCTCGCGACGGCCCAGTTTCCCACTCCACCGTCCGTGACCCCAAACGCATGAGGGACGCGTGGCGGGGGTGCAGAACTGAAGCGACAAATGAGGCGGCATCGCTCCACCCCGTGAACGAGGGGAGTGGACGTCCTGAAAACCGCGCACCGGCTCCGCCCAGTAAATGCACCACGCCCTCGCACCTACCTCCGTTTAAGGAGGATGACGTGAACCACCTCCATCATCATGACTTGACGCATGCTTGGGGGGCTTAGCCTCACGCACGCCTCCCACGATCGCTCCCACGATGCCGCGCCTGACGCGTGCCGTTCTGGGCGTGCGCGGTGAGAGCGGAGTTAGGTTCGGCGTGACCTAGGCCGCGCGTGCCCGTGCACTGTTTTGGGCCTGGCCCAACAGCGCTCGGCACCGTGTATGGCCCAGGCCTGGGGGCTCCTGTCGGTGTACTAGAGTAGGGGTACCCTATTACCCCGAACTCGTGCACGGGCAGTTGCAGCGCCCCGCGACAAAGCTTGCCGGGTGACCGCCAGGACTCTCCATGGTCCCCTTGAAGACCATCCAAGGTCAAAGTGCTCAAACCAAAACCCCAGCAAGAGGAGCTTGCCGGGAAGGCCAATCAAGGACCCGGCAAGAGGAGCTTGCTGGGAAGGCCAACCAAGGCCCCGGCAAGAGGATCTTGCCGGGAAGAGACAAGACCCCGGCAAGAGGAGCTTGCCGGGAGGACCGCACAAGACATACCAAGAAAGCTTGCCGCGACGCGCCCTGCGTCCCGGCAAAATCCAGCGAGCGACAAGCTTCCGGGCGCGACAAGACGACAGCCACGACAAGGAGCTTGCCGCGGGAAACCCCCACTTCGTGCCCGCGCTCCAGCTCACCTACTAACGTGTCTCTCTGGGACTCTCCCAAGCACACGTGGCGGGGGGCCGTGCAGCCAGGGGTACGTGGTGGCAAGCAGAGATGAAGGGAAACCCATCGTGGCAAACGGTGGCACTCCTAACGGTCACCCTTTGCACTGTTTAGGAGACTCAGACAGGCATTTAATGCCCTTGTCCCCTGCCGTCAGGGTTAGGCAGGGTGCACTGTATCCACAGTAGCGGTAGTTGCACCTACCGCGTCCTTTTCCATTTTTACCCTTCTAGTCTATGTTGCCACCTATAGGTGACCCCTTGAAAGTATAAAAGGAGGCCCTAGCGCAACGTAGAAGAGGTTCCGCATTTCGGGAGCTCAGAAGAACGCTCTCACGCTCAGTCTGGCAGCGTCCATCGCTCCTGAGCAAGAATCTAATATACACAAACAAGCAGCAGTAGGGTTTTACGCATCCGTGCGGCCCGAAGCTGGGTAAAAAAAACCCCGCGTGCACCGCCTCGATCCTCTCTTTGTGCGCTCTCCGCCCCCCACCGAACTGAAAGGGGCTCTGTCCCCATAGGTGCTGGCGGGAACCAGCATCGCCCCCGGCATAGTGCTATATCCATGGCTCACGCTCATGTATTGCGTGAAGATTGAATTTTTTTGAGAATGTCAAAAGTATGAAACAATTGCTTGACTTGTCATAGGGGTTGTGCATGATTTAAATACTTTGTGTGGTGAAGATAGAGCATAGCCAGACTATATGATTTTGTAGGGATAACTTTCTTTGGCCATGTTATTTTGAGAAGACATGATTGCTTTGTTAGTATGCTTGAAGTATTATTATTTTTATGTCAATATTAAACTTTTATCTTGAATCTTTCGGATCTGAATATTCATACCACAATTAAGAAGAATTACATTAAAATTATGCCAAGTAGCACTTCACATCAAAAATTATCTTTTTTATCATTTACCTACTCGAGGACGAGCAGGAATTAAGCTTGGGGATGCTTGATACATCTCCAACGTATCTATAATGTTTGATTGCTCCATGCTATATTATCTACTGTTTTGGACATTATTGGGCTTTATTATCCACTTTTATATTATTTTTGGGACTAACCTATTAACCGGAGGCCCAGCCCAGAATTGCTTTTTTGTGTGCCTATTTTAGGGTTTCGAAGAAAAGGAATATCAAACGGAGTCCAAACGGAATGAAACCTTCGGGAACGTGATTTTCTCACCGAACATGATCCAGGAGACTTGGACCCTACATCAAGAAATAAAGGAGGAGGCCACGAGGTAGGGGGGCGTGCCTACCCCCCAGGCGCGCCCTCCACCCTCGTGGGCCCCCTGTTGCTCCACCGACGTACTCCTTCCTCCTATACATACCTACGTACCCCCAAACGATCATATACGGAGCCAAAACCCTAATTCCACCGCCGTAACTTCTTGTATCCACGAGATCCCATCTTGGGGCCTGTTCCGGAGCTCCGCCGGAGGGGGCATCCATCATGAGGGCTTCTACATCAACACCATATCCTCTCTGATGAAGTGCGAGTAGTTTACCTCAGACCTTCGGGTCCATAGTTATTAGCTAGATGGCTTCTTCTCTAATTTTGGATCTCAATACAATGTTCTCCCCCTCTCTTGTGGAGATCTATTCGATGTAATCTTCTTTTTGCTTTGTGTTTGTTGAGATCGATGAATTGTGGGTTTATGATCAAGATTATCTATGAACAGTATTTGAATCTTATATGAATTCTTTTATGTATGATTGGTTATCTTTGCAAGTCTCTTTGAATTATCAGTTTGGTTTGGCCTACTAGATTGATCTTTCTTGTAATGGGAGAAGTGCTTACCTTTGGGTTCAATCTTGTGGTGTCCTTTCCCAGTGACAGTAGGGGCAGCAAGGCACGTTTTGTATTGTTGCCATCGAGGATAACAAGATGTTTTTCTTATCATATTGCATGAATTTATCCCTCTACATCATGTCATCTTGCTTAAGGCGTTACTCTATTTTCATGAACTTAATACTCTTGATGCATGCTGGATAGCGGTCGATGAGTGGAGTAATAGTAGTAGATGCAGACAGGAGTCGGTCTACTTGTCTCGGACGTGATGCCTATATACATGATCATACCTAGATATTCTCATAACTATGCTCAATTCTGTCAATTGCTCAACAGTAATTCGTTCACCCACCGTAAAATACTTATGCTCTTGAGAGAAGCCACTAGTGAAACCTATGGCCCCCGGGTCTATCTTCATCACATTAATCTTCCAATACTTAGTTATTTCCTTTGCTTTTTTACTTTGATTTTATTTTACTTTGCATCTTTATCATAAAAATACCAAAAATATTATCCTATCATATCTATCAGATCTCACTCTCGTAAGTGACCGTGAAGGGATTGACAACCCCTTATCGCATTGGTTGCGAGGAGTTATCTGTTTTGTGCAGGTACGAGGGACTCGCGCGTAGCCTCCTACTAGATTGATACCTTGGTTCTCAAAAACTAAGGGAAATACTTACGCTACTTTGCTGCATCATCCTTTCCTCTTCAAGGAAATCCAACGCAGTGCTCAAGAGGTAGCAGGGCCCTCTCGGTAATGCACATCACTATAAGCCTTGCAAGCAATGTGACTAATGAGTTAGTTACGGGATGTTGCATTATGGAACGAGTAAAGAAACTTCCCGGTAACGAGATTGAACTAGGTATTGAGATACCGACGATCGAATCTCGGGCAAGTAACATACCGATGATAAAGGGAACAACATATGTTGTTATGCGGTTTGACCGATAAAGATCTTCGTAGAATATGCAGGAACCAATATGAGCATCTAGTTTCCGCTATTGGTTATTGACCAGAGATGAGTCTCGTTCATGTCTACATAGTTCTCGAACCTGTAGGGTCCGCACATTTAACGTTCGGTGATAATCAGTATTATGAGTTTATGTGTTTTGATGTACCGAAGGTAGTTCGGGGTCTCGGATATGATCACGGACATGACGAGGAGTCTCGGAATGGTCGAGACATAAAGGTCGATATATTGGAAGCCTATGTTTGGACATCAGAATGGTTCCGGGTGAGTTCGGACATTTACCGGAGTACCGGGGGGTTACCGGAACCCCCCGGAGAGTATATGGGCCTATTGGGCCTTAATGGAATAGAGGAGAGGAATGCCAAGGAGGAGGGCGCGCCCCCTAGCCCTATCCGAATTGTGTGGGGGGGGGCACCCCCCTTCCTTCCTTCTCTCTCCCCCTTCCTTCTCTCCTACTCCTACTAGGGAAAGGGGGAATCACTGGTGTGCGTTGGTCCTAAACAAACGGTTTTTTACCCCTTTCCACGACAACATTTGGAACCGTTGGCAAGTGAGTGTGGGTGAGAGGGGGGGTCCTTCCCACACGACACAGAAACGTCAGGGATAGGGAGCCTTGATGCATACAGTTGTCCCTACATAACTATTTCCGATATCTCGAATATTCCAAACGCTTCATCCTTGCTACTCGTTTGTGCTCGCATTGCCATCACAGTCGGAGTTTTGTGGCTCTGCCTAAAACCAGGCAGATTCTAGGCACGGGATCTTTCCAGGCATACTCTAGGCAGATTCCAGGCATGAGAGATTTACGATGCCTGGCACATCACAAACAGATCATGATTATAAACCATGTACGATAGGTAGACAATCACACACATTTAGTTTTCCCGCACCGTATGTGATAGTGTCTGACATCACACATGCTTTGCGAACGGCAACTGTGTGCATGCTTGCACACGTTTCCTCTATGTGAACCGTCTCGGATTATGGTGTATATTGCAAACGTTTGTGTTTTACCAACCATGTGTGCCGTAATGACCTGCACAACGTAATTTCGCCCTAATTTAATTGCTGCTATTTAAAATTGTACCTAATTTAAACTTGAAAGTAGGCTATAGCTTTATTCATATCCATCAGGTTCAAACAACCAATGCATTATTCAATTCACAGGTACATATGTTTAAGAATTACATAAGCACCAAATAAAGAATGATGTACCAAGGTTCTATACTTGTACTATTATAGATGGTAAAGAAAGAGGCGACAGACATTCCAGTTGCTGAACAAGGTGAAGCGGAATGGCCCTATTGTGCTCTCCTGGATGCAGAAGGCATGCAGGGCTCTAGTGCAACCCCTTGTGATGGCCGGCCGCCAATCATGTAGTTTGAGAGGTAATCTTGAGTAAACTGCTTCAGGATCCACTACAAAAGAAAAAAGATTCAGATACTGTCATCTAACACAACTCATTACGGGCAGTAAAAAGAAGGCTATAGGGTTCTTACTTACCATCCTGTAGTTCACTGTTGTCTTGCATAAAGTGTAAACAAATAGTTTGATTGACATCTTTTGACCCATTTTAGTAACAATCTTTATCAGTTTCCTCACTTGATCCTGGTTCATGAATATCTCATTGCCCCATGCGTAGAAAGGGTCGAAGTGTGGATCTTTGGCAATGATATATGTACCTAAAAGCACCAAGTTAGTATTAGAAGCTAAAAAACAATTGAAAAATGATGTAGTACAACATTCCATCCATCCCATTATATAAGATTTTATTACATGTATATCTAGACATCATCAGAACATTAAGGTAACACTCTTCCTTGTTGCTATATAGCCTGGGATTGCATATTTAGTCATTCAGTACAATGCATGTTGCTAAGCAACAATTAAAAAAATGAAAAGGCATGTTAACTGCAATATCCTTAATAGCAACCAAATATCGTAATTCATAGTGGTATTGTTGAAACTGTTATTAATGAAATTGAACTGCACGACAAATAGTTGCACATATAGAGCATCACATTGTGAAGAACTGAAATAAACAAGTCATAAGGACATCTCTAGGCGATCCTTAAAAAGTTAAAGGACTAAAACCCTTAGTGGGTATATATATACTCCATCAATTTTTGGCCTTTTCTAGTCGATCTCCTAAACTTAAGGTTGTAAACTTCAATTTGATCAAGTTCAAAGCAGGTTCAACCGAAAGTAGCATGCATTCAAACATAAACATAGATAGTTTTGCATAACTGAACATAAAACATAAATTTGAACTAAGCTAAACTACTTTCGGTCGAAGTAAAGGTCGACCCAATCCTTCCTCGTCATGTACGGTGTGCCGTGAGCCGGGTCTGGGCCTGTACCATCGTCGGGGTCATTGGGGAAGGCACTCCTCCACTCGTCGACGTCGATCTCCTCGTCTTGGGAGCCCACCTCGATGCCCTCCGTGCCACCGTCGCCGCCGCCTTTGACCTCGTCATCAAAGGAGAGCGCAATAACCTCGCCGCCCTCCATGCCGCCGTCCTCGCCGCCTTTGACCTCGTCATCGGAGGAGAGCGCGAGATCCTCGCCGCCCTCCGTGCTGGCAAAGATCGCCCACTCCGCCTCCACAAGATCCGGGTGCTGCCGGCGGAGCTCTTGCATGTAGGCCTCGTCGACGGCCTCGCCCTCAAGACGCTCCCATGCCTTGCGGTCCTCCCGCGCCATAGCTGAGCTCACCACCCTGGCTTTGACGGAACGAGGTGGACCGAACGTGTGCCGATGGGGAAATTGAGCCTAGCCGCCGTGCCGTTGTAGCGGACCTGCCAGCGGTCGTACTCCATGGCCGCGAGCTCGGCCGTGAGGAAGCTACCGTGCCACTGGCGGGTGTGGGTATCTCGATTTGTAATCTCGGCGACCCACGTCCCCCACCGCCGCCGTCGGACCCCGAGGTAGGACTTCGTCGGCTGCCGGGTCCGGGGGAGGACGGGAAAGTCCTCGAACTGGCGTAGGGGCGTGACGGCGGGAGGATCGGTGAACCAGCGACGGCGGATTGGACCCGCGGAGGATGACGGGGACACCTCGGCGGCCACCTTGCCGGCGTCGGGTGAAAAGGCCGCGATAAACCTCTTTTTGGCCATTGGCTACTCGAGCTCCCTGGCACACAGGCAGAGGTTAAGGATGGAGGCGCTGGTGATGGCGGCGACCTACCAATGGTTTCGAGGGTTGTGTGTGTCTGTGTGAGCAGAGGTTGTGTTTGAGGAATACTGCGGCAACTGAAATCTTTTACTAGGCGGGAGTAACAAGGCAGGGCTACTGAAAATTTGGATCAAGGGCGAGCAGATATTTTTGAGATTGCGAGGGATGCAGAGGTGGGAGTAAAATGCCGGGGCTACTGAAAATTTGAATCAAGCGACTGAAGCAGAGAGGGATGCAGAGGCGGGAGTTTTGGGGGAGCGAGCTAGTGTGGTTGACACGCCGGCTGTGGACTGTAGCCGACACACCTTCTCGCGTAAGCCAAAGGCGTACTATACACCAATGGTGCTCCAAGATATTTCGTACTACATCTCACACGGTTGGTGAGAATAAACTATGTGGGATCTACTTGATTTGAATTACAAAATGGGGTCACAGCGGCAATGGACGGTGTTTGAGTTGCTAGACCTTTTATCTGCATTGAACATGCAATTGTATGTGTGTCATAAAAGAATTGGAATTATTAAGGGTTTGTTTGGACATTTCATACATTAAACTGGTTTTCTAGCCATTTCAGGTGCACAATTCAAAATTAAACTACATGCACATGCTCCGGTGCATACAAATTGGTTGAAAAATCAAATCTGTGTCCTTCAGTGCATGCTTAGGTCCCATGGAAGAAATGGGAATGAATTTTTCGGGGTTCGTTTGTCCTTTTTTATACATTAACTGGGTTTTCTAGGCATTTTATGTGCCTAATTCAAATTTGAACTACAAGCACATGCTCCAAAGCACTAAAGTTGGTTGAAAAATCACATGTGTGTCCTTGGGTGAATTTCTAGGTCCCATGCAAGAGATGGGAATGAATTTCAAACACCAGGGCACTGTTGATTACCGGCAAAACGTTGAGATACCTGGTTTTTAAATTCTAGTAAATCCAAAACTCGTCTAAAATTCATGAAACTTGGCATGCTACCATGGAGTGGCATCAACATGCCGTGGTGAAAATTTTGTCCCATTTGGGGCAGGTTCGGGTATAAGCTTCTCACAAACCAGAGCTTCTCACAACAAGCATGATGGTTTCGATAGGGAACGTACCACCTTTGGGGACGAGACAATATCCGTTGCCTCTTATTGCTTTCAAAAATTTTCTAGCGTCAACATATAACAACAAGAGTGTTGTGTTCAATCTTGGAATTTTCCGGGGTTCATTTGGGCTTTTTTTATACATTAACTGGGTTTTCTAGGCATTTTATGTGCATAATTCAAATTTGAACTACAAGCACATGCTCCAATGCACCAAAGTTGGTTGAAAATCACATGTGTGTCCTTGGGTGAATTTCTAGGTCCCATGCAAGAGATAGGAATGAAATTCAAACACCATGGCATTGTTGATTGCCGGCAAAACGTTGAGATGCCTGGTTTTTAAATTCTAGTAAATCCAAAACTCGTGTGAAATTCATGAAACTTGGCATGCTATCATAGAGCGGCATCAACATGCCGTGGTGAAAATTTTGTCCCATTTGGGGCAGGTTCGGGTATAAGCTTCTCACAAACCAGAGCTTCTCACAACAAGCATGATGGTTTTGATAGGGAACGTACCACCTTTGGTGACGGGACGATATCCGTTGCCTCTTATTGCTTTAAAAAAATTCTACTGTCAACATAGAACAACAGGAGTGTTGTGTTCAATCTTGGAATTTTTCGGGATTCGTTTGGCCTTTTTATACATTAACTGGGTTTTCTAGGCATTTTATGTGCATAATTGATACGTCTCCAACGTATCTATAATTTTTGATTGTTCCATGCTATTATATTATCTTTATTGGATGTTAATGGGCTTATTTATACACTTTTATATTATTTTGGGGGCTGACCTACTAACCCAAGGCCCAGTGCAAATTGCTGTTTTTTTGCCCATTTCAGTGTTTCGCAGAAAAGGAATATCAAACAGAATCCAAACAGAATAAAACCTTCGGGAGAGTTATTTTTGGAACAAACGTGATCCAGGGGACTTGGAGTGGACGTCAAGAAACCAACAAGGAGGCCACGAGGCAGGGGGCACACCTACCCCCCTGGGCGCGCCCTCCACCCTCGGGGCCCCTCGTGGCTCCACCGACCTACTTCTTCCTCCCATATATATTCATGTACCCCGAAAACATCCAGGAGCACCACAAAACCCTATTTCCACCGCCACAACCTTCTGTACTCAAGAGATCCCATCTTGGGGCCTTTTCCGGAGCTCCGCCGGAGGGGGAATTGATCACGGAGGGCCTCTACATCAACTCCATGGCCTCTCCGATGATGTGTGAGTAGTTTACTTCAGACCTTCGGGTCCATAGTTATTAGCTAGATGGCTTCTTATCTCTCTTTGGATCTCAATACAATGTTCTCCTCGATCTTCTTGGAGATATATTTGATGTAACTCTTTTTGCGGTGTGTTTGTCGAGATCCAATGAATTGTGGGTTTATGATCAAGTTTATCTATGAACAATATTTGGTTCTTCTCTGAAATCTTTTATGTATGATTGGTTATCTTTGCAAGTCTCTTTGAATTATCAGTTTGTTTTGGCCTACTAGATTGATCCTTCTTGCAATGGGTGAAGTACTTAGCTTTGGATTCAATCTTGCGGTGTCCTTTCCCAGTGACAGCAGGGGTAGCAAGGCACGTATTGTATTGTATTGTATTGTTGCCATCGAGGATAAAAAGATGGGGTTTATATCATATTGCTTGAGTTTATCCCTCTACATCATGCCATCTTGCCTAATGCGTTACTCTGTTCTTATGAACTTAATACTCTAGATGCATGCTGGATACCGGTCGATCTGTGGAGTAATAGTAGTAGATGCGGAATCGTTTCGGTCTACTTGTCGCGGATGTGATGCCTCTATACATGATCATGCCTATATATTCTCATAATTATGCACTTTTCTATCAATTGCTCGACAATAATTTGTTCACCCACCGCAATACTTATGCTATCTTGAGAGAAGCCACTAGTGAAACCTATGGCCCTTGGGTCTATTCTCCTTTATATTAATCTACCATCAACAAGCTATTTTTATTAGTGTTTATTTTGCAATCTTTACTTTCAATCTATATCATAAAAATACCAAAAATATTTATCTTATTGTTATTATCTCTATCATATCTCACTCTCGTAAGTAACTGTGAAGGGATTGACAACCCCTTAC
The DNA here is from genome assembly GCF_002162155.2 of Triticum dicoccoides. NCBI lineage: Eukaryota > Viridiplantae > Streptophyta > Magnoliopsida > Poales > Poaceae > Triticum > Triticum dicoccoides. The sequence continues at coordinate 366,936,405 of NC_041380.1, read as the reverse complement.
CGCGTTGGTTATGAGGTTCTTATTTGTTTGTGTAGGTACGAGGGACTTGCGTGTAGTCTCCTATTGGATTGATACCTTGGTTCTCAAAAACTGAGGGAAATACTTATGCTACTTTGTTGCATCACCCTTCCTCTTCAAGGGAAAACCAACGCAGTGCTCAAGAGGTAGCAAGAAGGATTTCTGCCGCCGTTGCTGGGGAGATCTACTCACAAGTCAAGACATACCAAGTACCCATCACAAACTCTTATCCCTCGCATTACATTATTTGCCATTTGCCTCTCGTTTTCCTCTCCCCCACTTCACCCTTGCCGTTTTATTCGCCGTCTTTTCCGCTCACCTCTTTTTTGTTCGCCTCTTTTTGTTTGCCTCTTGCTTGCTTGTGTGTTAGATTGTTTGTCACGATGGCTCAAGATAATACTAAATTGTGTGATTTTTCCAATACCAACAATAATGATTTTATTATCACTCCGATTGCTCCTCTTACCGATGCTAATCTTGTGAAATTAATGCTGCTTTGCTAAATCTTGTCATGAAATATCTGTTTTCCGGCCTTCCTAGTGAAGATGCCGCTACCCATCTGAACAACTTTGTTGATTTGTGTGATATGCAAAAGAAGAAAGATGTGGATAACGATATTGTTAAATTGAAGCTATTTCCGTTTTCGCTTAGAGATCGTGCTAAAACTTGGTTTTCGTCTTTGCCTAAAAATAGTATCTATTCATGGAATAAGTGCAAAGATGATTTTATCTCTAAGTTTTTTCCTCCCGCTAAGATCATCTCTCTTAGAAACGATATTATGAATTTTAAGCAACTTGATCATGAACATGTTGCATGCTACCTCTTGAGCACTGCGTTGGATTTCCCCGAAGAAGAGAGGATGATGCAGCAAGGTAGCGTAAGTATTTCCCTTAGTTTTTGAGAACCAAGGTATCAATCCAGTAGGAGGCTACGCACGAGTCCCTCGTACCTACACAAAAACAATAGCTCAACGCAACCAACGCGCTTAGGGATTGTCAATCCCTTCACGGTCACTTACGAAAGTGAGATCTGATAGAGATGATAAATAATATTTTTGGTATTTTTGGTATAGAGATGCAAAGTAAAAAGTAAAAGCAAAGCAATAATAAAGTGATGGAGATTGATATGATGAGAAAGAGACCCGGGGCCATAGGTTTCACTAGTGGCTTCTCTCAAGAGCATAAGTATTCTACGGTGGGTGAACAAATTACTGTTGAGCAATTGACAGAATTGAGCATAGTTATGAGAATATCTAGGTATGATCATGTATATAGGCATCACGTCCGAGACAAGTAGACCGACTCTTGCCTGCATCTACTACTATTACTCCACTCATCGACCGCTATCCAACATGCATCTATAGTATTAAGTTAAAAACCGAGTAACGCGTTAAGCAAGATGACATGATGTAGAGGGATAGTTTCATGCAATATGATGAAAAAAAACCATCTTGTTATCCTTGATGGCAACAATACAATACGTGCCTTGCTGCCCCTTCTGTCACTGGGAAAGGACACCGCAAGATTGAACCCAAAGCTAAGCACTTCTCCCATTGCAAGAAGGATCAATCTAGTAGGCCAAAACAAACTGATAATTCAAAGAGACTTGCAAAGATAACCAATCATACATAAAAGATTTCAGAGAAGAACCAAATATTGTTCATAGATAAACTTGATCATAAACTGACAATTCATTGGATCTCGACAAACACACCGCAAAAAGAAGATTACATCGAATAGATCTCCACGAGAGAGGGGGAGAACATTGTATTGAGATCCAAAAAGAGAGAAGAAGCCATCTAGCTACTAACTATGGACCCGTAGGTCTGAATTAAACTACTCACACTTCATCGGAGGGGCTTGGATGATGATGTAGAAGCCCTCCGTGATCGATGCCCCTTCCGGCGGAGCTCTGGAACAGGCCCCAAGATGGGATCTCATGGATACAGAAAGTTGCGGTGGTGGAATTAGGTTTTTGGCTCCGTCCCCGATCGTTTGGGGGTACATAGGTATATATAGGAGGAAGAAGTACATCAGTGGAGCTTCGAGGGGCCCACGAGGCAGGGGGGCACCTTCCACCCTCGTGACCGCCTCGTGGCTGTCTTGACGGAGGGTCCAAGTCTCCTGGATCTTATGTGATGAGAAAATCACGTTTCTGAAGGTTTCATTCCGTTTGGACTCCGTTTGATATTTTGTTTCTCCGAAACACTGAAATAGGCAAAAAACAACAATTCTGGGATGGGCCTCCAGTTAATAGGTTAGTCCCAAAAATAATATAAAAGTGGAAAATAAAGCCCAATATAGTCCAAAATAGTAGATAATATAGCATGGAGCAATCAAAAATTATAGATACGTTGGAGACGTATCATTGCACAATCTTGGGAGAGGATGAAATTAATGATACGTAATTGCCCTACTCATGGTTTGAATATTTGGATGATTATATACAAATTTTTTATGCCGGATTGAATTTTGCTTCTACAAATCTTTTAGATTCTGCCGCGGGAGGCACTTTTATGGATATCACCTTAGGATAAGCTACTAAACTCCTAGATAATATTATGGTTAATTATTCTCAATGGCACACTGAAAGATCTACTAGTAAAAAGGTGCATGCTATAGAAGAAATCAATGTTTTGAGTGGAAAGATGGATGAACTTATGAAATTGTTTGCTAATAAGAGTGTTTCTTCTGATCCTAATGATATGCTTTGTCTACTTTGATTGAGAATAATAATGAATCTATGGGTGTGAATTTTGTTGGTAGGAACAATTTTGGTAATAATGCGTATAGAGGTAATTTTAATCCTAGGCCGTTTCCTAGTAATTCCTCTAATAATTATGGTAATTCCTACAACAATTCTTATGGAAATTATAATAAGACGCCCTCTGATTTTGAATCTAATATTAAAGAATTTATTAGTTCGCAAAAGAGTTTCAATGCTTTGATTGAAGAAAAGATGTCTAAGATTGATGAGTTGGCTAGGAACGTGGATAGAATTTCTCTTGATGTTGATTCTTTGAAACTTATATCTACTCCACCTAAGCATGAGATCAATGAGTCTCTCAAAGCTATGCAAATTTCCATTGATGAGTGCAAAGAAAGAACCGCTAGGATGCGTGCTAAAAAAGATTGCTTTGTGAAAGCGTGTTCTTCTGGTTTTGATGATAATAAGGATGAAGATCTAAAAGTGATTGATGTATCTCCTATTAAATATTTGTTTTTCAATATGAATCTTCATAATGATGGGACTAGAAATGAGTCAACTTTAGTTAAAAGGCGTCCCAATGATTCGGAGTTTTTAGATCTTGATGCAAAAATTAATAAAAGTGGGATTGGGGAGGTCAAAACTTTACATAGCAATGAACCCACTATTTTGGATTTCAAGTAATTTAATTATGATAATTTTTATTTAATAGATTGTATTTCCTTGTTGCAATCCATGCTAAATTCTCCGCATGCTTATAATCAAAATAAAGCTTTTACTAAACATATCGTTGATGCTTTAATGCAATCTTATGAAGAAAAGCTTGAATTGGAAGTTTCTATCCGTAGAAAACTTTATGATGAGTGGGAACCACTATTAAAATTAAAATTAAAGATCATGAATGCTATGCTTTATGTGATTTGGGTGCTAGCGTTTCCACGATTCCAAAAACTTTGTGTGATGTGTTAGGTTTCCGTGAATTTGATGATTGTTCTTTAAATTTGCACCTTGCGGATTCCACTATTAAGAAACCTATGGGAAGTATTAATGATATTATTATTGTTGCAAATAGGAATTATGTGCCCGTAGATTTCATTGTTCTTGATATTGATTGCAATCCTACATGTCCTATTATTCTCAGTAGGCCTTTCCTTAGAACGATTGGTGCAATTATTGATATAAAGGAAGGGAGTATTAGATTCCAATTTCCGTTAAGGAAAGGCATGGAACACTTTCCTAGAAGGAAAGTTAAATTACCTTATGAATCTATTATGAGAGCCACTTATGGATTGCATACCAAAAATGATAACACCTAGATCTATTCTTGCTTTTATGCCTAGCTAGGGGCGTTAAACAATAGCGCTTGTTGGGAGGCAACCCAATTTTATTTTTTCTTACTTTTTGGTTCTGTTTAGTAATAAATAATTCATCTAGCCTCTGTTTAGATGTGGTTTTATGCTTTTAATTAGTGTTTGTACCAAGTATAACCTTTGGGAAGACTTGGGAAAGTCTTTGCGATCTTGCTGTAAAAAATAGAAACTTTAGTGCTCACGAGATTTGATGCCATGTTTTACTGGAGAATGATATTAAGTTGATTCTTTTTGAAGATGATTAATAGATAAATTCCTCACGTCCAGCAGTTTATTTTAGAATTTTTGGGGTTACAGAAGTATTCTAAACCTACAGATTCCTACAGACTGTTCTGTTTTTGACAAATTCTGTTTTCGTGTGTTGTTTGCTTATTTTGATAAATCTATGGCTAGTATCAGAGGTTATGAACCATAGAGAAGTTGGAATATAGTAGGTTTAACACCAAAATAAATAAATAATGAGTTCATTACAGTACCTTAAGTGTTGGTTTGTTTTCTTATACTAACGGAGCTCATGAGATTTTCTGTTTAAGTTTTGTGTTGTGAAGTATTCAAGTTTTGGGTAAAGATTTGATGGATTATGGAACAAGGAGTGGAAAGAGCCTAAGATTTGGTATGCCCAAGGCACCCCAAGGTAAAATTAAAGGACAACCAAAAGCCTAAGCTTGGGGATGCCCCAGAAGGCATCCCCTCCTTCGTCTTCTTCTATCGGTAACTTTACTTGAGGCTATATTTTTATTCACCACATGATATGTGTTTTTCTTGGAGAGTCTTGTATGATTTGATTATTTTCTTTTTAGTTTACCACAATCATCCTTGCTGTACACACCTTTTGAGAGAGACACACATGAATTGGAATTTTTTAGAATACTCTATGTGCTTCACTTATATCTTTTGAGCTAGATAATTTTGCTCTAGTGCTTCACTTATATCTTTTAAAGCACAGTGGTGGTTTTATTTTATAGAAATCATTGATCCCTCATGCTTCACTTATATTATTTTGAGAGTCCTTTAGAACAGCATGGTAATTTTCTTTGGTTATGAAACTAGTCCTAATATGATAGGCATCCAAGATGGGTATAATAAAAACTATCATAGAAAGTGCATTGAATACTATCAGAAGTTTGATACTTGCTAATTGTTTTGAGATATAAAGGTGGTGATATTAGAGTGTGCTAGTTGAGTAATTGTGAATTTGAGAAATACTTGTGTTGAAGATTGCAAGTCCCATATCATGCACGTATGGTAATCGTTGTGTAACAAATTTGAAACATGAGGTGTTCTTTGATTGTCTTCCTTATGAGTGGCGGTCAGGGACGAGTGATGGTCTTTTCCTACCAATCTATCCCCCTAGGAGCATGCGCGTAGTGCTTGGTTTTTGATGACTTGTAGATTTTTGCAATAAGTATGTGGGTTCTTTATGACTAATGTTGAGTCCATGGATTATACGCACTCTCACCTTCCATCATTGCCAGCCTCTTCGGTACCGTGCATTGCCCTTTCTCACCTTGAGAGTTGGTGCAAACTTCGCCGGTGCATCGAAACCCCGTGATATGATACGCTCTATCACACATAAACCTCCTTATATCTTCCTCAAAACAGCCACCATACCTACCTATTATGGCATTTCCATAGCCATTCCGAGATATATTGCCATGCAACTTTCTACCATTTCATTTGTGACATGCTTCATCATTGTCATATTGCTTTGCATGAACATGTAGTTGACATCGTATTTGTGGCAAAGCCACCATGCATAATTTATCATACATGTCACTCTTGATTCATTGCCCTTCCTGGTACATCGCTGGAGGCATTCATATAGAGTCCTATTTTGTTCTAGTATTGAGTTGTAATCATTGAGTTGTAAATAAATATAAGTGTGATGATCATCATTAATAGAGCATTGTCCCCAAAAAAGAAAGGCCAAATAAAAAAGGAAGGCCCCAAAAAAAGAAAAAAGGGACAATGCTACTATCCTTTTTTCCACACTTGTGCTTGAAAGTACCACCATGATCTTTATGATAGAGAGTCTCTTGTTTTGTCACTTTCATATACTAGTGGGAATTTTCATTATAGAACTTGGCTTGTATATTCCAACAATGGGCTTCCTCCAATGCCCTAGGTCTTCGTGAGCAAGCAAGTTGGATGCACACCCACTTAATTTCTTTTGTTGAGCTTTCATACATTTATAGCTCTAGTACATCTGTTGCATGGCAACCCCTACTCCTTGCATTGAGATCAATTGATGGGCATCTCCCTAGCCATTGAATAGCCACGTTGATGTGAGACTTTCTCCTTTTTCGTCTTCTCCACATAACCCCCTATCATTATTCTATTCCACCCATAGTGCTATATCCATGGCTCACACTCATGTATTGCGTGGAAGTTGAAAAAAGTTTGAGATTACTAAGGTATGAAACAATTGCTTGGCTTGTCATCAGGGTTGTGCATGATGAGAGCATTCTTGTGTGATGAAAATGGAGCATGACCAAACTATATGATTTTGTAGGGATGAACTTTCTTTTGCCATGTTATTTTGAGAAGATATGATTGCTTAGTTAGTATGCTTGAAGTATTATTATTTTTATGTCAATATTAAACTTTTGTCTTGAATCTTTCAGATCTGAACATTCATGCCACAATAAAGAAAATTACATTGAGAATTATGCTAGTAGCATTCCACATCAAAAATTCTGTTTTTATCATTTACCTACTCGAGGACGAGCAGGAATTAAGCTTGGGGATGCTTGATACTTCTCCAACGTATCTATAATTTTTGATTGTTCCATGCTATTATATTATCTATTTTGGATGTTAATGTGCTTATTTATACACTTTATATTATTTTTGGGACTAACCTACTAACCCAAGGCCGAGTGCAAATTGCTGTTTTTTTGCCTATTTCAGTGTTTCGCAGAAAATGAATATCAAACGGAATCCAAACAGAATAAAACCTTCAGGAGAGTTATTTTTGGAACAAACGTTCGAGGGGACTTGGAGTGGACGTCAAGAAACCAATGAGGAGGCCACGAGGCAGGGGGCGCGCTTACCCTCTGGGCGCGCCCTCCACCCTCGTGGCTCCAACGACCTACTTCTTCCTCCTATATATATTCATATACCCCGAAAACATCCAGGAGCACCACGAAACCCTATTTCCACAGCCGCAACCTTATGTACCCAAGAGATCCCATCTTGGGGCCTTTTCCGGAGCTCCACCGGAGGGGGAATCGATCATGGAGGGCCTCTACATCAACTCCATGGCCTCTCCGATGATGTGTGAGTAGTTTACTTCAGACCTTCGGGTTCATAGTTATTAGCTAGATGACTTCTTCTCTCTCTTTGGATCTCAATACAATGTTCTCCTCGATCTTCTTGGAGATCTATTTGATGTAACTCTTTCTTCGGTGTGTTTGTCAAGATCCGATAAATTGTGGGTTTATGATCAAGTTTATCTATGAACAATATTTGATTCTTCTCTGAAATCTTTTATGTATGATTGGTTATCTTTGCAAGTCTATTCGAATTATCAGTTTGGTTTGGCCTACTAGATTGATCTTTCTTGCAATGGGAGAAGTGCTTAGCTTTGGGTTCAATTTTGCGGTGTCCTTTCCTAGTGACAGCAGGGGCAGCAAGGCACGTATTGTATTGTTGCCATCGAGGATAAAAAGATGGGGTTTATATCATATTGCTTGAGTTTATCCCTCTACATCATGTCATCTTGCCTAATGCGTTACCCTGTTCTTATGAACTTAATACTCTAGATGCATGCAGGATAGCGGTCGATGTGTGGAGTAATAGTAGTAGATGCAGAATCGTTGCGGTCTACTTGTCGCGGACGTGATGCCTATATACATGATTATGCCAAGATATTCTCATAATTATGCACTTTTCTATCAATTGCTCGACAGTAATTTGTTCATCCACCGCAATACTTATGCTATCTTGAGAGAAGCCACTAGTGAAACCTATGGCCCCTAGGTCTATTCTCCTTTATATTAATCTACCGTCAACAAGCTATTTTTATTACTGTTTATTTTGCAATCTTTAATTTCAATCTATATCATAAAAATACCAAAAATATTTATCTTATTATTATTATCTCTATTAGATCTCACTCTCGTAAGTGACCGTGAAGGGATTGATAACCCCTTTATCGCGTTGGTTGCGAGGTCCTTATTTGTTTGTGTAGGTAGGAGGGACTTGCGTGTAGTCTCCTACTGGATTGATACCTTGTTTCTCAAAAACTGAGGGAAATACTTATGCTACTTTGCTGCATCACCCTTTCCTCTTCAAGGGAAAACCAATGCAGTGCTCAAGAGGTAGCAATAATTAAAATTTGAAATACAAGCACATGTTCCAATGCACTAAAGCAGGTTGAAAAATCACATGTGTGTCCTTGGGTGAATTCCTTGGTCCCATGCAAGAGATGGGAATGAAATTCAAACACCAGGGCACTGTTGATTTCCGGCAAAATATCGAGATGCCTGGTTTTTAACTTCTAGTAAATCCAAAACTTGTCTGAAATTCATGAAACTTGGCATGCTATCATGGAGCAGCATCAACATGCCATGGTAAAAATTTTGTCCCGTTTGGGGCAAGTTCAGGTATAAGCTTCTCACAAACCAGAGCTTCTCACAACAAGCATGATGGTTTCGATAGGGAACGTCCCACCTTTGGGGACGAAACGATATCCATTGACTCCTATTGCTTTCAAATATTTTCTAGTGTCAACATAGAACAACAGGAGTGTTGTGTCAATGTTTGTGATTTTTCGGGGTTCGTTTGGACATTTTTATGCATTAACTGGGTTTTCTAGGCATTTTAGGTGCATAATTCAAATTTGAACTACAAGCACATGCTCCAATGCACTAAGGTTGGTTTAAAAATCTAATATGTGTCCTTGGGTGAATTTCTAGGTCCCATCCAAGAGATGGGAATGAAATTCAAACACCAGGGCACTATTGATTGCCGACAAAACATTGAGATGACTAGTTTCTAAATTCTAGTAAATCCAAAACTCATCTGGAATTGATGAAACTTGTCATGCTATCATGGAGCGGCATCAACATGCCGTCTTAAATTTTTTGTCCCATTTGGGGCAGGTTCGGGTATATGCTTCTAACAAACCAGAGCTTCTCACAACAAGCATGCTGGTTTCTGTAGGGAACGTCCCACCTTTGGGCACGCAACGATATCCATTGCCTCTTATTGGTTTCAAAAAATTTCTTGTGTCAACATAGAACAACAGGAGTGTTGTGTCAATTTTTGGGATTTTTGGGGGTTTGTTTGGACATTTTTATGCATTAATTGAGTTTTCAATGCATTTATATGCATAATTCAAATTTGGACTACATGCACATGCTCCAGTGCATATAAATTGGTTGAAAAATCAAATATGTGTCCTTGGGTGCATGCTTAGGTCCCATGCAAGAAATGAGAATGAATTTCAAACATGAGGGCACCGTTGATTGCCGGCAAAACATTGAGATGCCTCATTTCTAAATTCTAGTAAATCCAAAACTCATCTGAAATTCATGAAACTTGGCATGCTTTCATGGAGCGGCATCAACATGCCAGGGTAAATTTTTTTCCCGTTTGGGACAGGTTTGGGTATATGCTTCTCACAAACCAGAGCTTCTCACAACAAGCATCATGGTTTCGGTAGGGAATGTCCCACCTTTGGGGACGAAACAATATCCACTGCCTCTTATTGCTTCCAAATTTTTTCTCGTGTCAACATAGAACAAGAGGAGTGTTGTGTCAATTTTTGTGATTTTTCGGGGTTCTTTTGGACATTTTTATGCATTAACTGAGTTTTCAATGCATTTATGTGCATAATTCAAATTTGAACTACATGCACATACTCCAGTGCATATAAATTGGTTGAAAAATCAAATCTGCCTTGGGTGCATGCTAAGGTCCCATGCAATAAATGGGAATGAATTTCAAACACCGGGGCACCGTTGATTGCCGACAAAACATTGAGATGCATGGTTTTTAAATTCTAGTAAATTTAAAAATCGTCTAAAATTCATGAAACTTGTCATGCTATCATGGAATGGCGCCCGACATGATGTGGTATTTTTCGTGTCCATTTTGAGAGAAGGCGCACTCGAATAATGACAACCAACAAAGGCATTTTGAAAAAATAGCAGCCACATAATATCTCAAACGTTTGTATAATTCAAAATGTATGCGTTCTGTTAACCATTCACGTGATGCCACGTGTCTTGGTTTTAATGGTTGTAGGAGGTGTCGTGCGGACAGCTGCTTGACCTTGACTAAACGGGAGGCATGCAAGCGCAGTCTGGTGCGCAGGCTGACCGAGAGGCGTGCAAGCTGTCCTCTAATGCACAGGCTCACCGGGAAGCGTGCGAGCTTTACACTGCGCAGGCTCACTGGGAAGCAAACCCTTTGACTTCCATGGCCACCCGCCTTCCTCTCCATTAATGGCGCCCGAGCCACTGTTTAATACGGACGGCCTTACTGTTCGCCTCCCATTCCCCTCCCCCCACAGACCTCGACCGCCATGGCGCAGAATGATCATCTGCCACTAGTCTTCAAGTTTGGTGAAGTCGACTCCGAGCCGGAGGAGATAGAAAATAAGGAGGAATGGGGCCTCATGGACATGGCCTAGAACGAGTTGGCCGCGACGGTTGCTGCCCCCGCTCCCGTCACAGCTCCCATCCATGCACCCGCGCCAGCGACCATCCCCGTAGCATTGACGGGTTGGTCGCCGAGCACTACCGCACAGCTAGAAGCCACGGGCGTCAGCGAGGTCTCCGCGGACCCGCACGAGCTCGTGTACATGCCAGTGCCAGCGCCTGTGCCCGTGGCCGTGCGTGCCCCTCCACCCACCGTGCCACCGACCCCCGTGCGTTTGGCTGCACCCGCCGCCCCTCCACCCATCGTGGCACCGGTCCTCGTGCGTTTGGCTGCACCCGCCGCGCCTGTGCCCGTGCGCCCCCCCCTCAGCGGCATGGGACGCTGCCGTCGACCGCTACCTCTCAGCAGCGACAGTTGTCGTCCTCCCGCGCCTCGCCCGTCAATCGCGCGACGACATGATGTTTGATTTACAAGTGAAGAACATTTTGTGCTGCCTTGAAGACTTCAACAACGGCATCCCGAAGGACGACAATGAAAACGATGGCGCGACACGCCTCCTCCGCCCCGCCGGAAATAGTTTTTTGGGGTTTAATACTGTATCTGAAATTCTCGATCATATGAATATAAATTCGCAGTGTGACTGAATGAAAGATATGGTTTGAACGAACTTGCGTTTTTCTCTCTTAATGTACAGGCTTATCAAACGATTTTCTTTTGAAAAAAATGTCAACGGTTTTTACATGTAAAACACTCATCGCAAGCGTTTTAGTTAGAACATCTGTATGGAAACCGACAGCTTCCCCAGGAAGCCAAGGGAAAATGTGCCGAGCAGGATTTCTGCATCCCTTCAACGCAAACGGTTGTTTTGCATGACCTGTGTTCAACCACATACAAACAATTGGGTAAGATTTGCATATCTATCATTTTGGGTATGTTGCCATTTCTCAAACTGGAAAGATTGACATTTGTTTATGTAGTAATAACATTGCCATTTGTCAACCTTATAACACTGCGATTTGTCAAAATATGCAGCTACAAATCACTAGCACCATCTAATTTTTGCAATTAAAATCACTAGCACTGTTCATATGGACACCACTAGCAGGCGTGAGTTCATGGACGCATATGCAAATGTACCATTGATTACATACAACAAGTCATCAACCCACAATGACAATGAGGATACACGTTGGATTATAGATCATTTCCAACAAAACATTCTAGTAAAGTTTTTCTCACACAACAAATAACAATGCGATGAAATGAACTTCAGCTCAACCACTCGTCGGCGTTGGAAACACTTGCTTTGAACAAGAAGTGTTTCTCTGGGAAGGGCCAGCTACTGTCAATCTCGAGACCAACGCAAGACTGATCATCCAGGCTGAAGCGGCCTATTTCAATACCCATATTGGGATGGTAGGGAAGCATAGTAATGTCCGAGATATAGATACAGTTGCTTCTCATAAATGGTAGTAACGTTGTGTCCAACGCAGCTGGATTGCCTTCCAGCATCATTGGATAGTTTTGTCCAAGGAAGAGCGAGTTTCCTCCAAGACTTTCAATGCTGAACCAGGGAGAAGGTATTGGCGCTGGTACACCAGTATCCATCCCGAATAACCTGCAACGGATGTTGGAATAGGTCCGGAGAGTGCGACCATACGAGACAACACCTGCTTCCTTAGTAACATCAGCAGTACCCCGTATACAGACAAGAAGAGCTGATCCATCGGAATAAGTTGCCAGGCGCCACTGAGTATATGGGTCCTTCTCGTCCTCATGCTCGTGAATAAAATTTTCAAGTATAGGCAGTGGAATGTCCACAGGACCTTGGAAACACAAGAAGGTTAATTAGTAAAGGGAAACTAGCTAATCCGCATGCATGTGGATGAAACAATTATAATTACAGTGGAAGACAAACGTACCGAAATCATGAGGATTCCATGCAAAAACAGTGCCATGAGTGGTGGCAGCAAACACAAGATCCTCGTATTGAATTGCATCACAGTACTCATCCATGTATAGAAACTAATTTTTGAGCAATATCCATCGAGGCGTGGAAGTAAGCAAGGCAACAAGCTTGTCGAAGATAGCAACAACTTCATAGTTCATGTAATCCCAAGAGTGGTTGGGAACTCGACAAATTGCTATCTTTCGTAGACGACAGTTACCATGATCATATTTGAACTCACATAGACCATCTGTGTGCTCAACCTCTGGGCAGTCTGAGATTTTTGGAAGTGGAACCCGGTGACGAGTGTACACATTCACAAGTTCCCACTCATAGTTGTACCCAATATAAACAACCCAATCTCCATTTGCGCCTGCCCAAGCCTTCCCCTCAAGCGATGGCATATTAACATCATACGTATCATTATCAAGCGACATCAACTTACATAAGGCGAGGCTTCCCTTGTCCCCTCGCCAGTCAGGATGATCACTGCGAATAAGATAGGGGAGATCAAACCGCTCCTGGACCCTTGGGTTCCTTGTAATGATGTTATTAGTTGAGTCGAGAATGGTCTTGAACGAACCTGCCATGCTAGCCGAGGTGACGACGTCGCACCGATCAATGAGTTCCTCCACCGTGTCATCATTCAGATCGGGGCAAGAATAATGGGGTCGTTTCCGGCTTGTTCCCTCCATGGAGAAGACGATCAAACAATGGCAGAAGGAAGGGTGAAGGCAAATGGAGGAGGAAGGAAGAGCTAGCATGCGACAGCAGTTCCAAATTAAGAGGGAAAGGCGAAGAGTCGGTGGACGGTTGCCACGGTACACGAAGAGGTGCCTGGGGAGCAAACGGTTGCCACAGAGGTCACACACTGACGACAAGGGCCGAGTGAACCACATGCAATCCCATCGCACAACACACACATCTTATTAAGTTGAACCGTTTTTGTACTCTTGTGTCAACGCAAACAGTTCATCCGAGTGAACCGCATGATGTATATCCCACACACCTTGATCTGGCTGACCGTTTCTTCTGTGTTGCCTAATCACAAACAGTTCATCTGAGTCAACCGTATGCTGTATATCGCACACACCTTCATCTGGCTACCCGTTTCTTTTGTGTTGCCTAATCACAAACAATTCATCTGAGTGAAATGTATGCTGTGTATCACACACGCCTTCATCTGGCTGCCCGTTTCTTTTGTTCCTCCTCATCGCAAACAGTTAATTAAACTAAACCGTATGCCCTTCATCGCACATGCAACTAAAACCCGAACCGTGTTTGACGCATCCGTCATCACAAACGTTTTATACGTTTCTGACGGTTTTCATACAACACCGTTTGCTATTATGGCATCGCACACAGTTTATCAAAGGGTCTCTGATCGAAGTGTCACGTTAGCAGCATCCTGCAGTAGTGAATCCTACTCCCGATGGGAGTAGGACTCCCCCTAGGGTGCGCCATAGCACTACAAAAAAAATACACTTCCATGATGATACGTGTTTGTCATAGTAGGTCGCGTTTTTTGTCATGCATGTACATCCATGACGATTTTATGACAGAATCAAGATAGTCATACCTGTGTTGTCGTAGAAGTGTTCCATGACATTACCAAAATTATCATCATGGAAGTGTCCACTTCCATGACGATAAATCGCGCATCACAGAAGTGCTTTCGTGAAGGGTGACCTACACGTGGCATCCACCGTAATGGAACGCCGTTAAGCTATCGGGTCGGATTTTGGATCCAGTAACCCATTAACAGCCCTGACCAATGGGAAATTTCTACGTGTAAAATTCTGATTGGCCAAAGGGAACACCTGTCAGCTCGTCAGTGGGCCAGATGTCGCCCGTCCATTGGAGGAGACATGTCTATGGTACGTCAACACGTGGCTGGGCCCAACAGAGGCCCATATAGGTTAAAAAGGCCGGCCCAGTCAAAGGCCCGTAGAACTTAATCAGGTACTAGTGGGCCAGCCCAATAACGGCCTTCTTAATAAAGGCCCATATACAGCCCGAAGCCAGATCTGGCCCGTTAATTGTTCGCCCAATATTTGGGCCCATTTACGGCCCGAAGCCAGATCTGACCCGTTATTGTTCGCCCAATATTTGGGCCCATTTGCGTCCCGAAGCCAGATCTGGCCCGTTAATTGTTCGCCGAATATTTGGGCCCAACTACAACCCAGTGACTTTCGGCCTGTTAGAGGCCTGATGTAAACATGGGCCCATTTCAGCTCGGTGTGACTTTCGGCCTGGGAATGGCTCGTGCTACCCATGGGCCATATATGGTCCGACGGGACATCGGGCCCACTAACTGCCCGTGCTAAAGGTGGCAACAGTTAAGCCCAACGTGACTTTGGGCCTGTTAAAGGCCTGTCGCGTAATCCGGCCCGTTGATGCCTGTGCTAAGCTTTCGGCCTATTAAAGGCCCATGATATCAGTGGGCCAACTAAGGCCCGAGATATGTTTCGGCCTGGTAACGACCTGTGAGCTAACTGGGCCCAAAACGGCCCGGTCTACATTTCGGCCTGCTGAAGGCCCGTCGACGACTAGTGAAAATTGAGGCCCAACATGCATTTTGGCCTGCTAAAGGCCCGTGGTTTCATCTCGGCCGTAATAGGCCAATACAATATTCAGCCTGTTAATGGCCCAACGCTACCTGGGCCAAACTAAGCGCTGGGTCGACAAAAGGCCCAATTAAAATATAGGCCGGTGTAAGTTTGGGCCTGGCGCAATGTGTGAAGGCCCCAATCATTTGGGCCCAAGAAAGACGCAGGCCGGCCCAATTGTGGCCCGCTAAAAACCTGGCCCGTTAGAGTGGAATGTTTCGGTCCGGTTGACTACATCTGATTTTTTCAGATAGCGAATGATGGCAGTAACTAGTAGGAATTAAGAACACACCTACTCTATACAATAAAGAAATTACTGCATATTAACTAAGAATAAACCTACACTGTACAATAAAGGATTTAAGGTATATTACATCCACTGGGCATCGAAGTTCGCCACCAGTGAGCATAAAGCGCAACGAAGAAGCAGATTACAAAAACTAGGCACCATTGCAGTGTAACAAAATAATACTGAACCGAGATCACTTCCAAGACAGTTCAAGAAAGGTTAGCCTTGCGGGGGAACTGCTGCGCAAGCTGCTGAGCAAGGCTGTGAGACCGGCCTAGCATGTCGGTCATAGCTTCTAGGTGTAGCTATTTAGCGATGAGGTTCTCATTGGTGTTCTCCGCAATCTTTCTTAGAGATAGGACTTCAAGTCGAAATTGAGTTGCAGAATGCCTTTTTGCTAGAACTTGGGACTGAAGAAGTCGAACTGATTCAGACAACGAATTCTGTGAGCTTGTCTGACTGTTAGTCTCAAGTAACTTGAACACTGCATCAAGACAAGACTTTGGGGTTGTCTCGCTATCTTCAAGATGTTTTGCCTTCTTTTTTGCAATATATGTTGGGTTTGTCTCACAACCTTCAGTAGACTTGTGCATGCCATCAGGCATATCACCCTGAAACAAAGCAGATAGATGACATATTTTGCACGTGTATAAACAAAGATGATAATTGTTCTGTCAATTCTATCCAATTTCAAATTAGAAAATAAAGAGTAAGTTCAAAATATCGGTAGCATAATTTGGCATTGTTCATAATGCGGGGAGATTCACCACACTACTGGATTACCATGTCAACATAACAAGCATAGATGAAGGGCAAAGAAAATCATTGTATCTATTTTGGATAATGTGCATGGCATGTTGTTCATATCATCAGCCACATCAGTAAGATAAAACAGGAGATGACAAGGTGCAAACGTGGGCTGCTTCACCACACACTGGATTATAGATCCACAAAAACAAGCATACATATAGGGAGTATTAAGTAATGTGCATGGTATGAATAAGGAATTTGGTTTTACAAGTAAAACTTAGAACTTACGGTTCTTACGAACATGCATTTTGGTAGAAACAACAAACTAAACAGCAGTAAACGATAGGGAGTATGAGCAAATTAAACAACAGTTGAGGATAAAGGCTTTAGAAGGACTGACTTACATTAACAGTTAACACCGGCTTTATAATGCCCTTCTCCATGTCAAGGGAAGGATAACTCAAGAATTTCAGCATAGAATCTCCTTCATAAGCATTGCCTGTACTCTACATTTTGTAGAGAGTAATTATAGATATGATAATACTGGAAGGGATAGAGGATAATGAAGATAAGATGCAGATTGATGCTACATAATCAACTACCAATCCCTGGAAGTACAAGCGTTACAGGACAAAATGTACTGACAAGAGCAATGGGCTACACTTCTGCACTGGCATTGTCTGTGTATTCTACTTGTTGGTAAGATTAAATATAGATCTGATCTTTTTTAGTAAATGGTGGGCGAGGGAGATAAGATGCAGAATGCTACAAAATGAACCAATCCCTCTTCCCATAATACAAGAGTGTTTTGAACACTGGTGTACTGTACAAAATGTTCTTATATTATGGGACGGAGGGAGTAGCTGTTAATGTAAGTACAGTGATAGACATGCAGGGTCGGCCTGCGGCCCAAAGTCCAGAACCGTGAGCCTATCTGAGTATTATATTCTCAGCTGAACCCCCATAAAAAAGCTGAACCCCCATAATGCCCGTGCATTGCAGAGGGAGTATATTTCTCGGCAAGGTGAGCCTGTGATATAAAATATTTGTGTATTTCTTTACAGAGGGAGTATCTTTTTGTCAAAAAATATATTTATGTGTAACTAGTTACTCCTGTCTTTCTACTTCCTTTCGCTGATATGTGGGGCAATCGGCAACGGGGTCGACGCGCCATATGCACAAATTAGAGTGCACAACTTCACAGTAGACACACCCCGGTCGTAGCGCAGCAGTAATGCCCAATGAGCCGTCAAATCACAACCCCCCCTTTCCAGCTTTAGCAGTAAGCTGGACGGACGAAGCGACAATATTTCACTGGGCATGAATCCCCTTCTCCCTCGTCTGCTTGTTTAGAGAAAACCCCCTCTCGGCGATTGCATAGGGTTTTCTCATGGAGAACCAGGTACGAATTCTTCATCCATCCCCGATAAATCCAAGTCCCTTGGTTGCAGGTAATCCTAGGATGGAAGCCGCCGCCGTTGATGCATTTTTCTTCCTACTGAATCTAGTGTGTTTCATTTGCAGTGCCTAAAGTGCGAGTACCCTACAGGTTTCTGCACCCTCGACGAGACGCCACACTTGTTCCTTCTCATCCTAACACAACATTTTGAAACGCGCACAGTATGTTCCTAGAATCCTCTTTTCTATCCAGGAGGGTGGGTTTTTTTTGAACATGCTGTGTTCTCATATTATTTTTCCTGGAGTGTATTATTTGCTCTGCCAAAACACATGTACTCAAGATGCTCGGCCTTGCCATAACTGAATACACTAGTTTAATGGTCACAGTGAAGACAAGCCATGGATATAAGTTCCGAGTTGGGTTCATGAACCAAGAAGATCGCTGCTTTTTTTATGGCCGAACTTGGATAAACTTTCTCAAGTGTTACGGACTGAAAGTTGGCGCATGAATGTTGATGGAAATAGCAGAACCTGGTCTCATCTTCACTGCGATCTTCCACCCCGACGTCGTTCCAATTATTCATCCATGTTAGTTTTGTATCTGGTTCTTGCTTGTTGCCTCAATTACTTCTTAATCCACCTATTCTGTCTAACTAATCACAATTTAACTTTAGAAGTAGCAACGAATCTCTCACGAAGATGCTACTTCTAACTAATATTTTCTTATAATTGGTGGCATGTGTAGGTTTTTTCAGAGTTAAGCAGTCTGCTCGTTTGTTACTCTGTAATAACTCGGCTGTTACTAATGGCACTGAAGTTGACTGGATCGACATCCACAAGTTCCTACACTTTATTGATCGTCTTGAGGTCCTTGTGGGGCGTTTCAATGGTGGAAGGCCACGTGGGATATGTGTGCCATTGATGCACTCGTTGAACAGGTCCAAATGTGTCGAGAAACTTATGGTATGAGATGTTTTCTGTTATATATGCTGTTCATGAACTATTGCTTATACACAGTTTTACAGCTGTGATCTTCTTGAAACAGGAACTGCCGAGTTCTATTGTTCCTATACAGATGTCTGACCATGGTCGGGTCAGACTTGCGCTTGGTCACAACATGATGTTTATGTCGACCTACTCAATTCCCCTTGGAGGTGAAAAGATACTTATTCATGGGTGGTCTCAAATAATGAAGGCCCGCCCATCTTGGAGAATAGGACAGAAGATTATGTTCATGCTTTTCCATCGCTCTAAAGGGAATATCCTGTTTATTGACCACGTTGCGAGATGAAGCTGCTTTCAGAAGGTTGTGGATGCGCGGGGTGGCGCCTGGGCCTTGTCCTGGGGCTTGGTGGCCTCACCATTGGTTAACTGTAGGCAAAGTAGCACTGTTCGAGGCATGCTTTGTACGGTTGAACCTGTATAAGTACTCATACTGCTTTCAGCTTTGGTTGTTAAGTGCCCCTGCTGGTTTCAGTTAAGGTTGTTAAGTACTCCTGCTGCTTTTACAGTCTGTTGTGTTTCTTCAGTCATGTCTTCCTCCAGCCGCCAAAACCAAACTAGCACAGGCGAGGCCGCCTGCTTCCGCGTCCCACGGCTTGTTGCGCCTCAGCGCACGCATCGCCGCCCCACCATCTCCTAAATCGTTAACGCCGACGTCCTCCACGCGCTTTGGTGCGCTCGCCGCGGCGCCGCCCTCTCGCGTTGCCAACATGGTCAACAAACAATAGGAATCGGCAGAAGTACGTGGAGAGGATGATAGTAGGGGCCCACCACATCAACGCATGGAAAAATAAAATGCTTCCTCCTAGTGTTTTCCTGACACCTGGGACCCACGACATTATGAGCATATATAGTCAATAGGCAAGAGAATAGCACAAGATTGGCTGACACCTGGGACGTAGCTACTCGAGCAGTATTTTTTTGTTTGGTATTGTTGAGACGGAGCAGGGTTTGAACTGGGCTATGGCCTGCCTAGCCCAGGCTTATATTTTATGTTCACCATGTGACCAACCCAGCTATTTTTTCTTTGTGAAAATGAGCCCAGTTTATTTTTTCTGAAGAATACCCAATCCAGGCCTACTTATTTTTCTACGCCCTGATGGGCTGCAGCTCTTTCAAGACGCCTGCAAATCTTGAAAGTAATATGAAATGGGTTGTAAATATAAAAACAGATGACAAATTGGCAATTACTTTATAATTTCTGATTTTTTTCACATTTTCAGATTCCTATTTCACTGGGCATTAACCTAATTTAAATATATCTTCAAAGTACTTTAAATCTGGCTCGACATTTCGGTATTAAAAATAATTTGAAACCCATAGAAATATGCGAAATTGGCCCTGGCCAACCAAAAAAACGACTGCAATAAATTTCATAAGAAGTTGCCATGAGCTATATATAAATTATTAAAAAAAAGAGGGAGTGGTCTGACTTGTGGGTCTGTTTAGTTGACGCATATGCAAGATTTTTTTTAGTTATTATATACGTCAACAAACAATTCTAGAAGACGTAACCGTTGGATGTCAATCCAACGGCCGTCGTGTTTCTTCAATCTCTGATCTTCTTGCTCCGGCCGCTAAAGCAGCGCTGGCGGGACCACCTACTCCCGCCTCCCGTGGCCGGCTGTGCTGCCGCGCAGGCCTCAGCGCCCCCTACTACTCCCACCGCTAGCCAGGGCATCCCTCTACTCACCCACACTCCATGTTATTCTGCGGCGACGACAGTCTCACACCGCAGCCGAACCGGTGAACCCTCGTACTCCTCTCCGTGCGGGCTTCCACTGCCGCGACTTACCCAGATCCGCGTCGTCCCCTTCCTAGGCCTCGCCGTTGTCCACCGCCGTGGTGCTCTCGGCGCGGCGTGGTCAATGTGGTCAATGACCGACTTCCATTGAAAGAGTACTGTACGTGGAGAGGCTGACAGCTGGGTCCATGGCAGCCACAAGGAAGCGCCTCCTTATTACACGGAAAATAATTATTCCTCCATCTGACAGCAGGGACCCACCGGACAGGCCACCAGTATTTCACGAAAAAATGTTTTCCCTTGACTGCTGGGACCCACAGGACGGGCCACCATATTTCGCAAAAAAAATGTTCCCCCCGCTGTCAGCTCGGGCCCATCGGAAGTGCCTCCTTATTACGCACAAAAAAATGAATACCCCCTGCTAGCTGGGACCCACCTTGGTGGGAGGCTGACTTGTGGGCCTACTAAGTTGACTGGGACGGAGGCCTTTGTCAACTTTAGTCAATATATGAACGATTCTAACTCTAGTGACCGTACGATGTCCATCCACGGCTGTAGTGCTTCTTCAACCTCTGTGTCTTCTTGCTCCAGCCGCCCAAAGCAGCGCCGGTCATGCCGCCTGCTCCTGCCGCCCGTGGCCAGCTGTGATGCCGTGGAGGCCTCACCGCCCCCTACTACTCCCACCACTGGCCAGGCCGTCCCTCTACGCACCCACACCCCCTGTTATTCTGCGGCGACGGCAGCCTCACATCGCAGCCGAATGAGTGAACCCTCATACGCCTCTACGCATGGGCATCCATTGCCGCGTCCCCCCGGCTCCGCGTCATCCCCTTCCCAGGCCTCGCCATCGTCCACCGCCCTAGTGCTCTTAGCACGGCGTGGTCAATGTGGTCAAGGAATGGCTTCCATCGGACGTGGACTGTACGTGGAGTGGCTGACAGCTAGGTCCACGGTCGTGTTGGAAATATGCCCTAGAGGCAATAATAAAATGGTTATTATTATTTTTCTTTGTTCATGATAATTGTCTATTGTTCATGCTATAATTGTGTTATCCGGAAATCGTAATGCATGTGTGAATACATAGACCACAACACGTCCCTAGTGAGCCTCTAGTTGACTAGCTCGTTGATCGAAAGATAGTCATGGTTACCTGACTATGGACATTGGATGTCATTGATAACGGGATCACATCATTAGTAGAATGATGTGATGGACAAGACCCAATCCTAAGCATAGCTCAAAGATCGTGTAGTTCGTTTGCTATAGCTTTTCCGAATGTCAAGTATCATTTCCTTAGACCATGAGATTGTGCAACTCCCGGATACCGTAGGAGTGCTTTGGGTGTGCCAAACGTCACAACGTAACTGGGTGACTATAAAGGTACACTA
Organism: Triticum dicoccoides; assembly: GCF_002162155.2. Taxonomy (NCBI): domain Eukaryota; kingdom Viridiplantae; phylum Streptophyta; class Magnoliopsida; order Poales; family Poaceae; genus Triticum; species Triticum dicoccoides. Next base: position 366,914,574 of record NC_041380.1, on the reverse strand, counting down.
CAGGTACCTCCGAAAGTGCCTGTTGGGTTGGCACGAAACGAGACTGGGATTTGTCACTCTGTATGACGGAGAGGTATCTCTGGGCTCACTCGGTAATGCATCATCATAATGAGCTCAATGCGACCAAGTGGTTGATCACGGGATCATGCATTACGTTACGAGTAAAGTGACTTGCCGGTAACAAGATTGAACGAGGTATTGGGATACCGACGATCGAGTCTCGGGCAAGTAACGTACCGATTGACAAAGGGAATTGTATACGGGATTGATCGAATCCTCGACATCGTGGTTCATCCGATGAGATCATCGAGGAGCATGTGGGAGCCAACATGGGTATCCAGATCCCGCTGTTGGTTATTGACCGGAGAGTCGTCTCGGTCATGTCTGCGTGTCTCCCGAACCCGTAGGGTCTACACACTTAAGGTTTGGTGACGCTAGGGTTGTTGAGATATTAGTATACGGTAACCCGAAAGTTGTTCAGAGTCCCGGATGAGATCCCAGACGTCACGAGGAGCTCCAGATTGGTCCGGAGGTGAAGATTTATATATAGGAATTCAAGTTTCGGCCATCGGGAAGGTTTTCGGGGTAATCGGTATTGTACCGGGACCACCGGAAGGGTCCCGGGGGTCCACCGGGTGGGGCCACCTATCCCGGAGGGCCCCGTGGGCTGAAGTGGGAGGGGAACCAGCCCCAGATGGGCTGGTGCGCCCCCCCATGGGCCTCCCCTGCGCCTAGGGTTGGAAACCCTAGGGGTGGGGGCGCCCCACTTGGCTTGGGGGGCACGCCACCCCCCTTGGCCGCCGCCCCCCTTGGAGATTCAATCTCCTAGGGCCGGCACCCTCCCTAGGGGTCCTATAAATAATTGGGGGGAGGGAGGGCAGCCGCACCCTAGCCCCTGGCACCTCCCTCTCCCTCCCGTGACACTCCTCCCTCTCCCTGAGCTTAGCGAAGCCCTGCCGAGATCACCGTTGCTTCCACCACCACATCGTCGTGCTGCTGGATCTCCATCAACCTCTCCTTCCCCCTTGCTGGATCAAGTTGGAGGAGACGTCTTCCTAACCGTACGTGTGTTAAACGTGGAGGTGCCGTCCGTTCGGCGCTAGGTCATCGGTGATTTGGATCACGACAAGTACGACTCCATCAACCCCGTTCTCTTGAACACTTCTGCTTGCGATCTACAAGGGTATGTAGATGCACTCTCCTCTCCCTCGTTGCTAGATGACTCCATAGATTGATCTTGGTGATGCGTAGAAAATTTTAAAATTCTGCTACATTCCCCAACAGTGGTATCAGAGCTAGGTCTATGCGTAGTTTCTATGCACGAGTAGAACACAAAGCAGTTGTGGGCGTGGATATTGTCAATTTGCTTGCCGTTACTAGTCTTATCTTGATTCGGCGGCATCGTGGGATGAAGCGGCCCGGACCGACCTTACACGTACGCTTACGTGAGACTGGTTCCACCGATTGACATGCACTACTTGCATAAGGTGGCTGGCGGGTGTCTGTCTCTCCCACTTTAGTCGGATCAGATTCAATGAAAAGGGTCCTTATGAAGGGTAAATAGAAATTGGCATATCACGTTGTGGTTTTGGCGTAGGTATGAAATGTTCTTGCTAGAAACCTATAGCAGCCACGTAAAAACTTGCAACAACAATTAGAGGACGTCTAACTTGTTTTTGCAGCATGTGCCGTGTGATGTGATATGGCCAAAAGGATGTGATGAATGATATATGTGATGTATGAGATTGATCATGTTCTTGTAATAGGAATCACGACTTGCATGTCGATGAGTATGACAACCGGCAGGAGCCATAGGAGTTGTCTTTATTTATTTATGACCTGCTTGTCAACATAAATGTCATGTAATTACTTTACTTTATTGCTAAAGCGTTAGCCATAGTAGTAGAGGTAATAGATGACGAGACAACTTCAAGAAGACACGATGATGGAGATCATGATGATGGAGTGTCAGGACCCCGATTCCAAGTCACATCGTTCTAGCCGGTAACACCTCATATCACTTTGCGGCCTCACGCACGGTATTCCCATGGGTGTCGCCTTACCATGGCCCGGGACCGTCTGCGCCTTTCGGCTCACGTATATGATAGTGTCGCTAGCATCCATATGACAGAGAACCCGGGCCGACATGACTAGTCGTGAACCCAAAGTGGCACTAACTTACGGGGATAGGCATACACGAATCAACATCGAGCATGTCGGTCAGCAGCGTGTGAATCCGGGCTATAGCACTGGGCTAACAGGACTCCGGATGTCATCGCGTGACATTTCCTTGAAGGGACAGACACAGGAACGAAGTGAATCACATGCCGGCCAGTCAAGTGTTCCGGAGCAGTAGTGCTGGGCTAGCAGGACTCCGGTGATCCGGGCTGTAGCAGACTACTATGGCTCATGGAAGCACAAGACTACATTTCCCCATAAAAGAGGCTACCAAGGATAAACAACTGGGTTGTCGGATCCCACACATACCAAGCATTTCAATCATACACACAACATGCTCAATATGTGCAGTACAACATGGCATCACAACAAGACTCTACGACTCAGAGTATTTATTCGTTAGGCTCCGAGGAGCGAGATATTACAAACATGGGTCTCATGACCCAACATTCAGAGCATACAAGTCAAAGCACATGCGGAAGCTTAACTTGTCTGAGTACAGACAACTAAAAATGAAGAAGGCTGAGGAGCCTGACTATCTACCAGATCCTGCCGAGGGCACAAGATCGTAGCTGAGGTATCAAGCTAAACGTCGAGGTCCACGTGGAACTACTAGCGAGACCGACATCTCTCTGCAAAACATAAATTAAGCAAACGTGAGTACAAATGTACCCAGCAAGACTTACATCAGAACCAACTACATATGCATCAGTATCAATAAGGGGTGGTGGAGTTTGACTGCAGCAAGCCAGCTTTGACTCAGTGGCTAACCTGAACTACGACTGCAAGTAACTCTTTTAAGGTGGCGCACACGAGTCCACAAATTCACCATATCAATACACCACTATGGATCCGCTCCTGTCTCCCTACGAGAACGCCATCCATAGCACTCATGCTTATCTTGCGCATTTTAGAGTATCCACTTTCACTTGTCTATGAACTATGCAAGGGGTCCAAGTTTCCATATCCGAGGAATCCGGCTATTCGAATAGATAATGATAACCCTGCAGGGGTGTATTTCTTCACACATGCTCTCGCCACTTACCACCATGTACACGTCGTGTATCACGGCAACCTTCAAGCGGAAGCCTGGTGAGGGAGTCGGCCACGACCTGGCTAACCACACAAGTCTCTCGTCCAGGTTTATCGCCTATTCGGGTTCCATCCGCAAGGAGATTCGGCCGGGGTGTCGCCTACGGCCCCAAACGATATGTACAGGGTTCCCAAGCCCACCATCCGGGTGCCACTTGGTACACCGGGCCACTGTGCCTAGTCTGTCCCAAGCCCACCTGTACAGGGTGCCACTTGGTAGACTACTAACACTACCTACAAGCACGAGAAACTAGTTGCAACTCCTGGACAGAGATCGAGTTGATTAATAAGTCGAGAGAGCTTGGAACGCCCGGAGCCCATTGTGTGGTAGTAACTGTTCGTGGATCATAGACACAGAACTCAATTCCTGAGGACGGCCGCAATGAGACAACCCACCATGTGCTCCTACATGGCCTCTCACCGCTACCTTTACCAAATCGTGTTCACATACTTAGCTCACACACAGTAGGACATGTTCATCACCATTCCAATTCATCCCCGATGAATTAGACCTGACTCAACTCTAAGCAGTAGCAAGCATGACAAACAAGCATGAATGAGTAGGCACATCAGGGCTCAAACAACTCCTACTCATGCTAGTGGGTTTCATCTATTTACTATGGCAATGACAGGTCATGCAGAGGAAAGGGGTTCAACTACCGCAACATGTAACAGTTGAATCGTTGTTGTCCTAATGCAGTAAAAGAGAGCAGGAGCGAGAGAGTGGGATTATATAGGAATGAACAAGGGGGTTTTGCTTGCCTGGCACTTCTTAAGATAGTATAGTTCTTCATCGGTGTCATCGATCAAATTATCGGAACGTCATCTACTAAGAGGGGACAAACACCGGCAACAGAGAGGAAACACAATCAATGCAATGCAACAATATGATGCATGAATGTGACATGGCAATAATGTTATGATTTGAACTAATGCATCTAGCAACAATTTAAATGAAGTCCATATGGACCAAGGGTTCATATGCAAACTCCATATTTAGCATTTAAAATGCCATTATCATGTTTACACTTATACAATGGGTATAAGTTGGTTTATCATGCATGAAAGTAGCATAAATGGATAGATTGGATTTTTCTGATAATTTTTCATATATAAATTATTTCATTTGGAGTTACGGTTGAATTTCTATGATTTTTAGAAGTTTTAACTATTTTCTAGAATTTCTAAATCATTCTTGAATAAGAAAAACCAGAAAAGCATTTACTACATCAGCATGACGTCGGTGTGACATCAGCAAGTCAACAGGGCGCGGTCTAGGTCAAACCTGACCAGTGGGACCTACTGGTCAGTGACACACCGCTGGCATGAGTCACTGACATGTGGGGCCGATCAAAGGCCATGTCAGCAAGGTCAGAGCTGACGCGTGGGTCCCGCGGGGTTATGACTAATCTAAGCAGAAATAAAGCTGGGGTTAATTAGGGCGTGGGGCCCATTTGTCAGTGACGGAGGAGGTTACTTAGCCCCGTCATTAGTACTAATGACGGTGCCACGTCGGCTGCCACCGGGGATGGTCGCCGGCGAGCACGCAACACGGTGGAGGGCTTCGGTTTCGCGCTATAGGGCATGGATTGACGAGCGGTTTGCGGCTACGGGTTGCTGGCGCTTGCGCGCATCTGATGGAGCAACCAGGGGGAGCTGCGGTGGTCTAAGGCGATGGCAGCAGCGAGCTAGGCGGCGGCCGGAGTTCGGGTGCGTGCGGGCATGGTGCTGCGGTGCGCGGGAGGAGGAACTGATGGGAGTTGCGGCCTCCTGGGAACATGCGGAGCACGTGAGCATTCTCAAACACGAGCCACCGTGGTTGTGACCACGGCTACGCCATGGCCGGCGGCGAGAAGCTTTCGGCCTTGATGGTTAACCCGACTATGACACATGAACGGCAAGGAGAACAGGGGGAAACGGGCATGAGCTCACTGCGGTTCTGTTGGTGCAGCTGGCGAGCTCGGGGATGGGCTGTGGACGACGAATCGGCAACGGCTGTCGGCGGCGCCCGAGGTAGAAGACGAGCTCGAAGGCATCTCTTCAAGGCGTCCGAGCTCGTGGGACTGGGCGTAGAGGTGCGCCGCAGCGAGGCGGTGCTCGTGGGCATGACAGAGGGGCGAGGGGGTGGCTCTGGTGACGACTACGGCGAACGGCGGCGAGGATGGCGCTCAGCCATCGCGGGAGAGGGTGAGGGAGACGAGGGGGGAGAGAGGGGAGAGGTGCAGGGGGTGCTGGGCGTCTCCTTGGCATGGCTGGAAGCGCCGGGTCATCGCGCTGGAGCAGGAGGTGGCGTCGTCGGCCGCGCGTGTGCAGGCACGCAGCTGCTTCTCCTCCTGGCAGTAGGAAGAAGACGGTGTTGCCCCTGTGGGTTTGGCCAGAACAGGAGTTGGGCCAGGCAGGTAAGTCAGGTAAGGCCCTGCCTTTTCTATTTTCTGTTTGTTTTGTTTTTATTTATACATTTTGCCACTGATTCAAAATTCAAAATGAATTCAAAACAGTGCCAAAACACTCTGAGATATTTTATGTTACCTCTCTGGACTATTCCAAAAGTACATAAAACATTTCAAAGCATTTGAAAATATATTCATTATATATTATGAATATATCCCCAAATTCAAATAGATTATTGATTTAAATTCAGAGACCAAATAATTCCTTAAAAATGTTCCAGAATTTTGGTTTGATATATAACTCTTGCCAAAATTCACAAAACTATTTTTAGGGCATTTTGGATTCACAGAATGCTATTTAAAGGGTGCTTGCCCTTCTTTTAATCAGATTTCTGAGGTTTCAACAATCCTCATTTCAAGTTTCAGAAATTTAAACATGATGCAAGCAAGATGCAAACACTAGGCAACACCCGAAGCTAGGGATGTGACAGCTCACCCCTACTAAACAAGAATCTCGTCCCGAGATTCAAGTCGTGAGGTAAGAAGACAGAGGGACACAAACTATCACAATCTTCACGATCCAGATGTCTTTCTCGAGGATGCTGATTCATTGCATCACCTTGATCTCGACGTCTTGCTTTGAGAACTACATCCAACATGACAACGAGTGGAAAGGGAGAATTTAAGAAGAATCGACCTTCCTGAGGTTCGAGCAACTTAGGATCATCTTAATGATCACAAGATCAACTCATGGAATGAGACATAGTAACATCTCTCGAGCTGAGACACGAGGCATACACCTAGAGGGATAGAGTGAAGCGGATGGCGAAGGTTCACTAGGTAGGCAACAATTCCATACTCGAATAAGATGGAGCATGAATTTCAAAGTAGCAAGGAGATATTTGCCATGATTTCATAACGTGATACCTCGGGGAAGGTGACTCGTAGAATTATTCCCTTAAGTGGCAAAAAGAATTACTTTTGATTCGGAGATCATTGAAACTCTTTATACCAGCCTAAGGCAATCGCAATCGATTATTTGAAGGAGTTCAAAAGAATGACCTACTTGGACTAGAAAGGATGATGTGGACTCCCTTGTTGAAGACAACGCAATGGATGATTTTGCTTATCATCAGAAATGGATGGGACCCATGGTAAGTCCACTTTTGAAGATGATCCTGAACAACAACTACTGAGGTGCAAGCTGGGAACAAAATGCAATGTTGGGAATGATTCTGGTAACTGGGGAAGAACTCAACAGTCGAGAGTGAGTCCACTGTTTGAAAAGGTTATAACATAACCGAGGAAACTGGAAGCAAATCCCAGTTAACGCCAACGGTAAAACCTAGTGCTTGCGCGTGCTCTCAAGAACTTGAGGATCTCCATATTCATCAAGGTTTTACCAATATCCGTGTCAAGGATCCTGGCAACACAACATACCACCATGATGAATGGTGATGGATGATGCAGATGCAAAGGAATATAACACTTTCTCAGATTTCACCTTAGCGAGGCCAAGGAAAAAAATCTGGATGATCGACCGAGAGACATTTAGCACTCCGCTTCTAATGTTCTCCTTGATGTGCTAGGATAACCCATTTATCGATATGGTTTGGTATCTAGGAAATCAAGTAAAAGGTCGAACTTCGGGAGCACAAGAATCCATAAGGGTTAACTACGGAGGTAAATCCTACGAAATCCTCATGGGGAGGTGGCCAACTTTCTTCAATCGAGATACTACAATAATAGGTCTTCCGGCTGGATGTGTTGGCCACGACATCCACTTTACCAGTTACCGAGGGACCAATAGTATAGTTCTTGGAAAATGCTCCAACCATCATATCTGCCTGAGATTCAGATCTGGTTGGTGTCAGGATATTCCAGACTCATCGAGTCTAGAAAGGAAAATGAAAGTTTGCAACACAAATCGACGAGACGACATTGCGAGATTCTCGGGGAATGAACTGCGATAGCAAGCTCCAAAACATGAGTTGGTTCTACTACAACATGTGAACACGTTGTCCCAGACAAGTATGACCACATAGTAGTCTTATAATAAAACACTACCGAGTTCTGGTGGGGAACCATCATCGAGGATAACAAAGTCCTTGCATAAGGCATGCTCATAAGAAGGAACTTCTTCTCCTAGAACAAATCAGTCAGTGGCTTGGTGTGCTAGGGACACATATGGACTGGAGGTAGCGAGCCTATCAAACCATATAATACTTTGCACATGCATGACTAACTTGGGATGATTCCAAAGGAAGCAAAACAAGCTTTCTCAAATCCACGGCGGCAACTTGCATCATATACACATGAATTAGAGGAAGTCACATCTTTCAACCGGACATATGCTTCATGAACGGGACATGAGGGCAATGCTTATAAAGTTTCCAACACTAGTATAATCTTCAACATGAATCATGGGGGAGACAAAATGCTGCCGATGGGCTCAACAACAACTCATCAGAATTTCCATATCACTGGACTTCCACCATCATGTGAACACGGTGATAGCATTGGTCAGACCCAAAGATATAATGGTGTATGCTCGAGGGATCAAGCACGAGTAAGACAACATTATGAGCATCATTGGTTCTGATTTGACTTGAGGATAGCCCACACTCAAATCAAAGTTTGGACAAGACAATAGATCCAACAATTGATCACGAGGATCAATCAATGAAGATATCATCTTTCTTCAACTAACACACAAACACAAGGATATCCCTTTGGAACGAACTAAGTTAGGCAAGCTTTTATCTTCCAACTCTCCAAGTTGTTGTTTAGCTTAACCAACTAGCTCAGGGGTATCCAACACAGATTCTTGGAGAAAGGGGTGGCTACAAGAAACCAACTTGATCACAAACTCAACATAGCGGTCAGGTGGCAACCTGGTAACACTTCCGAGAAGATATTCAGAAAATCACTAACCACCGATATGTTACTAAGCTCGAGAACAATCTTGCTTTTCAGGGCAAGACGATGTGATCCAGAGAGTGATGGATTAACACAATCCTATCTCGTTGATCGAGGAGTGCACCAGGGAAAATGGACTAGGTCGCACGATAAATCTTAGGATGATGATTCAATAACCAACACACTAAGAATAAAATTATTGTCCATTAAATACCAAGCAACAGAGTTGCTAGGAGTATTGATTTCACACATCATAGTTCACTTGTCAGCATTTTGGTTACAGCTAACACGAAAACCGAGGAATGAACAATGATGGCAAGAAGTATCACGGCAACAAGAATTCATAAGAGATGGTGCAAATCTCATGATATTCCTGACATAAAGTGGATAATACTTCAGGGTAGAACAGACCAATAGCTTGATTGCATTTGATCTACGAAATACAACTGCTTTGACCCATCCTAGAAATGGATGAGGTACTGGAGTTTGTTTCTCCTAGTCATTCTGAACTAGAATGGCTTGACGGACCACAAGAATGATAGGCACCGATGAACGAATGCGATAATATACCCTTGACTATCAATTGATAGATGAAGGTCAGAAACAACTAATGAGGGACAACTCAAGGAACATATATCTTTCTGAGTTGTGGATGCATAGATTAGTATGTCGAGCAAAGCTCGACATTTCTTCCAGATAACCCATGTAGAAAGGTAGAACTGGCAGATCCACAATGTAGGACGAAGAACTCATCAAGAGCACTCTTATTGTGATCTTTTGGTTCAAAAGAACTTCTGCCATAAGCAGTTCATGGTACTTGGAAGAAGAAAATACCACGGACCTCGAGGACTATCGCAAAGGTTACTAATATCCTAAAGGAACTAGCAAACACTATCAACACGAGGTAAGTAGAGTGAATCTCGGGTTTACAACCCAGGGATAGAATACATACTACTAAGTGGCATCACGGGATGCTTTCGAGAATGATGGCCAGAATCATCACACCGGGAATACAAAGCATTGCTAGATTACTAACTAACTCTCTAAGACACCTAGGGTCATATTAATAGCTCCAACATATATGTTGAGGCAACAGAGTACCTCAACTCACTGGCTAGTGTGCTTATTCTGACCAAAAGGACATCGGGAACGGAGGAAGGATTTGCAAATGCATCAGATTATTTAGAAACCTGGAATGACTCGGACAGCATAACGGCTGTAAATGCTCAAAATGATTTGCGACATCCTGCAAAATGGTGGCATAACCACTTAACATCGCAAATAAAGTTTCCAAGTCCAACTAACAACACACTGGAGTAGTAGAAACTGGACTGAGACTTAAATCCAACAATCCTAGACAACTATGGTTTAGTAACACGTCATCCTGAGAGATAGAAGAGAAGCCTAGTTCTTAACCCCCGTAGAACAGAAGAGGTTGACTCAGATTAGAAGGTCATGAGGATAAGGAGTAAAAAGAGCCTTACGTTCCCATCCACAATCAATTCCCTTATATAACTAAAGCATTTCTAGACACGACTTCGACCATCTTGGCTTGGTAATCCTACAGGCAGTCAGGCTCTGATACCAAAGCTGTCAGGACCCCGATTCCAAGTCACATCGTTCTAGCCGGTAACACCTCATATCACTTTGCGGCCTCACGCATGGTATTCCCACGGGTGTCGCCTTACCATGGCCCGGGACCGTTTGCGCCTTTTGGCTCACGTATATGATAGTGTCGCTAGCATCCATATGACAAAGAACCCGGGCCGACATGACTAGTCGTGAACCCAAAGTGGCACTAACTTACGGGGACAGGCATACATGAATCAACATCGAGCATGTCGTTAGCAGCGTGTGAATCCGGGCTGTAGCACTGGGCTAACAGGACTCCGGATGTCACCGCGTGACATTTCCTTGAAGGGACAAACACAGGAACAAAGTGAATCACATGCCGGCCAGTCAAGTGTTCCGGAGCAGTAGTGCTGGGCTAGCAGGACTCCGGTGATCCGGGCTGTAGCAGACTACTATGGCTCATGGAAGCACAAGACTACATTTCCCCATAAAAGAGGCTACCAAGGATAAACAACTAGGTTGTTGGATCCCACACATACCAAGCATTTCAATCATACACACAACATGCTCAATATGTGCAGTACAACATGGCATCACAACAAGACTCTACGACTCAGAGTATTTATTCGTTAGGCTCCGAGGAGCGAGATATTACAAACATGGGTCTCATGACCCAACATTTAGAGCATACAAGTCAAAGCACATGTGGAAGCTTAACTTGTCTGAGTACAGACAACTAAAAATGAAGAAGGCTGAGGAGCCTGACTATCTACCAGATCCTGCCGAGGGCACAAGATCGTAGCTGAGGTATCAAGCTAAATGTCGAGGTCCATGTGGAATTACTAGCGAGACTGACATCTCTCTGCAAAACATAAATTAAGAAAACGTGAGTACAAATGTACCCAGCAAGACTTACATCAGAACCAACTACATATGCATCAGTATCAATAAGGGGTGGTGGAGTTTGACTGCAGCAAGCCAGCTTTGACTCAGTGGCTAACCTGAACTACGACTGTAAGTAACTCTTTTAAGGTGGCCCACACGAGTCCACAAATTCACCATATCAATACAACACTATGGATCTGCTGCCGTCTCCCTATGAGAACGCCATCCATAGCACTCATGCTTATCTTGCGCATTTTAGAGTATCCACTTTCACTTGTCTATGAACTATGCAAGGGGTCCAAGTTTCCATATCCGAGGAATCCGGCTATTCGAATAGATAATGATAACCCTGCAGGGGTGTACTTCTTCACACACGCTCTCACCACTTACCACCATGTACACGTCGTGTATCTCGGCAACCTTCAAGCGGAAGCCTGGTGAGGGAGTTGGCCACGACCTGACTAACCACACAAGTCTCTCGTCCAGGTTTCTCGCCTATTCGGGTTCCATCCGCAAGGAGATTCGGCCGGGGTGTCGCTTACGGCCCCAAACGATGTGTACAGGGTTCCCAAGCCCACCATCCGGGTGCCACTTGGTACACCGGGCCACTGTGCCTAGTCTGTCCCAAGCCCACCTGTACCGGGTGCCACTTGGTAGACTACTAACACTACCTACAAACACCAGAAACTAGTTGCAACTCCTGGACAGAGATCGAGTTGATTAATAAGTTGAGAGAGCTTGGAGCGCCCGGAGCCCAATGTGTGGTAGTAACTGTTCATGGATCACAGACACAGAACTCAGTTCCTGAGGACGGCTGCAATGAGACAACCCACCATGTACTCCTACATGGCCTCTCACCGCTACCTTTACCAAATCGTGTTCACATACTTAGCTCACACACAGTAGGACATGTTCATCACCATTCCAATTCATCCCCGATGAATCAGACCTGACTCAACTCTAAGCAGTATCAAGCATGACAAACAAGCATGAATGAGTAGGCACATCAGGGCTCAAACAACTCCTACTCATGCTAGTGGGTTTCATCTATTTACTGTGGCAATGACAGGTCATGCAGAGGAAAGGGGTTCAACTACCGCAACATGTAATAGTTGAATCGCTGTTGTCCTAATGCAGTAAAAGAGAGCACGAGCGAGAGAGTGGGATTGTATCGGAATGAACAAGGGGGTTTTGCTTGCCTGGAACTTCTCAAGATAGTATAGTTCTTCATCGGTGTCATCGATCAAATTATCGGAACGTCATCTACTGAGAGGGGACAAACACCGGAAACAGAGAGGAAACGCAATCAATGCAATGCAACAATATGATGCATGAATGTGACATGGCAATAATGTTATGATTTGCACTAATGCATCTAGCAACAATTTAAATGAAGTCCATATGGACCAAGGGTTCATATGCAAACTGCATATTTAGCATTTAAAATGCCATTATCATGTTTACACTTATACAGTGGGTATAAGTTGGTTGATCATGCATGAAAGTCGCATAAGTGGATAGATTGGATTTTTCTGATAATTTTTCATATATAAATTATTTCATTTGGAGTTACGGTTGAATTTCTATGATTTTTAGAAGTTTTAACTATTTTCTGGAATTTCTAAATCATTTCTGAATAAGAAAAACCAGAAAGGCATTTACTACATTAGCATGACGTCGGTGTGATGTCAGCAAGTCAACAGGGCGCGGTCCAGGTCAAACCTGACTAGTGGGACCTACTGGTCAGTGACACACCGCTGGCATGAGTCACTGACGTGTGGGGCCGGTCAAAGGCCACGTCAGCAAGGTCAAAGCTGACACGTGGGTCCCGCGGGGTTATGACTAATCTAAGCAGAAATAAAGCTAGGGTTAATTAGGGCGTGGGGCCCATTTGTCAGTGACGGAGGAGGTTACTTAGCCCCGTCATTAGTACTAATGACGGTGCCACGTCGGCTGGCCCCGGGGATGGTCGCCGGCGAGCACGCAACACAGCGGAGGGCTTCGGTTTCACGCTATAGGGCATGGATCGACGAGCGGTTTGCGGCTACGGGTTGCTGGCGCTTGCGCGCATCTGATGGAGCAACCAGGGGGAGCTGCGGTGGTCTAAGGCGATGGCAGCAGCGGGCTAGGCGGCGGCCGGAGTTCGGGTGCATGCGGGCATGGTGCTGTGGTGCGCGGGAGGAGGAACTGATGGGAGCTGCGGCCTCCTGGGAACATGCGGAGCACGCGAGCGTTCTCAAACACGAGCCGCCGTGGCTGTGACCACGGCTACGCCATGGCCGGCGGCGAGAAGATTTCGGCCTCGATGGTTAACCCGGCTATGACACACGAACGGCGAGAAGAACAGGGGGAAACGGGCATGAGCTCACTGCGGTTCTGTTGGTGCAGCTGGCGAGCTCGGGGATGGGCTGTGGACGATGAATCGGCAACAGCGATCGGCGGTGCCCGAGGTAGAAGACGAGCTCGAAGGCGTCTCTTCAAGGCGTCCGGGCTCATGGGACTGGGCGTAGAGGTGCGCCGCAGCGAGGCAGTGCTGGTGGGCACGACAGAGGGGCGAGGGGGTGGCTCTGGTGACGACTACGGCGAACGGCGGCGAGGATGGCGCTCGGCCATCGCGGGAGAGGGTGAGGGAGATGAGGGGGGAGAGAGGGGAGAGGTGCAGGGGATGCTGGGCCTCTCCGTGGCATGGCTGGAAGCGCCGGGTCATAGCGCTGGAGCAGGAGGTGGCGTCCTCGGCCGCGCGTGTGCATGCACGCAGCTGCTTCTCCTCCTGGCAGGAGGAAGAAGACGGCGTTGCCCCTGTGGGCTGGGCCAGAACAGGAGTTGGGCCAGGCAGGTAAGTCAGGTAAGGCCCTGCCTTTTCTATTTTCTGTTTGTTTTGTTTTTATTTATACATTTTGCCAATGATTCAAAATTCAAAATGAATTCAAAACAGTGCCAAGACACTCTGAGATATTTTATGTTACCTCTCTGGACTATTCCAAAAGTACATAAAACATTTCAAAGCATTTGAAAATATATTCATTATATATTATGAATATATCCCCAAATTCAAATAGATTATTGATTTAAATTCAGAGACCAAATAATTCCTTAAAAATGTTCTAGAATTTTGGTTTGATATATAACTCTTGCCAAAATTCACAAAACTATTTTTAGGGCATTTTGGATTCACAGAATGCTATTTAAAGGGTGCTTGCCCTTCTTTTAATTAGATTTCTGAGGTTTCAACAATCCTCATTTCAAGTTTCAGAAATTTAAACATGATGCAAGCAAGATGCAAACACTAGGCAACACCAGAAGCTAGGGATGTGACATGGAGATCATGGTGTCATGTCGATGACAACGATGATCATGAAGCCCCAAAGATGGAGATCAAAAGGAGCAAATGATATTGGCCATATCATGTCACTATTTGATTGCATGTGATGTTTATCATATTTTACATCTTATTTGCTTAGAACGACGGTAGCTTAAATAAGATGATCCCTCGTAATAATTTCAAGAAAGTGTTCCCCCTAACTATGCACCGTTGCGAAGGTTCGTTGTTTTGAAGCACCACGTGATGATCTGGTGTGATAGATTCTAACATTCGAATACAACGGGTGTAAGCCAGATTTACACACGCAATACACTTAGGTTAACTTGACGAGCCTAGCATGTACAGACATGGCCTCGGAACACGGAAGACCGAAAGGTCGAGCATGAGTCGTATAGAAGATACGATCAACATGAAGATGTTCACCGATGTTGACTACTCCATCTCACTGATGATCGGACACGGCCTAGTTGACTCGGATCATGTTTCACTTAGATGACTAGAGGGATGTCTATCTAAGTGGGAGTTCATTGAATAATTTGATTAGATGAACTTAATTATCATGAACTTAGTCTAAAATCTTTACACTATGTCTTGTAGATCAAATGGCCCACGCTAATGTTGCCCTCAACTTCAACGCGTTCCTAGAGAAAACCAAGCTGAAAGATGATGGCAGCAACTATACGGACTGGGTCCGGAACCTGAGGATCATCCTCATAGCTGCCAAGAAAGATTATGTCCTAGAAGCACCGCTAGGTGACGCACCCATCCGAGAGAACCAAGACGTTATGAACGCTTGGCAGTCACGTGCTGATGATTACTCCCTCGTTCAGTGTGGCATGCTTTATAGCTTAGAACCGGGGCTCCAAAAGCGTTTTGAGAGACACGGGGCATATGAGATGTTCGAAGAGCTGAAAATGGTTTTCCAAGCTCATGCCCGGGTCGAGAGATATGAAGTCTCCAACAAGTTCTTTAGTTGTAAGATGGAGGAAAATAGTTCTGTCAGTGAGCACATACTCAAAATGTCTGGGTTGCATAACCGCTTGACTCAGCTGGGAGTTAATCTCCCGGATGATGCGGTCATTGACAGAATCCTTCAGTCGCTTCCACCGAGCTACAAGAGCTTTGTGATGAACTTCAATATGCAGGGGATGGAAAAGACCATTCCTGAGGTATATTCGATGCTGAAATCAGCGGAGGTGGAAATCAAAAAGGAACATCAAGTGTTGATGGTGAATAAAACCACTAAGTTCAAGAAAGGCAAGGGTAAAAAGAACTTCAAGAAGGACGGCAAGGGAGTTGCCGCGCCCGGTAAGCAAGCTCCCAGGAACAAGCCAAAGAATGGACCCAAGCCCGAGACTGAGTGTTTTTATTGCAAGGGAAGTGGTCACTGGAAGCGGAGCTGCCCCAAATACTTAGCGGACAAGAAGGCCGGCAACACTAAAGGTATATGTGATATACATGTAATTGATGTGTACCTTACCAGTACTCGTAGTAGCTCCTGGGTATTTGATACCGGTGCGGTTGCTCACATTTGTAACTCAAAGCAGGAGCTGCGGAATAAGCGGAGACTGGCGAAGGACGAGGTGACGATGCGCGCCGGGAATGGTTCCAAGGTCGACGTGATCGCTGTCGGCACGCTACCTCTACATTTACCTACGGGATTAGTGTGAAACCTCAATAATTGTTATTTAGTGCCAGCTTTGAGCATGAACATTGTATCAAGATCTCGTTTAATTCGAGATGGCTACTCATTTAAATCCGAGAATAATGGTTGTTCTATTTATATGAGAGATATGTTTTATGGTCATGCTCCACTGGTGAATGGTTTATTATTAATGAATCTCGAGCGTAATGTTACACATATTCATAGTGTGAATACCAAAAGATGTAAGGTTGATAATGATAGTCCCACATACTTGTGGCACTGCCGCCTTGGTCACATAGGTGTCAAACGCATGAAGAAGCTCCATGCAGATGGACTTTTGGAGTCTCTTGATTACGAATCATTTGACACGTGCGAACCATGCCTCGTGGGTAAAATGACCAAGACTCCGTTCTCAGGAACAATGGAGCGAGCAACCAACTTATTGGAAATCATACATACTGATGTGTGCGGTCCAATGAGTGTTGAGGCTCGCGGTGGCTATCGTTATGTTCTCACCCTCACTGATGACTTGAGTAGATATGGGTATGTCTACTTAATGAAACACAAGTCTGAGACCTTTGAAAAGTTCAAGGAATTTCAGAGTGAGGTTGAGAATCAACGTGACAGGAAAATCAAATTCTTGCGATCAGATCATGGAGGAGAATACTTGAGTTACGAATTTGCACACACTTAAGAAAATGTGGAATAGTTTCACAACTCACGCCGCCTGGAACACCTCAGCGTAATGGTGTGTCCGAACGTCGTAATCGCACTCTATTGGATATGGTGCGATCTATGATGTCTCTTACCGATCTACCGCTGTCATTTTGGGGCTATGCTTTAGAGTCTGCCGCATTTACTTTAAATAGGGCTCCGTTGAAATCCGTTGAGACGACACCGTATGAATTATGGTTTGGGAAGAAACCTAAGCTGTCGTTTCTAAAAGTTTGGGGATGCGATGCTTATGTCAAGAAACTTCAACCTGAAAAGCTCAAACCCAAGTCGGAAAAATGCGTCTTCATAGGATACCCTAAAGAAACTATTGGGTACACCTTCTACCTCAGATCCGAAGGCAAGATCTTTGTTGCCAAGAATGGATCCTTTCTAGAGAAAGAGTTTCTCTCGAAAGAAATAAGTGGGAGGAAAGTAGAACTCGATGAAGTATTACCTCTTGAACCGGTAA
Source organism: Triticum dicoccoides (assembly GCF_002162155.2). Lineage (NCBI taxonomy): Eukaryota > Viridiplantae > Streptophyta > Magnoliopsida > Poales > Poaceae > Triticum > Triticum dicoccoides. The sequence goes on along the minus strand of NC_041380.1, from coordinate 366,897,388 downwards.
GTAGCGCAGCTCAAGAAAATGTTCCTGAGGTGCCTGCACCGACTAGAGAGGAAGTTAATGATGATGATCATGAAACTTCAGATCAAGTTGCTACTGAACTTCGTAGGTCCACAAGGACACGTTTCGCACCAGAGTGGTATGGCAACTCTGTCTTGGAAATCATGTTGTTAGACAACGGTGAACCTTCGAACTATGAAGAAGCAATGGCGGGCCCGGATTCCGACAAATGGCTGGAAGCCATGAAATCCGATATAGGATCCATGTATGAAAATGAAGTATGGACTTTGACTGACTTGCCCGATGATCGGCGAGCCATAGAAAATAAATGGATCTTTAAGAAGAAGACAGACGCGGATGGTAATGTGACCATCTATAAAGCTCGGCTTGTCGCTAAGGGTTACGACAAGTTCAAGGGGTTGACTACGATGAGACTTTCTCACCCATAGCGAAGCTGAAGTCCGTCTGAATCATGTTAGCAATTGCCGCATTCTATGATTATGAGATATGGCAAATGGACGTCAAAACGACATTCCTTAATGGTTTCCTTAAGGAAGAATTGTATATGATGCAGCCGGAAGGTTTTGTCGATCCTAAGAATGCTGACAAGGTGTGCAAGCTCCAACACTCGATTTATTAGCTGATGCAAGCATCTCGGAGTTGGAACATTCGTTTTGATGAGATGATCAAAGTGTTTGGGTTTACGCAGACTTATGGAGAAGCCTGCATTTACAAGAAAGTGAGTGGGAGCTCTGTAGCATTTCTCATATTGTATGTGGATGACATACTATTGATGGGAAATGATATAGAATTCTTGGAAAGCATTAAGGCCTACTTGAACAAGTGTTTTTCAATGAAGGATCTTGGAGAAGCTTCTTATATATTAGGCATCAAGATCTATAGAGATAGATCGAGATGCCTCATTGGTCTTTCACAGAGTACGTACCTTGACAAGATATTGAAGAAGTTCAAAATGGATCAGTCAAAGAAGGGGTTCTTGCCTGTATTGCAAGGTACGAGATTGAGCACGGCTCAATGCCCGACCACGGCAAAATATAGAGAAAAGATGAGTGTCGTCCCCTATGCCTCGGCCATAGGGTCTATCTTGTATGCTATGTTGTGTACCAGACCTGATGTAAACCTTGCCGTAAGTTTGGTAGGAAGGTACCAAAGTAATCCCGGCATGGAACACTGGACAACGGTCAAGAACATCCTGAAGTACCTGAAGAGGACTAAGGATATGTTTCTCATTTATGGAGGTGATGAAGAGCTCTTCGTAAAGGGTTACGTCGATGCTAGCTTCGACACAGATCTAGATGACTCCAAGTCACAAACCGGATACGTGTATATTTTGAATGGTGGGGCAGTAAGCTGGTGCAGTTGCAAGCAAAGCGTTGTGGCGGGATCTACATGTGAAGCGGAGTACATGGCAGCCTCGGAGGCAGCACAAGAGGCAATCTGGGTGAAGGAGTTCATTACCGACCTAGGAGTCATACCCAATGCGTCGGGCCCGATGACTCTCTTTTGTGACAACACTGGAGCTATTGCCCTTGCCAACGAGCCCAGGTTTCACAGGAAGACCAGGCATATCAAGCGTCGCTTTAACTCCATTCGTGAAAGTGTTCAAAATGGAGACATACATATTTTTAAAGTACATACGGACCTGAATGTGGTAGATCTGTTGACTAAACCTCTCCCTAGAGCAAAACATGATCAACACCAGAACTGCATGGGTGTTCGATTCATCACAATGTAACTAGACTATTGACTCTAGTGCAAGTGGGAGATTGTTGGAAATATGCCCTAGAGGCAATAATAAAATGGTTATTATTATATTTCTTTGTTCATGATAATTGTCTATTGTTCATGCTATAATTGTGTTATCCGGAAATCGTAATGCATGTGTGAATACATAGACCACAACACGTCCCTAGTGAGCCTCTAGTTGACTAGCTCGTTGATCGGAAGATAGTCATGGTTTCCTGACTATGGACATTGGATGTCATTGATAACGGGATCACATCATTAGGAGAATGATGTGATGGACAAGACCCAATCCTAAGCATAGCTCAAAGATCGTGTAGTTCGTTTGCTATAGCTTTTCCAAATGTCAAGTATCATTTCCTTAGACCATGAGATTGTGCAACTCCCGGATATCGTAGGAGTGCTTTGGGTGTACCAAACATCACAACGTAACTGGGTGACTATAAAGGTACACTACAGGTATCTCCTAAAGTGTCTGTTGGGTTGGCATGAATCGAGACTGGGATTTGTCACTCCGTATGACGGAGAGGTATCTCTGGGCCCACTCGGTAATGCATCATCATAATGAGCTCAATGTGACCAAGTGGTTGATCATGGGATCATGCATTACGGTACGAGTAAAGTGACTTCCCGGTAACGAGATTGAACGAGGTATTGGGATACCGATGATCGAGTCTCGGGCAAGTAACGTACCGATTGACAAAGGGAATTCTATACGGGATTGATCGAATCCTCGACATTGTGGTTCATCCGATGAGATCATCGAGGAGCATGTGGGAGCCAACATGGGTATCCAGATCCCGCTGTTGGTTATTGACCGGAGAGTCGTCTCGGTCATGTCTGCGTGTCTCCCTAACCCGTAGGGTCTACACACTTAAGGTTCGGTGACGCTAGGGTTGTTGATATATTAGTATACGGTAACCCGAAAGTTGTTCGGAGTCCCGGATGAGATCCCAGACTTCACGAGGAGCTCCGGATTGGTCCGGAGGTGAAGATTTATATATAGGAATTCAAGTTTCGGCCATCGGGAAGGTTTTCGGGGTAATCGATATTGTACAGGGACCACCGGAAGGGTCCCGGGGGTCCACCGGGTGGGGCCACCTATCCCGGAGGGCCCCGTGGGCTGAAGTGGGAGGGGAACCAGCCCCAAATGGGCTGGTGCGCCCTCCCATGGGCCTCCCCTGCACCTAGGGTTGGAAACCCTAGGGATGGGGGCGCCCCACTTGGCTTGGGGGGCACTCCACCCCCCTTGGCCGCCCCCCTTGGAGATTCAATCTCCTAGGGCCGGCGCCCCCCTAGGGGTCCTATAAATAATGGGGGGGAGGGAGGGAAGCCGCACCCTAGCCCCTGGCGCCTCCCTCTGCCTCCCGTGACACTCCTCCCTCTCCCTGAGCTTGGTGAAGCCCTGCCGAGATCACTGTTGCTTCCACCACCACGCTGTTGTGCTGCTGAATCTCCATCAACCTCTCCTTCCCCCTTGCTGGATCAAGTTGGAGGAGACGTCTTCCTAACCATACATGTGTTGAACATGGAGGTGCCGTCCGTTCGGCGCTAGGTCATCGGTGATTTGGATCACGATGAGTACGACTCCATCAACCCCGTTCTCTTGAACGATTCCGCTCGCGATCTACAAGGGTATGTAGATGCACTCTCCTCTCCCTCGTTGCTAGATGACTCCATAGATTGATCTTAGTGATGCATAGAAAATTTTAAAATTCTGCTACGTTCCCCAACAGGCCGCAGCAAGGAAGTGCCTCCTTATTACACGCAAAATAATTATTCCTCCACCTGACAGTGGGGACCCATCGGACGGGCCACCGTATTTCGCGAAAAAACCTTTCCCCCTGACTGCTGGGACCCACCAGCTACATCTTCGCACGCAAGGAAGTGCGCCCGAAAAAAACAATTCACCCCCCTGACTGCTGGGACCCACCAGCTACATCTTCGCATGCAAGGAAGTGCGTCTGAAAAAAATGATTCACCCCCCTGACTGCTGGGACCCACCAGCTACATCTTTGCATGCAAGGAAGTGCATCCGAAAAAAAAAACAAAATGATTCCCCCCTGACTGCTGGGACCCAGCAGCTACACCTTCGCACGCAAGGAAGTGCGTTCGAGCAAAAAAAACGATTCGCCCCCCTGACTGCTGGGACCCACCAGCTACATCTTCGCAGGCAAGGAAGTGCCTGACAGTCGGGACCCACCTGGTCGAAGCATACGTAGCGTTGTCATTCTGGTCCCGAACGTGTACGTACATATATACTGGTTGATGTAGAGGCGTGCACGTGTCGTAGTAGAGGCACGTGCGTGTCGTAGTAGAGGCGCGCACGTAGCATGTACACGTACGTACAACGGCCAGGGTGCAAGAAAGAAAATACGGCCACGTACGTACATACGGGCAGGGTCTCGAATGCCTACTCGCGCATACGTACGGCCAGGGCTCGTGTACATGGCTGGGTCGGAATGGAGAAACAGCGTCATCGTCATGTTCATGGGGAGGCAACGGAATGTGTCGTGTTCATGGGGAAGCAACGAAATGTGTCGTATTCATGGGGAGGCAACCAAATGCATCATGTTCATCGGGAGGCAACAGAACGCGTGGGAGCCAACCGGCTGGGTCGAAACAGAATGCATGGTCGTGTTCATCGGGAGGGCTTGGACGGAACAGGCAATGGAAACGAGGCCTGGCGTACCGCAAAACGGAGGAAACGGCCTTGTGTTCGACCGGCCACGGTCGAAACGGGATCCTGTTCATCGGGAGGGGTCTGGCGTACCACAAAACGGAGGAAACGTACCTCCTACGGTCAAAACGGGGGTCCTGTTGATCGGGAGGGGTGTGGTGTACCGCAAAACGGAGGAAACGGACTTGTGTTGGAGCGCTACGGTCAAAACGGGGGTCCTGTTGATCTGGATGGATGTGGCATACCGCAAAACGGGACTCCACGGGATACTGTTCATCTCCACCGTCGACCTCCTCCAGCCTCCACGGGCTACCGTCGACCTCCTCCAGCCTCCACGGGCTCCTGTTCATCCAGCCTCCAGCGCGCGCTACTCCACCAGCTACTGTTCAACTACCCCTCCACCGTCTACTGTTCATCCAGCCCTCCACACCACGGGGTCCTGTTCAACCACCCCTCCATGGGCACCCCTCCATCGTCTACTGTTCATCCAGCCCTCCACACCACGGGGTCCTGTTCATCCAGAGGCAACACCACCACTCACTGTTCATCCACCCCCCCGCAACACTCACTGTTCATCCAATCGATCGGCTTCGGTTAGCAGCAGTAGCGAAGGAATCGCTCGATCGGGTTCAGTTAACAACCATCGATCGATCGCTCGGGTTCAGTAACGCATAGCCTACAGTGCAATCGCTCGGGTTCAGTTAGAGCCCCACGCCTCGCTCGGGTTCAGTTAGAGCCAACGCCTCGCACACACGCGCGTACGTGTACGAGAGAAACGCGCATCGCTCGGCCCCCGACCTCCCACCGTAACCGGGAACTCCCCGAAATTTTCCTCCCCCTCGCTTCTACCATGGTTTTTTCCGTCATGGACGACCTAAAGAATGTCATGCAGCTGCGTCTCCGGCCTGCCTAGGACGAAAAGCCCATTTTTTGTCATGATTTTTTGTCATAGAAGTAGGAGCCCACCACATCTATGATGATACCAGGTTTTGTCACAATTATCGTCATAGAAGTGTCATATGTATGACAGAATTTTTTTCCGTTCGGCCCAAAATGTCACGGATGTGTCTTTTTTTGTAGTGTAGAGAGGGCCGGCCCTTCCCTCCCCACTCCTTTATATATGGGGGAGGAAGGCACCCCATAGACACACAAGTTGATCTCTTAACCGTGTGCGGTGCCCCCCTCCATAGATTTCCACCTCGGTCATATCGTTGTAGTGCTTAGGCAAAGCCCTGCGTCGGTAACTTCGTCATCACCATCATCACGTCGTCGTGCTGACGAAGCTCTTCCCCGACACTCAGCTGGATCTAGAGTTCGTGGGACATCACCGAGCTGAACATGTGCAGATCGCGGAGGTGTCATACCTTCGGTGCTAGGATCGGTCGGATCGTGAAGATGTACGACTACATCAACCACGTTGTCATAACGCTTCCGCTTACGGTCTACGAGGGTACGTAGACAACACTCTCCCCTCTCGTTGCTATGCATCACCTAGATGGATCTTGCGTGTGCGTAGTAATTTTTTTGAAATTACTGCGTTCCCCAACAGATTTTATCTTAACCCAAATTATAAGTATCTGACATCATGTATGAGCACATAGCAAATTGGGCATTTTTTATGGAAAGTCTAGTGACGCAAGGATGGCAAGTTATTTGACACACACGACCATTTTCTGTCAAAAAATAAAATGAAGCACAAAGTTGCCATGCTTGCCAACTAAAGTTGACATACTCGCGTCACTAAACTTGCCATCAAAAACGTTTGATTCGCCATGTGCTCGTACCTTGTTGGCGCCACCTCGGCACCTCTTCTTCTTCCTTTCGGTTACCTCACACAACTCTCTTCACACTTTGTCTCTCCACACAAAGAACACTCTCATCAACACATACGACTAGGAGTCTAGGACACACACACACACACACACATTTACCCAAGTAAGAAATCCTAATAGCTTTGTCAAGAGTCCTTTCTCCTTGGTCACACGAGAGGCTACATCTTTTCTTTACCCTCAGGGGCTCTTTCATTATCAATGCAATAACTATATATACATGCAGCTCAACAACTAGCTGATCCGCCACTTAGGCCACCTACCACATGAAGTGCTCCACTACTCAACTAACTAACCCACACGTTGATGACCCACAAGTATAGGGGATCACAACAGTCTTCGAGGGAAGTATTTCATCCAAATTTATTGATTCGAAACAAGGGGAGCCAAAGAATATTTATAAGCCTTAGTAGTTGAGTGTCAATTCAACCACACCTGAGAAGTTATTTCCTTGCAGCAAGATATTAGTAGCACGGTAATATGATAGTTTTGATAGCAATGGTAACAATAGCAATTGTAATAGTAGTGGTAGTTGTAGCAGTTTTGTAGTAACTGGAACAATAGTAATAGTAGTGATTCAAGCAAGACAATATTATGACAAAGGGTAGGCATGGAGTAGCGATGGATATTTGGTTGACATTCATCATATAAAGTCAGAACCTAGAACGATACACAATAACTCCAATTCATCAATTATATGTAGGCATGTACTCCGTATATAGTCGCATGTGCTTGCAATAAGAACTTGGATGCCTTGTTTTGTCCTACCCTCCCATGGCAGCGGGGTCCTAATGGAAAACTAACAGTAATGAAGGTGCTCCTTTTAATAGAGAACTGGAACAAAGGATTAACACATAGGGATACATGAACTCCTCAAATTACAATCATCCCCGGAGTGTATCCCAATAATTGTCACCTTGGGGTCTACGGGCCAGAACAATAACAGGTGCATATAACTTGCAGATTGGATCAAGAACTCAAATATATTCATGAAAATATAATAGGCCCAGATATGAAATCATGACACTCGAGTCCTAGTGACAAGAATTAAGCATAGCAAAGTCACAACAACATTAATCTCAGAACATAGTGGATACAAGGGATCAAGCCCTAACAAATTGACTCGACTACATGATGAATCTCATCCATCTCCATCTACCTCCAGTATGCCTACGATGAAATTACTCACTCCCGGTGGTGAGCATCATGAGGTTGTTGATGATGAAGGCAAATTGCCCCCTCCAGAGCCCCGAACGGACTCCAAATCAGGCATCCCGATGAAGAACATGAGGTGGCATCGGCTCCATATCGTAAAACGTGATGACACTTTCTCTCCTATTTTTTTTCTTGGGAAGACCGAATATATGGAGTTGGAATTAGGCGGGCCCCACAAGGCACTAGGGCGTGCCATGGGGGGGGGGGTTGGCGCGCCCCCAGCCCTGTGGGCAGGTGATGGCCCCCTCTAGTAGATGTTTGCACCAGTATTATATATATAAAAAATCTCCGCCAAGTTTTGTCCAATTCCTATAAAAAATAACAACAACACCAAGATAGTTCTACTGAAAACAACGCTAGTCCAGATTAGTTTCATTCAAATCATGGAAATTAGAGTTCAAAACAAGAGCAAAAATGTTTGGAAAAGTAAATATATTGGAGACATATCACACATGCACATGATGCCATCTACTCCTATCCATGCACTATTAACATAACCAACCCATCCTCCTAGAATCTCTCTAGGAGCCATGACTTGGCCTCCAACATACGTTGCATGTAACTAACTAACTCTCTTGTAGTTAACTACTGCTGACTACTTGCACGACCAAGTCCAGCAACTTCCTCAATAGCCACAATACTCAACCCAACCAATATGCATGTTCATATAACCCGTCATGCTCCAGTATCTAGCGCGTCTTGCCGCTTCTTGTGACCATGCCGTATCTCACAACACCGTCGGCATCTCGATGTGCGCGTCGCATCGCACGGTAGTCAGACATCTCACCTTCTCTGCGCACACAACCGAAGCTTCATTGGCCTATGTACACTTTCCTATACCATCTAAACTACATGCAAAAAATCAAACTAAACATGGTGATACAAAAATAACAAGATTAGGGATAACATACCTGACGTTCGGGCGTTATCAGATTCCAATCTTAATTAGTCTCTCGTATTTGCGGATAAGAGGTGTAATCATAAATGGGTTGTTTTTTAAAGTAAGAACAACACATTATCATAGGTTCCACCGCACAACAAACTATCAAAACTATGAAATGTAACTCAATGAATCTTGATGAAAGTAACTTGGTGTAACTCATATGTGTCAACGCCTTGATCCCTACAAGTAAAACAACTGGCTTGTCCTTAGCATATTTAAGAAAAGAGCCACTTGCTGCACCATTGCACTCTTGTTACTATTTAATTCCTTGCAATTGCTCTTTCTTTCAAACAAACCATCAAACACTCTTTCTACCTTCTCAATGAACTCTTGCTAATTTTCATCAACCAATTCCTTCTACTCCTCGTTGGGTCCGATACTCTCATTTATCATAAAGGTTGCGATAGATACCCTACACTTGTGGGTCATCACCCGTCCCCGTGTTCAAATCATATCGTCGCCAACAATCCTCACCCCCCTAGTGCAGAAATCAGTGTTTGGCGTGGAATTTTACCAAACAAGAGGTGTTCCCGAACAACCACTCCGCTCGACTGATCTAAACCTGAATAATTGTTGCCACCAACACCGACTAATCACTCAACATAGATGCAACAAGAGGGTGGGATTTGACCGACCCGACAAAGAGAATCACCATCAAAAACGTCGCCAAGGAACTTGAGCTCTGAATACCAATTTGCGAGGACCCATATATGATCGAGGGGAATTGGGACAATAAATTGAGTAATCAAGGGAATGAGCTATAGTATAAGGCTGGATCGAGAGGTCCATTCTATATTACTATAGCTATAAGGTATCGAGTTCTAGCCATTAGGCAACGGACAATTCAATATGCTCCACACCAGCCATATAACCCTACTTAAATAGGTGGCTCATTACCCACTACAACGGTGAAGGTATAAACAGGCATAACTATTGTATAACGGTAAAAGGTGATGTAGGGTAGAACCCTAGTGGCCCGATCTTTCACGAAAGGAGCAGATCCCGCGAAGAACACGAAGAACACGAGGGGAATCACGAGGAGAAACACGAGGGGAAACATGAGAGAATCACTCAAACCAACAAGAACAATCACACATGTGCTAGATCCTCGAAACACAAGGAGATACATGATCCAAATCCAACAAGGGACGATACAAAGGGTAGCCGGTTCTTCTCCGTGAGGAGGTCTTGAATCCACAAGGGGATCTTCCCGTAAAGGGGTCTTGAATCCAAGGTGGATCTTCTCCGAAGAGGGGCCGCGGTCTCTCTCAAGGAGTAGATCCGATATGGATGAGCGAAGCTCTATCTCACAAATGAGCTAACACAATGCTAACCCTAAAACGTAGGTGGAGGGGGAGTATATATAGTCTAAGGGGCGAAGGGGTACATGGGCCACGGCCCAGATGCGCTGCACGCAGGCAGGGGGCGGATGTCCGGGCCTTCCTGAGACGCCGGATGTCCGGGCGCTGGGGCCGGATGTCCAGGCTGGCAGGGTCCAACCTTGTTGCTCTCTGGAATGGCGGGGTCTGGATTTCCGGGCTGGAGGCCGGATGTCTGGGGGCTCGGGACGCGCAGGATGTCTGGGCTGGTCGCCGGATATTCGGGCCCTGTAGACTTGGCCGATGGCTCCTTGCTGCTGGTGACACGTCCAGGGGCCAGATGTCCGGGTCCTGGAAGCTGTCTCCGTCTTCTTCCGTCGTCGCTTCCATGCTTCCCTCGCAGATGGTGTAGTTGTTCCTTGGCGCTTGCACTCCTCCTCGTCGTCCGTAGTGTTCCGACAATACCTATGCATGCACACGAGAGGGGTGTCAATTAGTATACCATCCTCGAAGGGGTCAAGTGAGCATGTGTAAAGAAGATGATTCACCTTTATGTATATGAAGTAGATGTCGCACGTGTCACTTGCCAAATGGACTCTTGATATGGTGATGTCCATAGGATGCTCCGCATCATCTCCCCTTCCTTGGGAAAGATCCAACCTCGGATCGAAATCCAAATCACCATGGGAAAGAGATGGCGTCGTCGTGTAGGAGTGGTCGATCACCAAGTTCTCGTCATCTTGAAGCTCGAAATGGGCACTCTCCAATGTCGCACCATCTTGGGATTCCTTCAAAACTAGCAAAGATAACAAACACTTGGAAAAACAAATGTGGTTAGCGTTAGTGCAAAACCAAGCATTCAAGAGGTGATTCCCCAAACAAGTGTCGTCATCATGCAAAGCATATGGTGTGACAAAGCATTGTGACATGAGATTAAAGCATATCAATTGAGCACAAGCAAAGATATCGTGGGGACAATCATGTGAATGTGAGGTAGTGATGCACATATGTGTGACAAGAGAAGAAGCATCTACCTCAAGTTCATAGCAAGCATGGGAAAATTGCTCAATGAAAGGTATATGGTAGGCATAAGAAGCATTCACAACACCAAATAAAATGAAGTGTCTAAACACATGGGTCAAGTGCAAGACAGTCCAAGCATAATGTGCATTGGGTGTAGTGAATATCTTGTGGCACTCAACACAGTGGAAAGAGCAATTGTTCATCATGTGTGAGGCAATCAAGGCAAGCATGTAGCAGTCAATGGGACATGGCATATGTGAAGTGATGACATTGTTGCAACCAAACATGTGATAGGAGCAAGTAATCCAAGAATTGGATGCAACACACAAGGCATATATATCATGATGCATGGAATTGTGAAAACGACAAGTGGAAGCAAGACCTCTAACATGTGCGCAAGCAAGGGGTCCAAGATGACAAATAAGTTGCATGGTGCAAGAAACACAAGTAGTATGATCCACAATATGCATGCTCATTGTTTGGGGGTTCTCAAAAGAGAAGGATATCACCTTGAAAGCATGTTCTTGTGCGTCCTTCACAATGCCGAAGTACAAGCAAGTGTGATGTAGAATCGTCGTGGTAGAAGGTGGTTCGCTCTCAAGAGCTCGGATTGTCAACTCACGTGACGTGGAAGTCGACACGAAGTCCAAGTATCCTACACATGCACACAACAAAAAGAACGTATGCGCATGGTAGATAAACACATCATCCATCATGATGGTTCTCTTCTCTTGCACATGACCATTAGAAACACAAGTGCGTGAAGAATATGATGCAACAATGGCAATATTCATGGCACTAGGTATATGGTGCAAAGAGGTAAGACAAGCATGCTTCATAAGGATTATGTCAAAATCTCCAAATATATGTGAGAATGCTATGGGGGCAAACTCATTATCAAGACTGAAGGCATAATTGCACTCAATACATGGCAAATCATCTAGCATAAGAGAGGCAACATATGGAGCTTTATGACAAGAAGGAATAACAATCATGTGCAAAGCATGTAGATGGTTGTCATCAACCGCATGAAATGAGCAAGTATGAATCATCAGTGATGCAACAAGGCAAGCCACCATAGTAATCAAGTCGTGCAAGCTAGTAGTGCGAAGATGCAACATACTAGAGGAGATCATGGCAATCATGTCATGTGAGCAAATAATTGGCATAGACAATGCACATGACATATCGCAAGCACGAACACAAAGCAAGATCATAGTATTATCATAGGCATGGGGCACAAAGCAAACATGGCAATAACAAGCAATATCTCCACCAAGCTTGCAAATACACATACAAGTATGAGAATCAATCATCATGTGTAATGCAAAGCATGGGTCACAAATGCATGGCGAAGGCATAGGAATGAGCACATCATGCAAAGTGAACATGGCAAGATGGGCAAAGGATATATAATGGACAACAACCCATAGCCAAGTGAGGGTCATGTAGAAGAAATGCGCGAAGTCTTTGCGTGAAGAGAGCGGTGGGAAAGACACTCCATGGGATCCCAAGTCATCGTTGCTCTCTAGAGCTCGTTTTGTCAACTCATGGGATTGTGAGGTTGACAAGTACTCGTGGGTACCTACACAAAAGAAACACAAAAGAAAGAAATTGTGTGTGTGGTAAATGTACACATCATCCATCATGATGTGTATGTGCACGTGAGAGTTAGCACAAGATAAGCATCGCTCAAAGAAATTTGATGCATGGTATAAGAACATGTCATCCATCATGAAAGAATAGTTATTGTGTATAACACGATGGGGATGCAAATTGAGCATACAAGTATAAGGATCATGCAATGGATGGGATGAATCAAGATCTCCTAAAATGTATGAGGAAACTATGGGGGTCTCCTCATGAGCAATGTTGGAAACATCATATGGAGAAAATGGACAACATCCAAAACAATGCATATCCGTAGCTAGATGGTTATGGCATGGCATATGAGATAAATAATGCAAAGGTAGCATGTCAATATCATCACAAGAGAAACAAATGCCAATAACCATAGGCTTGTCATCTATGCCATATGTGCAAATTGGGTTTATTTTAATAGAATATGCATAGTCACTATGAAGAGATTGCAAATATGACATATGATTGATCTCATGCATAGCATATGACAAGTCAAGCAGATTGGCAAACATGATGTGACCGAGAGAATTGGCACAAGAGATCCTATGTAACATGGCATCACAACTAATAGACTCCACATGGCAATCATCATACTCATCATAAATGGGTAAATCATCGCATGGGGAAGTCACACTAGCATGAAGCATGGAAATAGGTTGATCAACATCATGCAAGCAATCAATGTCATGATAGTCCACTAGTGGGACAAGAGCATCACCTTCACCTATGTTACCTTTGCCATTCCACTCAAGTGGTGTAGGTGAGGTGGGAAAGACCAAATGGTGGTCATCTTCATCTTGATGGAACCATGTGGGGGGGTGCATCATATTCCACCATGGCCATCGTCTTGTCCAAAGGTAGGACAAAGTTGTCGAGAATCAGCGCGTTATCATATAAGGGACCTAGCACCAAATGAGAAGACACAATAGAGGTAGAGGTCAAGTCGTTAGTGTTGAAAGTGGCCTCACATGACCTATCAACTATCTCACTCTCTCTATGTGGTGGTTCACTCACTCCCTCAAAATAGGTGCACTCAAACTCACATATGGTGGAGTCACTCATCTCACTCAAGTGGTGGGGGTTGTGGCTCTCCTCACATGGGAATTGTGGCAACACATATATGTGGCTAGTGGTGAAGTCACTCTCACTCTCAATATGGTGGCACAAGTCACTCAAGTCATCATACGTCGCCGTTGTCGAAGGGAAAATCCCATGCTCAACCATCTCATCGCCGTCACCATGGATGAAGGACGAAGATGGCACATCATCACTCTCGCCTCCTAAGATGGAAGCATCATCCTTGCTCGCCACCTTGCCACTCGCCTCCAAAGCTTGGTCCTTGAGGGTCTCCGTAGTCGTACTTGTCGCCGCACCATCTTGAAAAAGAGTCAAAGTAGACTCAGCATCATCAATGCCACAAAGAGGGATGGCGGTGAAGTTGAACTTGGGAGCATCGTCTTGTAGCTCGTCGGGATTGTACATCTTGGTGGTACTATCCTCATGCTCGTCTTCTTGGAGCTTGGTCTTCGAGAAGTGTGCTTGGGGTCGAGAAGCCTTGGCCTTCATGAGTTCTTGTTCCGCCCTGAGAGCACCAATGTAGTTGTCGTCGAGGGACTTGTAGTTCTCGAGGAAGATCGTCTTGGAGATGTCGTTGTGTAATCCCATCATGAAGTGGAACTTCATCGAAATGGGGTCATCCACGCCGGCTCGTCGCAAGGAAATCTTCATCTCCTTGAAGTACTCGTCGATGGACTTGGATCCTTGGATGGTGTTCTCCAATTGGCGTTGAAGTTGTTTCGTGTAGGTTGGAGGCACGAACTCTCGCCGCAAAGCTCTCTTCGTCTTGGGCCAACTCATGTTGTAGGTCTCCGAAGATGCGTGAAGCCACCATGTGGACGCGTAGTCGTGGAAGTTCCTTGTGGCGCACTTCACTTGATCTTCGAGAGGAACTTGATGTAGCTTGAGGTAGTCGTCCATCAAACGCTCCCACTCGAGATACTCCTCGGGTTCTTGAGTCCCATAAAAAGGAATTGCATGGTCGATGTCGAGGTCGTAGTAGCTCATGGAATACGCGGACTTAAGCTTGGGGAGCTTCTCTTGAGCATAGTCTTGAGGTGCTTGTTGGCGAAGATGTCGTATGTCCATAGGCAAAGATGCCTTGAAGTCACTTGGCGAAGATGCCAAGGGAGATGGTGAAGTCATTGAGCGGTTGGTGGTGTTGAGCTCTTGACCTTCACGTTCATGGTGGTGATGGTGTCGATGCCGATGTGACCTTGCCGGAGATGGTAGCTCGGAGGCATGTGCTCTTGAGCGTCTTCTCGAAGATGAGGAAGACCGCTTGTAGGACTTGATGAGGGCTTTGATCTCCTCCATTTGAGCTTGCATCTTGGCGTCGGTGGAATTGTTCGCGGCATCGAACTCGTCGTTGTTGTTGTAGACCGAAGATGAAATGCCTTGCCTATCCATCACAAGACGCGAGCAAATATGAGTGGGAGAAAGAGAAGAACGAATACCAAATGTACCTTGACCGAAGTTGAAAGTGGATCAATGATCACTCCAATGTGGACAAGGAAATAGCACAATTGGTACCAATTCTTGTCGGTTTCTCACACCTACACAAATAAGGTTTATGGTGGAGCTCGATGAGGATAGTGGCACAAAAATTTAATGCAAAATGTTAGCAAGAGTCAGTAATGTTGAAAGAGATTCACAAATTCGCAAGTGAAACAAGTAGACCAATAGCAATATGGGTGGCACACGGGAACGCACACACGGATAGATACAATGGGGTCGTGCAACCAAGGATGAGCACAAAATGTGGAATCCACGGAAAACGCTCATGTTGCACAACTCAAGAGAGACGCCAGCACGATTGCTCAATAGGCGGATACGACACTTGTGCACAATCTACAAGATGCAAAATGTAACAACTTCTATCCCAAGTATGCTATGTATGTATGATGTTCCAGTGGTATGATCCAAGATGATCGGATATGATAATGTGGTATGATGCTATGGCACTTGCTTACAAGCTCTTTGTTCACTCTTTTTATTTGCTTAAAAGCTTTATTCTTTTTTTTTGTATGGCCACTTTGCGAAATGCACAAACCAAGGTAGCAATTGTATATATGCGGGAACAAACTTGAGGCACACGAGATGATATGATACCAATATGATATGGTATGTATGGAATGTATGGTGTAGATCACTAATGTGCACAAGTAACATTTACTCAAATGGCTAGTCTCGATAAGCAAGTGACGCAAAATGGGCTAGGGGTTATCAATGCAATGGCAAGGGAATGTACAATGGAGGGATACCATGATACCAAGATGATATGGAGGTTACCATCCGTGTCGATGATGAGTGTCGGTGATCTTGATGGAGATACCAAGATGATGGGGACTCGTCCCTAAGTAGCCAAAACACCTTAGGAAACGGAAAAACCGCGAACTCAAAATCTCAAATGTCAAATGGTGGTAGCGGGAATGCTGTGGTGGTTGCGGAAGCTCAATGGAATTGCGGAATGGCAATGATGGGTTATGAGACACAATGCGGAAGTGCAGGGTAAGGTGGTGGACTATACACGGTGTCGGAGTTGGAAGCGCGGTCCCTAAGTAGCCGAAACACCTTAGGAGACACAACTCACAACACAAAGAAAATTGGGTTAAGTCGGGGTGGCGGAAGTGTATACTGGTCAAGCCTATGCGGTAGTGGTGGTGGTGGTTGATGAAGAAGCAACCGTCCCTAAGTAGCTTAGACACCTTAGGAGACTCAAATCAGTCCTCAAGCAACTACTAATGTGATGGGGAACAAAATTGGTTAGGTTGCGGAAGTCGGTGGTGGTGTAGCGGATTATGTGGTGGAAGCCCTAGGCAAAGATGCCAAAATTGTCAAAAATTGATGGAGTCAAATGATGATGGTAGTATTTTTGTGGGAAGGGGGATGTCAAGAGCTTTTCAACGAGCTAACGAACGTCAAAAATGGACTCCGAATGAATTAGTTATGGACAAAACGGAGAAACGGGGAAGCTGAAATGTACAGGGGCCGGACATCCGGGCTCGGGGGCCGGATATCCAGGGGCTGATGTCCAGAACCATGCGGAATATGTGCTCCAGGAGTCGGATGTCCGGCTTGGGGCCCGGATGTCCGGCCTGAGGCCCGGATGTCCGGCCCGACAATTCCAGATCTCGTTTGGGGCGGAAATTTTCGAATTGGGGGCGGAAATTTATGATTTGGGTGGCAAAATTGGATGGATTTCGTGGATGGAAGGTGGGGAAACTCGGGGATATGCTAGATCCACTCGAAACCAAGAAAATCCATGGATCAAATCCAACAAAACTTCATCAAACCAACAAATCATAAAAAAATTGGGGCTATTTTTGGTGGGGATTTTCGAATTTAGGACGAAATCAACAAAATTAGGCTAGAAGACAAAGAGGGGAGGCTCCGAAATCGTGGTCAACATGGCTCATGATACCAAGATGATGTAGGGTAGAACCCTAGTGGCCCGATCTTTCACGAAAGGAGTGGATCCCGTGAAGAGCATGAAGAACACGAGGGGAATCACGAGGAGAAACACGAGGGGAAACACGAGAGAATCACTCAAACCAACAAGAACAATCACACATGTGCTAGATCCTCGAAACACAAGGAGATACACGATCCAAATCCAACAAGGGACGATACAAAGGGTAGCCGGTTCTTCTCCGTGAGGAGGTCTTGAATCCACAAGGGGATCTTCCCATAAAGGGGTCTTGAATCCAAGGTGGATCTTCTCCGAAGAGGGGCCGCGATCTCTCTCAAGGAGTAGATCCGATATGGATGAGCGAAGCTCTATCTCACAAATGAGCTAACACAACGCTAACCCTAAAACGTAGGTGGAGGGGGAGTATATATAGTCTAAGGGGCGAAGGGGTACATGGGCCACGGCCCAGATGCGCTGCACGCAGGCAGGGGGCGGATGTCTGGGCCTTCCCGAGACGCCGGATGTTCGGGCGCTGGGGCCGGATGTCCGGGCTGGCAGGGTCCAACCTTGTTGCTCTCTGGAATGGCGGGGTCCGGATTTCCGGGCTGGAGGCCGGATGTCCGGGGGCTCGGGACGCGCCGGATGTCCGGGCTGGTCGCCGGATATCCGAGCCCTGTAGACTTGGCCGCTGGCTCCTTGCTGTTGGTGACACGTCCAGGGGCCGGATGTCCGGGCCAGGGCCGGATGTCCGGGTCCTGGAAGCTGTCTCCGTCTTCTTCTGTCGTCGCTTCCATGCTTTCCTCGCGTATGGTGTAGTTGTTCCTTGGCGCTTGCACTCCTCCTCGTCGTCTGTAGTGTTCCGACAATACCTATGCATGCACACGAGAGGGGTGTCAAGTAGTATACCATCCTCGAAGGGGTCAAGTGAGCATGTGTAAAGGAGATGATTCACCTTTATGTATGTGAAGTAGATGTCGCACGTGTCACTTGCCAAACAGACTCTTGACATGGTGATGTCCATAGGATGCTCCGCATCAAAAGGGATCTGAGGGCTCAACGACGAGACCAGAAGAGGATCCTTGTGAGTCATTGGATCAGATTGAAGCAGTATTGCTAGAAGTGCTACACCTAACTGAAGAAAAGATACAACTTCAGGTTTAGGTTCTCACCCTCCACAAGTGATCTAGAGGTGATGAGAGTATCCACGTTGGCGTCCGTCGCCGGTTCATCCGTTCCTAGGTGACCCTATGAGCCAAGGAGGTGTGGTAGACTTCGGCCCCTCGCGTGCAGGAGGGTTCCCATATTTTCTTTAGGTAGTGTTCGTGTCATGGTCGGGGTGGCAAGGTGGTGGAATGATGTCCTTCGTGCCATTTCGTGCTACGGTGATGCGCCCTAGAGTCGGCAGAGGGTGCATGCAGGTGTTTTTCTAGCGGATTTGCTTGGGTCCGATTAGTGTTGGTCTACAATGAATTCGTATGGATTCAGCCAAGGCTCGTAGTGTGTGTTTAGGTAGTCATTTTAATCTGTGTTTCTCTTCATCAATGATATTTTGTTGCTCTGGTGCGTTGGTCCTTTAGCGTCTAAGCATGACTACTTCCCGATCGTCAACGACTAGCTAATTATCTGTGCGTTGCAACGGGACATACATATTCTAGTGGTTCAATACCAATCGTGTTTAACATAAACCCATCATATTCTAGATTTTGTAAGATTTTATTTGAATATGAGTTGAAAAGATAAGGAAAGTTTTGATTTGATTTGGTAATGTTTGATTTGAGTTTTAGTTAAGGTTTTGGTAAGACTTGATTTGAATGCATGACATGGGGGAGGAGGAGTTGGACATGCGTACAATCACACTCTGTTTTTAATGGTTTGCCGGACTCTAGTGAGGGAGGGACGATGATGACGACGCGCCTTTGACTCGCTCCAGTGAGTTGTCTCTCTGTAGTCCATAAACTCGACCATGATTTTTGTTACTTTTAGGGATCTTTTGCACTTTAGATCGGGGACTATTTTCACAAAAGAAAACGTGATACCAATAAATTGTGGGTGCTCCTGGAAAAATGGCAGTTCCTTTTGGTTATCTCTAAAATAACTCGTGGTCCATAATTTTCTGGATATTCTCGAACAATTATTGTGCTTGGAGGTATATTTTTATGTCCTCGATGGTGAAAGTTTTCTACTCGGACTTCACTTGCTTCTTGTATTTTTCATGTCCACAATTTGTAATCGGTAATTTTCACATATGGTGTGTGCGATTGGGATCGAGGCAGTCCATTTGAGATTGGGATCGAACAGTAACCTGAAAAGCTCGAAATGAGAACGTCATGTTGCATATTCAGTGTCAATGATTGAGAATTTGAGATGGCAAATGCCCCAAAGAATTACCAACAGAACTGAAGCATGCCTGTATGTATTGGATCTTAGCTGATTTATCAAAAGAATAAAGTGAAAACTGAATACACAGAATGAGCATGAACTGAAAACTGAATATCACACAGAATGAGCATGAACTACAATGAGAGCATTGAATTATTCAGTACAACTTGAGATATGTTGCACTAACTGAACCAGCAATAACATCGATGCCCTCAGAATAACTGGAACCAGCAATAACAAATCAAATCCAAAAAAGCATAAAAGATAGCCTGTCCAAAGTCCAAACCAAAAGAATGTGTTGCTTGGTTGGTGTCAGGGAGCGACAACCGCACTACTGTATCCCATCAACGTAAACCCATACCCATCACCATCAACTCATGCAGGCCTGCTTACTCCTCCTCGTCATCATCGTCGTGGAACCGGAGATGCTTCCCCTCCGGCACCGGCAGGCCCCTCAGCAGTGCGCCGTGCTCCGCTGCCGCGTTCTCCACCTCCTTCCTCTCCACGATCTCGTCCTCGCTGTTGTAGACGAACCGGGTGTGCCTGCCCTCGAACGCCGGCAGCCCAACCTTCTTCTTCTCCTCCGCCTCCAACACCGACATCTTGCTCATCCCCTCGCACAGATCATCAAAGCACTCGCTATCATCATCACCGTCTTCCCAGTCCTCCTCCTCGGTGTAGTACTCTCCTTCCGGCTCCTCCTCGGTATTGTACTCTTCTTCCAGCTCTCCCATGGTGTCAACACCCATCTCCTCCTTCTCCTCGGAGCTGACATTGACCTGGATGGACCAAACCGACGAGCTGTCGTCGTCAGCTGATCTGTCGCTGCTGCTCACGTGGAATGTCAGGGATGATCCATCGGTGGACTGGTCCGATTTCCCTGGGGAGTCGTCGAACACCAGCGCACGGTTGGGCGGGGGATCAGCAATGGCCTGCACAAAAACAGGAGTGGCAACGAAGCTCAGGCCCAGATGCAACAATAAAGCTGACGGCACAAAGAATAGGCATCGACATTCATAGCAGGCCAGATGCTGCAAATTGTGCAGATTACTAGCGCAGCAAGGGTCTGCATAAAAATTTATGAAGTGCTGTAGGACACAATAAACATCTTTGGTCTGCCTATCGTTGGGTATCATGTACCAGGCTATGCTACTCAGAAATAAAACACAAGGGGTCGGGCTATGCAAACCACTATGATGCAAACACATGGTGGGTTAATTTTACAGAATTGCTATATCATGCGCAGCTCAACAAGTGATGATCAATACAATGCAAGGTTTGATCTTTGAGTAAGAAGCAAAACAGAAATTGACAAAATCGATCTTTGAGTTGTTCACGGAGTTAGGACGGAGATCGGTACCTGCAGCTTAGGAATCAGTTCCTCCTGCTCCAGGACGCAGGGCAGCACGGTCCGGCCATCAGGCAGCGCGGACTCCCCACGGGCGGCGGACTCGGCCCAGAGCTGCGGCGTGTTGAACGGCGTGGGCGCGAGGAGCTGTGCCGGCGATCTGGTGACGCCGAGCAGCGCGTGGATGCGGACCGGCCTGATGACGGCGGCGGCAGCGCCCTCCTCGTCGACCTTCTGCAGGAGCGTCTTGACCTGGCCGCGCAGCAGCGCCTCGCCAGAGCCGGGCGTGCAGCGGGGCCTGGGGCGGTTCTTGGCGCCAGCGGTGGAGGCCTGTGGTGTCCTGTCGGCGGCGTGGACGAGGCCGCCGGCGGCGAGGCCAACGATGGGGGAGTCGTTGGTGATGTCGTGCAGCGCGGGGCGCGGAGCGTCTCCTCCCTTGGCGGCGGCCTTCTTGGATCTGCTGCAGGTCACATCCGCGGCGGCGGCGGCGGCGCTCTTCTCTGCAGGGGAAGAATCGAATCCAAGAACTGCGGTCAGCAAACGGATTTCCGAGTAGAATTATCACGACGGAATCCATAAGCGATCTTGGAGGGAGCAAGGGAATTGCGGTCGATCGAGGAGGGGAGGGGAAACTCACGGGCGGATGCGGCGGCGAGCGAGCGGGTGATCCGCCTGGTGGACAGCGGCGTCTCCATCGCTGGGTGGTTCTTGCGCGCGGAGACGACGAGACGGGGGCGCTGCTTCACGCACGTCGCTGAGGCTGAGAGACGCGAGGAGAGGAGGGAAGGCGGCGGCGGCAGCAATCGGGGGTGGGGGAGGAGAGAGATGGGAGGCGGCTTTAAAGGATTTGAACGACGCTGGGAGTCGGGGTTGGACTAGGAGGAGAGTACAACGGTAATATGACCGTTGTCTCACGCGTCCGGATAGAACGAGACTATAGTAGCCGTTGGTTTTGCCGTTGAGGAAGTCGCACGCGCGCTACGTGGGCCTGTAACCTACTACAGGCCCAGCTCGCTTGTGGGAGCGAGTACGGTTTCGTCTACGGACGGATGTGCTTGTTCGGTACGGTTTCTGAGGCTTGTTTGTTTGCACACGGACATGTCAACAAAAAGCAAAAGTAGGGTTTTTATCAGTTATGCCACCGGTTGTGTTTCACTGCTCAGTTTTGCCATTAGAAATTTCAACTGCTCAAAAATGTCATCGCTTCATTAGACACATGCTCAAAAATGCCACTAAACACCATTATTGTGATCTCAAATCTTTTTTGCCATGTTATAATGACATAAATACCTATGAATCAACATGCCAGCTCTCCCTTTATCTCACTACAATAAAGTATGGGGCCCACTTGATCCCAGCAGCGTTCTTATTTTCCTGTAAAATTATTCGCTTGGTTACTTCTGACAAGTGGGGCCACACATATCATTGTGAGATAGAGAGAACTGACATGTGGGTCTAGGTTTATTTTTGTCATAGAACATGGTCAACGGGTTTGATGTAAAAATAACAATGTCTAATGGCATTTTTGAGCAAACATCTAACAGAACGATGGCACTTTTTAGATATCTAATGGCATTTTTGAGCAAGCATTTCACAGATTGATGGTATTTTTGAGCAGTTGTAACTTCTAATGGCAAAACTGAATAGTGGGACACAACTAGTGGCATAAATGATAAAAACCCAAAAGTAAAAAGTGGTAGATCTATTGATTGATTGTGTGTTGTTCAATAGGCCATCGTCTCTCGTCTATATACTGGGTTGGATGCGCTTTGCTGCGTCGTTGGGCTTTTGGATTTCTTAAAAAAATTACTCACTGTATTTTAAAATATAAGTGTATAACTTTTATGAAAGTCAAACCTTTTAAGTTTCATCAAACTTGTAGAGAAATATATCAAAATTTATAATATCAAATCGGTAATTCATCATGAGATGAATTTCCATACCTTTTTCTTTAATATTGCAGATGTCAATATTTTCTGCTCTGAACTCAGTCAACGTTAAAGAAATTTGATTTTCCGAGAAACTAATACCCCATATATTTTGGAACTGCTGAAATATTTCGTTTGGCGGGTGGGGGAGATTATGGAATGTGTTTTATTTTTATTTATAATGTGGTGATTTGATAGGCCTTTCTGGTGCCTTCTGTGTCATCTGCTAACCAACGTATATTTATGTGAGAAATTTTTGCGTCGTGGCTGCATTTACTATATTGGTGCTACAATATCACATGGTGACGCTCCTTTTTGTCTAGGTGATGGAAGGATGCACGGGAGTGATACGTTTTTATAAGCCGCTTGCTGCTGATTGATTTGAAAAATCGATGGTCTGATTAAAGTCGTAAACCAAATCCAAAATTGAATACCTTAATTGAATGAAAGAGCTTCAAAATGGAAACATACTAAACTAAAAGAATTGAATGGGTGAGCCCTTGAGAAATTATTGACCCGGTCAAAATCGTGTCGACCCAGTTCTAAATTGAAGATTTCAATTAATTGCGAGGCCTTACAAATTAGGAAGCATAGTATACAGTATGGAAGTATTGAATGAGATAGTTTTGAGAAATTGTTTACCCGATCAAAATTGGATGACCCAATCTTAATTAGAGACCTTAATTGAATGTGGGCTCTTTAAAATTATGGAGTTTAGTGTTATAAAGGATGAGATGAATGAACTTTCCTTACAACAAAAAGATTTGAATTACCGTCCAAAATATCAAATTCACCCTAACTCGGACGCATAGGTTCGGAGGATCCGGGTTGCCAAATGTACCAGATAGCTCCCTTGTGCTGGTCATGGAGATCGCATACGACCTTGGACCAAGATGACTCCAACAACAAACTTGCTCTTCTCGACAAGACATCTTAAGGTGTATTTGCGCGAGCAAAATAGTTTTTTTGCATATCTAGTTTTTCATGCACATCTTTAAAATGACTATGTTGTGTCCGGAGGGTGCCCGGAGACTCCCCAGAGGCTCTGGACCAGTCTGGAGAGTTCGAGGAACTTTCAGTGCAATCCACTGTTTTGACTGTAACTTTTGCATACAACCTTAGATTAAGATGATTCAAAAGCAAAATCATTTGCATCGACGAGACAAAGAATTTACATTTTAGATACTCTTCCATTTAAGCCATCTTAATTGCAGTTTTAGCCATGGAATTTTTTTTGTTTCAATAGAGGCTCCTCTCCCATTCAGGCAAAGTGGGGATTGGAGAGGAAGTCAGACCGCCACTGTGTACAATCGGTGTGGAGCTAAGTGTCCAATCATACTTGCCTTAAGGACATTTGGCTTGATGTCGTACTGGAATCATGCCATG
Source organism: Triticum dicoccoides (assembly GCF_002162155.2). NCBI lineage: Eukaryota > Viridiplantae > Streptophyta > Magnoliopsida > Poales > Poaceae > Triticum > Triticum dicoccoides. The sequence goes on along the minus strand of NC_041380.1, from coordinate 366,873,468 downwards.
GCGCTCATGAGTTGTCCTTATTGTCCCCTGCCCCTTCGCCCACTTGTCCTCCATGGTGGATGATGGCTGCTAGAGAGCGACCCGATGATGACTCCTGTAATAAGCTCGACAGTTGGTCCCCTGATTTAGAGGGAGATCCCATCTTCTTCCTCTCCCTCACGGCCACCATGGTGGCGAAGATAGTGAAAGAGTGAAGTTGAGGTCCTGATCCATGTGATTGGGTTATGACGACTTAACATTGCCAATAAGGGATGGGTTACACTTCCCACACGATGTCCCCGGCGCCCAACAATGGTCAACTATCAGTCATGAAGACTTCACATATGTATCCTACTGGCGGAGGGAAGCTTTTCGGGGACATGTCACTCCTCTTATTCCTCCTGGCCTAGATGTCATAAGGAGGCACTCTCCCTCCTTCGACTCCAGGCGCAGTGGTGGTCATGGGTATATTCCTTACAAATCTACGGGGGTAGGAATGTAGAGGCAATTGTTCTACTGAACAGTGCAGGTGGGAGTATGCACAACGATTTATACAGGTTCGAGACCTCTTCGGTGGAGGTAATACCCTTCTCATGTGGTGTTCTTAGCTCTTGCGTAAGGTACAAGACGTGAATGTTCAACCCTCAACCCGGTGCTCCCCTCTCGACTTATATATAGTGCACTAGGAGGGGTCACATAATGGGTTGGTGTAATGTGGTTCATGGCCTCAAGTGTGCCTGACTATTTCCTGGCATTTACTGCTAATAACTACCATATTTAACTAGATTACTCCACCATTGGGTAACTGCCGCCTTTAAGACATCATGGTTGTGAGGTATCCTTGGTAGCCGCCGACTGCTCCCATCATCTTCTCGGCTGACTGCTAGGTCTTGCCTGCCAGGCGACCCGGGAACTGAGTGTAGGGGCTTATGAAAGAGCATGGTGCCCCCATGTTTGGTTTTGGTAATTGATGACCATCCCTATGGACTAATGGTTGCCTTGAGTTACATTTGAAGGGTTTGTCCATAGGCTTTGCTTGAAGATCATTCGTTGGTTTCAATGCTATAAGTAGAAGATTATGTGTTGACCAAGGTGGTATTCAAGGATTTATCCAAAGATTGGTCATGTGAGAGTTGAGCTTATTGCAAGCATGTCTTGAAGAATAAGATTGTGTGAACATTCATGTTTACCTTCAAGACATCATCTTTATGATGAGAGAAGATAACACACAAAGCATAGAAGATGTACCGAGTGGGATCAAGTGATCCCGTGGTATGGTGAGCATTGTCCATTATGCTTTGTGTACTAACCCGTGATCCATGTGAGTATTCCTTGTGGGGTTTGGCATGTTTCCATGAGCGTGCATCAAAATGAAGATATCATAGAACTCATGGAGGATGACATCAAGTGGTGATCATAATCAAGGTTGCGGCGTGCAAGTTCAAGTGGAGCATCACGAAGAGATCACGTGCTTGAAGCTTGTCGTCCATTGTGGTGACAATGGACTTGTGAAGATATGTCGAAGAGTGGCTCACCCATAGTGGAGTATGGGGGAGCAATCTACTAGTCTTCATCAAGCCCGCGCAATCAAGAAAGGTGGTCCAACTTGAGAAGTACAAGATCGTCACCATCTAGCTCAAGTGGACTATGCGCAAGGCAAAGGTTTATCCTTGATAGGTTTTCTATTTTACCGGTCTTGTGTTGTTAGTTGGGAGACCGGGTTATAGGATTGATTGTCGTACTATCAAGGGGGCTCTCGAGTGAGTAGCTTGATCGTATCGCTCATAGAGAGCTCTGATAACCCACAAGTATAAGGGACCGCAATAGTTTTCGTGGGTAGAGTATTCAACCCAAATTTACTGATTCGACATAAGGGGAGCAAAAGAATATTTTTAAGTATTAGCAGTTGAGTTGTCAATTCAACCACACCTGGAGATTAAATATCTGCAGCAAAGTGATCAGTAGCACAATAGTTTGATAGTTTTGATAGTAGTGGTAACATCAATAGCAACAGTAATAGTGATAGCAGTAGTAACCGTAGCAGTGGCAGCAGTAATTTTGTAGCAGTTGTAACAGTAGCAATAGCAATGGTAACTTAGCAAGAACAATATGTGGAAAACTTGTAGGCATTAGACCGGTGAATTCATTGGATGATATTCATCATATAACAGTCATAACCTAGGGCGGCATAGAACTAGCTCCAGTACATAAATATAATATAGGCATGTATTCCGTAAATAGTCATACGTGCTTATGGAAAAAAAACTTGCATGCCATCTTTTGTCCTACCCTCCCGTGGCATCAGGGTCCATAAGGAAACTAATGGATATTAAGGCCTCCTTTTAATAGAAAACCAGAACAAAGCATTAACACATAGTGAATACATGAACTCCTCAAACTACGGTCATCATCGGAAAGTATCCCAATTACTGTCACCTTGGGGTTTATGGAGCATAACACGTAATAGGTGCATATGATTTCCAAGATCGGATCTAGAACATAGATATAATGGTGAAAACATAAACGGTTCACATATGAAATCATGGCACTCGGGCCCTAGTAACAAGCATTAAGCATAGCAAAGTCATAGCAACATCAATCTCAGAACATAGTGGATACTAGGGATCAAGCCCTAACAAAACTAACTCAATTAGATGATGAATCTCATCCAACTCCTCACCGACCAGCGAGCCTACAAAAGAATTGCTCACTCCCGGTGGGGAGCATCATGGAATTGGTGATGAAGGAGGGTTGGTGATGATGAAGACTGAAGATTCCCTCTCCGGAGCCCCGAACGGGCTCCAGATCTAGCCTCCCGTTGAAGAACAGGAGGCGGCGGCGGCTCTGTATCGTAAATCACGATGAAACTTCCTCCCCTATTTTTTTCTGGAAAAATAGGATTTTATAGTGTTGGAATTAGGGTCATCAGAGCCGCGAGGGCCCCACCACCCACTAGGGCACGCCCTGGTGTCTTGTGGGCAGCCAGGGCACCCCCTCTGGTGGCTCTTGGTCCCAGTATTTTTTATACATTCTGAAATAAATCTTCAAAAAGTTTTCTCCAATTCCGAGAACTTTTATTTCTGCACAAAAACAACAGCATGGTAGTTCTTCTGAAAACAGCGTCAGTCCGGGTTAGTTTCATTCAAATCATGCAAATCAGAGTCCAAAACAAGAGCAAAAGCGTTAGGAAAAGTAGATACGATGGAGATGTATCAACTCCCCCAAGCTTAACCCATTGGTTGTCCTCAAGCAATTCAGTTGACAAACTAAAAGTGATAAAGAAAAACTTTTACAAACTCTTTTGTTCTTGTTTACATATATATGCTTAAATAGCACCCAAGTTTTCAGCAAAGATCATGACTAACTATATCAACAATAACTCTTAAAAATTATATTAACTCATATCAATGACATAATCAACTAGCAAGCAATAATTAAATGTCTCAAATGCCAACACTTTGTCAAAACAATCATAATATAATATGACAGTATTGGTATGTCTCTAGCCCTGCAAAACATAAATGCAGAGCACCTCCAAAGTTCAAGCAGCGACTAAACATTGTAATTCATGGTAGAAGAGATCCAGTCATGATGCATTCAACATTAACTAAACACAATGCATGAGGATGACAATAGTGCTCTCAGATCTGGCACTTGTTTGAGAAGGTGATGACTTAACATAAAAGTAAATAGATAGACCCTTCGCAGAGGGAAGCAGGGATCTGCAGAGGTGCCAGAGCTCAAAGCTTGAAATAGAGATAAATATAATTTTGGGAGGTGCACCCTTCCTGTCAATGTTACGATCAAGAGTTTTCAATATCTTTCGTGCTAAACAAATTAGCGGTAGTTCCCAAGCGATAAAAGTAAAGTTTACTCCCGCTCCACCAACAAACACACTCCACGGCTAGCCGAATCCACAGGTACTGTCCATACCAACAACAATCCTGGGCGATTTTTGTTTAATTATTTACAATTTTTTATTTCAGGACTGGGCATCCCTATACCGCCCCTCTCGTGCAAGAACAAGTGAATAAACACTCATCATGAGAATAACCCGCTTAGCATGGAAGATACTGACCACCCCATGTCGCTCTGTGAGCTGTCCAGGCACACAAAACAGATGTTCATTTGAAATTTTAGAGGTGGTACATGCAAATTTACTTGGAATGGCAGGGTAATACTGTATATAGGTAGATATAGTGGACTCATATGGAATAACTTTGGTTTAATGATTTTGATGCACAAGCAGTATTTCCGCTTAGTATAGGCGAAGGCTAGCAAATAGGTTGAGAAGCGGCTAGCTAGAGAGCGAAAACGGTCATGAACATGCATTATGAACAATCAACATTGAATACTAGCATGAGTAGGATATGAATACCATGAACATAAATATCGTGGATGCTATGTTGGTTTTGATTCAACTACATGCGTGAACATGTGCCAAGTTAAGACACTTGAAACATTCAGAGGAGGATACCATATCATCATACTACATCACAATCATTTTAATGCATGTTGACACCCAAGATAAATCATTATCCACTCCTAGCTAGTTAAGCATGGCATGAGCAACTATAATCTCTAATTGTCATTGCAAACATGTTTGACCATAATATGCTGAATCATGGATACTGAGTTAAACATATTTACAAAAACAAAACCAAGTTGAGTTCATACCTGCTTCTCTCTGCCACTGTCACTTCATCAAATATCGTCATTATTGCCTTTCGCTTGCATGACAGAATGATATGAAAATGATAATAGTGCAAGAGTGACGTGGACTAAGCTAAAATCTGCAAGCATTTTATTCAAAAGGAGAAGACAAGGTAATATGGGTTCTTTGTTAGATCAAGAGTAATGCATAGGAGAGCCACTCAACATTTTCATTGTGGTCTTCTCCTTGGTACGACTCAATAAAAAAGAAAGAATTTCAGAGAAACACACTGAAATATTTTTGGAGTTTTCAGTTTTGCTTGAAGAAAGCAAATTAAAGAAGGAAAAACAAAAAAAGAGAAAAAGTATTTACACGGGAAAGCTCCCAACAAGCAAAAGAGCAAACGAGAGATCTTTTTGGGTTTTCTTTTAATACTACAACTAATTTAAACTAGAAAGAAAAACCAAAAAGAAGCGAGAAATATTTTTGGGTTTTCTCAAAGTTTCTCAAACACACAAGAAGAAAGCAAGAAAATAAATCTAGCATGGATAATACAATGAAAAAGTGTGGACACCGACAACTAGAATGGAATGTGTGAACATGAATATAATGTCGGTGGAAACATGTACTCCCCCAAGCTTTGGCTTTTGGCCTAGCTTGGTAATCACCATCCGTAGCCTAGATAATAGTCAGAGTGATAACACACGGAAGCTCTTGGTGCGGACTCCTCAGCCCGTCGAGCAGCCTCAATCGCCGCATTGTACTCGCGGGCCTCGCTCTCAAGAACGCAATATCTTCTTTTACTATGATAATCAAAGAGAGCAGATGCAACCAAAGCAACGGGTACAATGGGGTTTTTATTGAACCTCAAGTTGTAAGTATAATTAGTGGTTGTGCCCTTAAGGAACTTATGGTGCTTCATGGCCTCAAAGTCTAAGTACAGGGTAGGTAGAATGGGATCGTTGGGCCAAGGTGACACACCCAGCTCCTTAGCTACACGGGAAGCATAAATCCCACCATAAAAGTGACCGCTAGTAGCCTTATGTTGAAATCTCCGTGCAACGATCGCTAGAAGATTATAACATTTAATTCCTATCAGGGTGGTGTGTATGAGACTAAAATCCGGGGCACAAAGTTTACTGCAATCTTGCTTGCCCATGATGCATTTGCCATTAAAGAGTGCAAAGTAATGAATGGATGAAAAATGAATACTTTTTATTCTACCTTGTGTCACTCCTCTGTTCTCTCCATAACAAAGACTAGTCAAAAATGACGCATACTCATATTTCGGTGGCTCGTCTAGCGAACCCCAAAATGGAATTTTACATGCAACATGATACATCCATTTTGCATCATGCTTTTATGATGATATTTATTGCATTATGGGCTGTTATTACACATTATGGTTCAGTACTTATGCCTTTTCTCTCTTATTTTTGAAGGTTTACACAAAGAGGGAGAATGCCGGCAGCTGGAATTCTGGAACGGAAAGGAGCAAATCTGAGAGACCTATTCTGCACAACTTCAAAAGTTTTGAAAATTTACGGAGAATTATTTTGGAATATATAAAAAATGTTGGGAGAAGAAATACTAGAGGGGGGCCACCAGGTGGCCACAAGCCTGGGGGCGCGCCCCTAGGACTTGTGGCCCCCCTAGCAGGTCCCTGATACGTCCATTTTGCATCATGCTTTTATGTTAATATTTATTGCATTATGGGCTGTTATTACACATTATATCACAATCCTTATGCCTTTTCTCTCTTATTTTATAAGGTTTACATGAAGAGGGAGAATGCTGGCAGCTGGAATTCTGGACTGGAAAAGGAGCAAATATTAGAGACCTATCCTGCACAACTCCAAAAGTCCTAAAACTTCGCGGAGAATATTTTTGGAATATATAAAAAATATTGGGCGAAGAAAGTACCAGAGGGGGCCACCAGCCATCCACAAGGGTGGAGGGCGCCCCCCGTCCTTGTGGGCCCCCTGGCAGGCCCCCGACGCCCATCTTCTACTATATGGTGTGTTTTGACCTGGAAAAAAAATCATAAGGAAGCTTTCGGGATGAAGCACCGCCGTCTCGAGGTGGAACCTGGGCAGAACCAATCTAGGGCTCCGGCGGAGCTGTTCTGCCAAGGAAACTTCCCTACGAGAGGGGAAACTTGAAGCCATCGTCATCACCAATGATCCTCTCATCGAGAGGGGGTCAATCTCCATCAACATCTTCACCAGCACTATCTCCTCTCCAAACCCTAGTTCATCTCTTGTATCCAATCTCTGTCTCAAAACCTCAGAGTGGTACCTGTGGGTTGCTAGTAGTGTTGATTACTCCTTGTAGTTGATGCTAGTTGGTTTATTCGGTGGAAGATTATATTTTCAGATCCTTAATGATAATTAATACTCCTCTGATCTTGATCATAAATATGTTTTTGAGTAGTTACATTTGTTCCCGAGGACATGGGAGAAGTCTTGTTATAAGTAATCATGTGAATTTGGTATTCGTTCGATATTTTGATGAGATGTATGTTGTCTCTCCTCTAATGGTATTATGTGAACGTCGACTACATGACACTTCACCATTATTTGGGCCTAGGGGAAGGCATTGGGAAGTAATAAGTATATTATAGGTTGCTAGAGTGACAAAAGCTTATACCCTAATTTATGCGTTGCTTCGTCAGGGGCTGATTTGGATCCATTGTTTCATTCTATGGTTAGGTTTACCTTAATTTTCTTTCGTAGTTGTGGATGCTTGCGAGAGGGGTTAATCATAAGTGCGAGGCTTGTCCAAGGAAGGGAAGCACCCAAGCACCGGTCCACCCACATATCAAATTATCAAAGTAACAAACACGAATCATATGAGCATGATGAAAACTAACTTGACAACAATTCCCATATGTCCCCGGGAGCGCTTTACTTTATATAAGAGTTCGTCCAGGCTTGTCCTTTGCTATAAAAAGGATTGGGCCACCTTGATGCACCTTGTTTACTTTTGTTACTTGTTACCCATTATGGATTATCTTGTCACACAACTATCTGTTAGCGATAATTTCAGTGCTTCAAGAGAATACCTTACTGAAAACCGCTTGTCATTTCCTTCTGCTCCTCGTTCGGTTCGACACTCTTACTTATCGAAAGGACTATGATAGACCCCCTATACTTGTGGGTCATCAAGACTCTTTTCTGGCACCGTTGCCAGGGAGTGAAGCGCCTTTGTTAAGTGGATTTGGTAAGGAAACATTTATATAGTGTGCTGAAATTTACTGTCACTTGTTACTATGGAAAATAATCCTTTGAGGGGTTTGTTTGGGGTATCTTCACCTTGACCGGAAGAGCAAAGAGTTTCTCCTCAACCTACTTCACCTACTGAAAATATTTATTATGAAATTCCTTCGGGTATAATAGAGAAACTTCTAGCTACTCCTTATGCAAGAGATGGAACATTACATCCCGATATGCACTTAATCTATGTGGATGAAGTTTGTGGATTATTTAAGCTTGCAGGTATGCCCGAGGATGTTGTCAAGAAGAAGTAATTCCCTTTATCTTTGAAGGTAAAGGCATTGACATGGTATAGGCTATGTGATGATATTGGATCATGGAACTACAACCGGTTGAAATTGGAATTTCATCAGAAGTTTTATTCTATGCATGTGGTTCATCATGATCGGAATTATATATATAATTTTTGGCCTCGTGAAGGAGAAAGTATCGCTCAAGCTTGGGGGAGGCTTAAGTCAGTGTTACATTCATGCCCCAATCATGAGCTCTCAAGAGAAATGTAGCGACCCGACCCGAAATCGGTCAAGTCTTTGTGTATCAGTGTAGCAACCCGACTTGAATGGATCAAGTCTCCGTGCTTAAGTGTCATCCCTGGACCGGTATGCTGACACACAAAGTACTCAAGGATTTATAACAGAGGTAAATCACATGTATAAAGTAACATAAATACTATTACCTCAATCCAAATAGCGGAGGTAACAACAAGGTTGTGGATTCCCATCAACACCAACGGCAAGTCGAGTGTAGAAATTGTAACCCTAACGTATAACTTACTCGTCGTAAGATAATCCTACAACATAAGATGGTGCAGCCACAAAGGGTCAGTACATTGAATGTACTGGCAAATTCACACCATAGGTTAATGATGAATAATAGCTATCACTACATGCATATTTGGCTGGTGGAGGCTCTATGGTTATAAAGTTTCTGCGAAAAGCCAATTTTTTCCTACATCAAAGGAATATATTTTATTTAACTACAAAGTTGGTTGAAAATTATTGAGAAGGTTCCTCCAACTCAATCCCAATTAAAAGTTAACAACCCAAAAAATTAATTAAGTAAAGTGATGAGATCAACATGATAATCCAAGATCCAGATACTCAAGATGTCCATAACCGGGGACACGGCTAACCATGATTAGTTTGTACACTCTGCAGAGGTTTGCGCACTTTTCCCCACAAGACTCGATCTCCTCCGTTGGATTTCTCGCACTACATGGTGTTTGAGAAACGGATGACAGAGACACAGTCCTTCAGAAGCATTAACTCTAACCTCGGGTAGACCGTACCAACCTACATCCCCTACATCTGCTAGCCTACCACTCGAAGAGGTCATGCAACTTACTCCACTATGCTAGAGCCCATAATAGCTTGTGGCTGCACACGGAAGTTTCTAGCATAAATAATCTCATGATCCCTTTGAGCCTGGGTGGCATTCCATAGGGTGATCACACAGGTACTCCGGGATCCTCTTGGGCAAGCACTAGGTTCTCCAGGTGCTCGGGCAAACCACTGGGTACTCCAGGGTGCCCCAACTAATCCACCCAGATGTGTATTAAAGTAGCCACCTTAAGTTAAACCTTAATTAACAATCTCACATCTGTCATGGATACATGATGTCTACTACACAACCTTCTTCTTGTAGACATTGTTGGGCCTCCAAGTGCAGCGGTTTGTAGGACAGTAGCAAATTTCCCTCAAGTGGATGACCTAAGGTTTATAAATCCGCGGGAGGCGTAGGATGAAGATGGTCTCTCTCAAGAAACCCTGCAACCAAATAACAAAGAGTCTCTTGTGTCCCCAACACACCCAATACACCGAATAGATGGTGATACAAGTGCAATATGGATGGTAGATATAGGTTTTTGCAATCTGAAATTATAAAAACAGCAAGGTAACAAGTAATAAAAGTGAGCATAAACGGTATTGCAATGCTAGGAAACAAGGCCTAGGGTTCATACTTTCACTAGTGCAAGTTCTCTCAACAATAATAACATAATTGGATCAGATAACTATCCCTCAACATGCAACAAAGAGTCACTCCAAAGTCACTAATAGCGGAGAACAAACGAAGAGATTATGGTAGGGTACGAAACCACCTCAAAGTTATCCTTTCTGATCGATCTATTCAAGAGTCCGTAGTAAGGTAACATGAAGCTATTCTTTCCGTTCAATCTATCCTAGAGTTCGTACTAGAATAACACCTTAAGACACAAATCAATCAAAACCCTAATGTCACCTAGACACTCCAATGTCACCTCAAGTATCCTTGGGTATGATTATACGATATGCATCACACAATCTCAGATTCATCTATTCAACCAACACAAAGAACTTCAAAGAGTGCACCAAAGTTTCTACCGGAGAGTCAAGACGAAAACATGTGCCAGCCCCTATGCATAATTCACGATGTCACGGAACTCGCAAGTTGATCACCAAAACATACATCAAGTGGATCGCATGATATCCCATTGTCACCACAGATAAGCACATGCAAGACATACATCAAGTGTTCTCAAATACTTAAAGACTCAATCCGATAAGATAACTTCAAAGGGAAAACTCAATTCATCACAAGAGTGTAGAGGGGGAGAAACATCATAAGATCCAACTATAATAGCAAAGCTCGCGATACATCAAGATCATGCCACCTCAAGAACACGAGAGAGAGAGAGATCAAACACATAGCTACTGGTACATACCCTCAGCCCCGAGGGTGAACTACTCCCTCCTCGTCATGGAGAGCATCGAGATGATGAAGATGGCCACCGGAGAGGGATTCCCCCCTCCGGCAGGGTGCCAGAACGGGTCTAGATTGGTTTTCGGTGGCTACAAAGGCTTCTAGCGGCGGAACTCCCGATCTAGGTTTCTTTCTGGAAGTTTTGGGTTATATAAGAGGTGTTGGAGTCGGGGACAAGTCAGGGGGTTCCCGAGGCGGCCATGAGGCAGGGGGCGCGCCTAGGGGGTAGGGCGCACCCCCACCCTCGTGGTGGCCTCGTGACTCTTATGGCCCGCCTCCAGTACTCCGCGGGCTTCTTCTGGTCCAAAAATGATCTTTGTGAAATTTCAGGTCAATCGGAATCCGTTTGGTTTTCCTTTTCTGCGATACTCAAAAACAACGAAAAAACAGAAACTGGCACTGGGCTCTAGGTTAATAGGTTAGTCCCAACAATCATATAAAATAGCATATTAATGCATATAAAACATCCAAGGTTGATAATATAATAGCATGGAACAATAAAAAATTATAGATACATTGGAGACGTATCAAGCATCCCCAAGCTTAATTCCTGCTCGTCCTCGAGTAGGTAAATGATAAAAATAGAATTTTTGATGTGGAATGCTACCTAACATATTTATCAATGTAATCTTCTCTATTGTGGCAAGAATATTCAGATCCATCATATTCAAGACAAAAGTTTAATATTGGTATAAAAATAATAATACTTCAAGCATAGTAACAAAGTAATCATCTCTTCTCAAAATAACATGGCCAAAGAAAGCTATCCCTACAAAATCATATAGTCTGGCTATGCTCTATCTTCATCACACAAAATATTTAAATCATGCACAACCCCGATGACAAGCCAAGCAATTATTTCATACTTCTGATGTTCTCAAACTTTTTCAATCTTCACGCAATACATGAGCGTGAGCCATGGACATAACACTATAGGTGGAATAGAATGGTAGTTGTGGAGAAGACAAAAAGGAGAAGATAGTCTCACATCAACTAGGCGTATCAACGGGCTATGGATATGCCCGTCAATAGATATCAATGTGAGTGAGTAGCGATTGCCATGCAACGGATGCACTAGAGCTATAAGTGTATAAAAGCTCAAAAAGAAACTAAGTGGGGGTGCATCCAACTCACTTGCTCACGAAGACCTAGGGCATTTTGAGGAAGCCCATCTGTCGGTGTCAAAACCGGCGGATCTCGGGTAGGGGGTCCCGAACTGTGCATCTAGGCGGATGGTAACTGGAGGCAGGGGACATGATGTTTTACCCAGGTTCGGGCCCTCTTGATGGAGGTAAAACCCTACGTCCTGCTTGATTTATTCTTGATAATATGGGTATTACAAGAGTTGATCTACCACGAGATCGGAGAGGCTAAACCCTAGAAGCTAGCCTATGGTATGATTGTATGTTGTCCTACGGACCTAAACCCTCCGGTTTATATAGACACCGGAGGGGGCTAGGGTTACACAAGGTCGGTTACAGAGGAGGAGATATACATATCCGTATTGCCTAGCTTGCCTTCCACGCCAAGTAGAGTCCCATCCGGACACGGGACGAAGTCTTCAATCTTGTATCTTCATAGTCCAACAGTCCGACCAAAGGATATAGTCCGGCTGTCCGAATACCCCCTAATCCAGGACTCCCTCAGTAGCCCCCGAACCAGGCTTCAATGACGATGAGTCCGGCGCGCAGTATTGTCTTCGGCATTGCAAGGAGGGTTCTTCTCTAATTTCCAAGTGTTTGTAAGCAGTGTCCGGCCCCATAAATGTTGAACCTCTTGGCTTATGTGCCCAATAAGGGCTATCTCCCATGCGTCGAATGAATACGAGGCGCCAGGGCATTTTTACATTCGCCCCCTAGCCAGATAAATAAATTGTCTATTAAAGGGATAGGGATTCTTAGATTCGATCCACACCATCCTCCCCTCAGCGAGAATCCATCAGAGCGCATTTCGGAAAGATCTATTCCAGCATGGCCGACCTCCGCAGCTCCTCCTCCCGCCCCCGTAGCCCTAAGCCCGGTGATTGGGAGAGGTGTTCAGTCCCACACAGTCGATTGGTCGAATTGCAGACCAAGGGATTTCTCCCTCCAGCGTATATGGTGCCCGTTCGAGCCGGGCTTGCCACCTACAATGGCGGGGAGCAAGCGGAGAGCTTTCCCTATCCCTCCATGGGGGAACGGGTCTGCCTTGTTCCTTACTTACTAAGGGGACTCGGATTTCCAATTCATCTGTTCCTCCGCGGGCTCCTGGAGTTCTACGGCCTCCAATTACACAATTTCACCCCTGCCTCCATTCTACATATCGCCGGCTATGTTGCTCTCTATGAGTTGTTCCTGGGCTACGAGGCTCACTGATCTGTGGAAAAGGCTATTTTGCCTCGTCCCTCGCACACAAAGGGGATCACTTTACCAAGTGGGCGGAGCCGAAATATGGCGCATCACCGATACCGGATACCTGTCTGGTACCCCGAAGAAGTCGTCCGAAGATTGGCCTTCAGAATGGTCTTATATGGAGGACGTTCCCCTTCCGGACCCTGTTCGGCGGGGTCTTCCTGAGTTCAACAATGCTCCTTTGAAGAAGCGCCGAAGTTGGCGCCCACGGAGCCCCCAGGTGGAAGACAACAGAGAAGTCCTCTATCTGATGAACCAGATCAAAGCACTGGCTCAATCAGGATTGACAATAATCGAAGTTATGTCGATTTGCATAATGCGGGGAGTGCAACCACTTCAATGCCGTGGGCACCCCTTGTGGTGTTTCAACGGGGCAGATGACGCCACCCGCTATGGGCGTAAGGGTCCGGGCGATGCTGCCGCTTTAGCAAAAATTCTGTCCAAATTGTTCAAGGGAGAGGAGGAGGAGTTCACCCGCATCAAGCCACGGGATGGATTCTCCATGTACAATCCTCCAAGTTGGGTAAGCTATATCCCCTTACTTCCATTTTCCCGCATTCTTTGTCGTAAGTATTCACCTTGCCAGTTTGCGGTAGGAACTGAGAAAAGCCATAAAGGAGGTTAGCGGCCCCTCTCCACAACCGGAGGACGCTGACAAGGCCCTCGACTCCGGACTTGAAGAAGATCTAGTTATCGTCGTGGAGCTGATAGGCCGGTAGTTCTATCAGTTAAGCTGTGACGACGCCATGGTGGCCATTACGGCCGACTATCCCGGACTACTCCCTGCATCGCACGTAAGAAAAAACAAAAATCCCAACTCCAAAAACTAGGATCCCCTTTTAGACACTTCACCCACCATATACACATGGCATTTTTTACAAGGAAGGCATTCGGCACGCCCTGCCGAACCCGCAGCAACTCGCCAACAAGAGGCGCCGAGGCCGGGTAGGCCAAAAAGGAAGGCGGTCAAGACGGAGACGCCGGCGCAAAGGTATAAAAACCCCGCTCCGTGGTTGTCGTCTATCTCAAAATGTAATGACGCCCGTGTTTCTTTAATAGAAAAAACGCTCGCCGGAATATGTCCGGCGATGTTGCTAATCACGCCTCCACCAGTCAGGCGCCAGGACCAGACATAGAGGTGGAAGCCGATATGGGGCAGGCGCCGGATAATCCCCCTACAGAGGATGCGGATAGATTATCTGCTACTAACTGAGAAGTGGAAAGCGCCATGAATCATAGGCGCCGCCGGGCCGTATTCCGTGACGCTTGTTTCTCACCAGAGGCATTTGATGCCTTTAATTCCGGAGAGGCGTACCTCCGTGCTGCTCAAGATGGTCTAGCCAGAGCCACGGATCAGTATGTAAAGGATGTACGGGTGAGTAAATCTGGCGATTTATATGTATCAGTAGCCCCTGAGACTTGAAACAGTTAGCAGAACTGATTTAAGGATCATCTTTATTGTGCAGGTTCTTACAGAGAAGAATACTAGGCTGTCCCAGGAGCTGGAGGAATGCAAGACCCAACTGCGGGGCATTGTTGCCGCATTGCAGGAACCAAAAAAGCCTCCCGCTGGTAACATTTTACTTTAAAGAATGATGGTTACCATATAGTGTGCGGCGTGGCTGCAGATCTAACAGTAGATTTTGCAGATGAATCCAGAGAAAATCCGGAGGACTAGCATGTCGTATGACAGCTAGAGGCTGGAAAACGCGTGCTGACTGAGGTTAGGAGGGAGAAAAACAATCTCCTAGACGCCAATGTCAAGCTGAGCGTGGAACTAAAAGATGTTTGAGCCCAGCTTACAGACTCCGAGAAGGAGAAAAAGCGGCTTCGGTGCGGCATTTTCAGTAAGTGCTTGAATGAATCCTTTTGAAGGAGTTCGGCGAAGAAGCCGACTAACAACGTTATGTCTGTAGGTATGCTGACGGGTCGTCCTGCGAAGGAAATGCCCGGGTCTGCAGGTGATCTTCTATCCGAGCTCTAGCATCTGCACGAACAAGTTCGGCAGGTGATGCAAGGTGTTGCCCAGGCCTTGTGGCCATCCGCCTCCCTTCCAGAAGGCGTTGCAGAGCTTATGGAGAAGCTCAAGGGAGCATAGCAGCGCTTCCGATTATGGAAGATATCGGCCTGCCGACAAGGTGCCCGAGAAGCCTGGGCCATGGTGAAGACGCGGTACACCAAGGCTGACCCAAATCACATGGCCGAGGTCGGACCTGTGGGGCCCGACGGAAAAGAGATCCCTATTAGCTTAGTTTATGGGCAAGTAGAATTAGCCGCAAAGTATTCCCAACAGGATTGTAGGCTAGACCGCCTGTTGGATGGTATAGAGGAGGAATTTAGTCAGTCTGCATGACTATGTAATTAAAGTGACATGTATAATGCCTTCTAGCCGGATTGTAGATCATTTGTCATGGCGGACCTTTTCGCTTCAACCTCGGGACCCGATAGTCCGGAGTGTGTCCGAATACCCGCTCAGTTATATAAGAACCGAGGTATGCATGGAGACCAGGCGTAGGGGTCATTGGTGCTTGAACAGACAAGTGCCCAACTAGTTATGTTATATTACATGGGTAGTAAGAAACATCTTCCAGGGAGAATAGTTCTGTTAAGGGTTCCTTTCCCTAGGTAAGCATGCCCTAAAGTGCATGTCCGGACTGCGATAGGAAACGCAGGAAAAAACATCTGGGGGCAGATATGGAAAGTAAATAAAAATCATCTTTTGTTCGCCGACCAAATATTCCCTTAAGAACGCTAGCTTTCGGCTTCACCCAGTCTGAGGTACACATCCGGCTGACCCGGCAGTAACAATCGCAGAGGTGCTCCCCTTATGCCCTAGCCGAATTAACGGAAACGTAGGGCATAAATACAAGAGCCAGGCAACCCAGCTTGGCCAAAACTTAAGTCATATTGATGCATATAATGGCGAAAAAAGGTACATGTGGAAGCATAACACATGTGCGGGGCACGAGGCCCAAATAAATAATCAAGCTTCTGTGAAAGAAGCCCCCAGGTATGATGAGTGCGGCTAGCGCATCTGTAATGTGCAAACGAGGCGCAAGTTGGCCTTTGAAGGCCTGGAGAAAGAATAAAAGAAAGAAAGAAAAAGAAGACAGATAATGTATAAAAAATGGACAGAGGAAGGGGACGAACACAGGGTCCGGCGCTAGGCGTAGAATCATCGGAGCCTGGCCGCGTTCCATGGGTTCGGCTCGAGTCGATTAGTCGATGCATCCCGCAGTCGGTACGCTCCACCGGTCAGAACTTGGTAAATAATGAAGGGACCTTCCCATTTGGGATCAAGCTTGTTCTTTTTCTTATCCGGCAGACGTAGAACTAGTTCGCCAACGTTATAAGTTTTGGCCCGTACTTCTCTGCTTTGGCATCTGCGAGCCTGTTGCTGATAAAATGTGGAACGGGCTTTTGCCACATCGCGCTCCTCCTCCAAGGTGTCCAGACTGTCCTGCCGATCAAGCTCGGCTTCTCTTTCTTCGTACATGCGCACTCGAGGTGAGTCATGAATTATGTCACAGGGCAAGACTGCCTCTGCGCCGTACACCATAAAGAAGGGTGTATATCCGGTACTACGGTTCGGCGTGGTCCGCAGCCCCCAAAGTACGGAGTCGAGCTCCTCTACCCAGTGCGTGTTAGACTCCGTTAAGGACCGCACTGGCCTGGGTTTAATGCCGCTCATTATAAGACCGTTCGCGCGCTCCACTTGACCGTTGGTTTGTGGGTGATAGACCGAAGCATAATCGAGCCTGATGCCCATTTTGCTACACCAGAGTTTTACCTCATCGGCAATAAAGTTCGTGCCATTGTCAGTGATGATGTTGTGAGGGACGCCATAACGGTGTACGACCCCGGATATGAAGTCTATCACCGATCCGGATTTGGCATTTTTAACAGGTTTGGCCTCTATCCGTTTGGTGAATTTATCCACCATGACCAGTAAGTATTTTTTCTTGTGGGTTCCCCCTTTAAGGGGTCCAACCATGTCAAGCCCCCAGACCGCGAAGGGCCACGTAATGGGGATTGTTTGGAGGGCGGTGGGTGGCATGTGGCTTTGATTTGCAAAGAGCTGGCAACCGGCGCAACGTTGGACCAAGTCCTGTGCATCTGCCCGGGCCGTTGGCCAATAGAATCATGTACGGAAGGCCTTGCTGCCAAGAGCCCGGGCTGCGGCATGGTGACCGCCGAGTCCGGCGTGAATTTCT
Organism: Triticum dicoccoides; assembly: GCF_002162155.2. NCBI lineage: Eukaryota > Viridiplantae > Streptophyta > Magnoliopsida > Poales > Poaceae > Triticum > Triticum dicoccoides. Next base: position 366,856,217 of record NC_041380.1, on the reverse strand, counting down.
GCCAAAAGGTTCCGTCCTTCCTCTTCGGAGATACACCTTTGAAGGACTCCGGTAGTGCTTTTTTATACAATTCTCCCTCATAGACCCTGTAGGCCTTCGATCGCCGCACTATGCAGCGTGCCTCATTTTGGTCCTCTGGAAGTTCCTGCCTAGTTAGGTAGGCCAGGAATGGTTCTGTCCACGGGGCTATGATGGCCATTATTACGTGGGCCGAAGGTGTTATTTCGGTGGCGGAGCCTCCGATTGTGTCAGATTGTTCGGTATCGGGTATTTTGGCCAGGTCCGGATTATTGTTACCGGTGTCCCCTTCCCATACTACGGATGGCTTGAACAGTCTCTCCAGAAATATGTTGGGGGGACCGCATCGCGTTTTGCGCCGATGCGGGCGAGGATATCCGCCTCCTGATTGTTTTCTCGAGCCACATGATGAAATTCGAGCCCCTCAAACCGAGCTGCCATTTTTAGGACGGCGTTGCGATAGGCCACCATTTTCGGATCCTTGGCATCAAAGACTCCATTTATTTGGGATATTGCGAGGTTCGAACCCCCCCGCACTTCTAGGCGTTGAATGCCCATGGATACTGCCATCCGGAGACCATGTAAAAGGGCCTCATATTCGGCTGCGTTATTGGAGTCCGTACACATTATCTGGAGTATGTATTGAACTGTATCTCCGGTTGGGGATGTCAAAATGACGCCAGCCCCCAGACCAGCCAACATTTTGGAGCCGTCGAAGTGCATGATCCAATTGGAATATGCGCCGTACTCTTTAGGGAGTTCGGCTTCCGTCCATTCGGCGACAAAGTCGGCCAATACTTGCGACTTAATGGCTCGCAGCGGCTTGTAAGTTATGTCGAACGGGAGGAGCTCAATGGCCCATTTGGCAATACGGCCCGTGGTGTCGTGGTTGTTTATAATATCATTAAGTGGCACTTCCGAGGCTACTGTTATCGAACACTCTTGAAAGTAGTGTCGCAGCTTTCGGGATGCCATGAATACCGCGTATGCTATCTTTTGATAATGCGGGTACTGTGACTTGCATGGAGTAAGGACAGTGGATACATAGTTGATACGTCTCCAACGTATCTATAATTTTTGATTGCTCCATGCTATATTATCTACTGTTTTAGGCAATAATGGGCTTTATTATCCACTTTTATATTATTTTTGGGACTAACCTATTAACCGGAGGCCCAACCCAGATTTGTTGTTTTATACCTATTTCAGTGTTTTGAAGAAAAAGGAATATCAGACGGAGTCGAAACGGAACGAAATCAACTTGAGAAGTTATTTTTGGAAGGAAACACACCTGATGGACTTGGACCCCACGTCAGAAGATACGGGAGCTGCCCACAAGGGTGGGGGGCGCGCCCCCCTGTCTCGTGGGGCCCTCGTGGCTCCCCTGACGTACCTCCTGCACCCATATATACCTACATGACCTAAAACTTCCAGAATGCAAGATAGATCGGGAGTTCCGCCGCCAGAAGCCTCCGTAGCCACCAAAAGTCAATCGGGACCCTGTTCCGGCACCCTGCCGGAGGGGGGGAACCCTCACCGGTGGCCATCTTCATCATCCCGACGCTCTCCATGACGAGGAGGGAGTAGTTCTCCCTCGGGGCTGAGGGTATGTACCAGTAGCTATGTGTTTGATCTCTCTCTCTCTCTCTCTCTCTCTCGTGTTCTTGTGATGATACGATCTTGATGTATCGCGAGCTTTGCTATTATATTTGGATCCTATGATGTTTCTTCCCCCCTCTTCTCTCTTGTAATGAATCGAGTTTCCCCTTTGAAGTAATCTTATCGGATTGCGTCTTTAAAGACTTGAGAACACTTGATGTATGTCTTGCCGTGGATATCTGTGGTGACAATGGGATACCACGTGCCACTTGATGTATGTTAAGGTGACCAACTTGCGGGTTCCACCCATGAACCTATGCATAGGGTTTGGCACACGTTTTTCATCGTGATTCGCCAGTAGAACTTTGGGGCACTCTTTGAGGTCCTTTGTGTTGGTTGAATAGATGAATCTGAGATTGTGTGACGCATATCGTATAATCATACCCATGGATACTTGAGGTGACATTGGAGTATCTAGGTGACATTAGGGTTTTGGTTGATTTGTGTCTTAAGGTGTTATTCTAGTACGAACTCTAGGGCTGTTTGTGACACTTATAGGAATAGCCCAACGGATTAATTGGAAAGAATAACTTTGAGGTGGTTTCGTACCCTACCATAATCTCTTTGTTCGTTCTCCACTATTAGTGACTTTAGAGTGACTCTTTGTTGCATGTTGAGGGATAGTTATGTGATCCAATTATGTTATCATTGTTGAGGGAACTTACACTAGTGAAAGTATGAACCCTAGGCCTTGTTTCAACACATTGCAATACCGTTTACGCTCACTTTTATCACTTGCTACCTTGCTGTTTTTATTATTTCAGATTACAAAAACTATTATCTACTACCCATATTGCACTTGTATCACCATCTCTTCGCCGAACTAGTGCACCTATACAACTTACCATTGTATTGGGTGTATTGGGGACACAAGAGACTCTTTGTTATTTGGTTGCAGGGTTGCTTGAGAGAGACCATCTTCATCCTACACCTCCTATGGATTGATAAACCTTAGGTCATCCACTTGAGGGAAATTTGCTACTGTCCTACAAACCTCTGCACTTGGAGGCCTAATAACGTCTACAAGAAGAAGGTTGTGTAGTAGACATCAAGCTCTTTTCTGGCGCCGTTGCCAGGGAGGTTAGTGCTTGAAGGTATATCTTTAGATCTTGCAATTAAGTCTTTTAGTTTCTTGTTTTATCACTAGTTTAGTTTATAAAAGAAAACTATAAAAAATGGAATTGAGTTTGTCTCATACGCTTCACCTTTTTAATATCTTTCGTTAGTATGATGGAAAGGATAATTGTGCTCAAGTGCTAGAAGAAGAAATCTATAAAATGTTTGGCACTAAATACTTGAATGATGAGCATGATTGCAATATTGTTAGTACGAGTTCTTTGAATATCCATAATGCTAATGATGATTGCACTAGTTATGATGAAAATGCCTCCTATAAACTTGCCAATTTTTGTGGAGTAGACTGGGTTTGCAAGTACACACCAAATAGGGAAGATAGATATTGCAAGAGGCATAAGTACTTAGAAACCAAATTGTTGCAATAAGAGCTAGATGAATGTGCTGAAATATTCAATATTTTTCGTGCTCCTTATGAACTTTGCAATGAACATGGTCATTTAAAGCTCCAATGCTATTTGTTTCATGATCAAGTCGTGTCCAAATATTGTGATAATTTGATTACCCTTGAGCATCATAAAGAGCTTAGCCTTATTTTGGGTTATGAAGAAATGAAACGTATAACTGAGGATATTCCAAAATTTGCCCTTGATAAAGTTCTTCGTTTTGATCTAGAGAATATTTATATGTATTGTGCGGTGAATTGCATTGAAAATCCTTATATTGCCCATTACATAAAGAAAAGAAAACAAATAGAAGATGAAGAGAATACTAACAAAAGGGAAGAGACTTCCCAATATCCTCCTATTATTTCTTATGATGAATCAGCTAACGAGGAGGAGCCTCCTATTCAACCAATCTCATTAATAAGGAGCTCCAAAAAGAGAATTGAACCCACGCATGATGTGGTGAAAAAGAAGAAAAGAAAAAGGAAGAGAGGTAAAAAGATATCTCTCCCAAATAATGCTGCTCCTATTACTATTGTGCCTCATGAAAATATAATTGTGGAAGATAATGATACTTCTTATGATCTTGAAAATCTTTTTGGCACTTGCTTGGAAAAATATAATAATTGCTATACTATTGGTGCTATCCATGCTATTAATGATGAGAGTGATATGCTTATGATACGAAAAGGCCCAAGCTTGGGGAAGCTATGTTTGACGAGGATGACATATTTGAGAATATATTTGCTGCAATTAATGTTTTTCCCAAGCTTGGGGATGCTACTCTTAATGAAGATTATATTTTTAGTCTACCAAATTTTGATATGCAAACTCATAATGATAATAACATGCCTCCTGCTTATGATAATTATTGTGATGATACATATGCTATAAAAAGTAGTGAGGATTATATTTATAAAACTTGTCATGATTATGGTTACCCCTTTTCTGAACATTACTCTTTTAATGTGGAAACAATTTATAATATTCAAGTCTCTTATGATACTCCCACTATTATTCATGAGAAGAATTTTGCTTATGTGGAGAGTAGTAAAAATTCTATGCTTGTAGATCATGAAAAGAATGCTTTAGGTGTTGGTTATATTGTTGAATTCATTCATGATGCTACTGGAAATTATTATGAGGGAGTAATATATGCTTGTAGGAATTGCAATAATATCAAGTTTCCTCTCTATGTGCTTAAAGCTTTGAAGTTATGCTTGTTTTACCCACCTATGCTAGTTGATTATTGTTCCCACAAGTTGTTTGCTCACAAAATCCCTATGCATAGGAAGTATGTTAGACTTAAATGTGCTAGTCATATTCTTCATGATGCTCTCTTTATGTTTCAATTCCTATCCTTTATGTGAGCATCATTGAAATCATCATGCCTAGCTAGGGGCGTTAAACGATAGCGCTTATTGGGAGGCAACCCAACTTTATTTTTGTTACTTTATTTTTGTTCCTGTTTAGTAATAAATAATTCATCTAGCCTCTGTTTATATGTGGTTTTATGTGTTCAATTAGTGTTTGTGCCAAGTAGAACCTTTGGGAAGACTTGGGGAAAGTCTTGTTGATCATGCTGTAAAAAACAGAAACTTTAGCGCTCACGAGAATTGCTGCCATTTTTATTTGGAGAGTGCTATTTAGTTAATTATTTTTGAATATGATTAATAGATAAATTCCTCAGGTCCATCAATTTATTTGAGAATTTTATGAGTTCCAGAAGTATACGTTTGATCCATATTACTACAGACTGTTCTGTTTTTGACAGATTCTGTTTTTCATGTGTTATTTGCTTATTTTGATGAATCTATGGCTAGTAAAATAGTTTATAAACCATAGAGAAGTTGGAATACAGTAGGTTTAACACCAATATAAATAAAGAATGAGTTCATTACAGTACCTTGAAGTGGTGATTTACCTTCTTGTACTAACGGAGCTTACGAGTTTTCTGTTAAGTTTTGTGTTGTGAAGTTTTCAAGTTTTGGGTAAAGATTCGATGGACTACGGAATAAGGAGTGGCAAGATTCTAAGCTTGGGGATTTCCAAGGCACCCCAAGGTAATATTCAAGGACAACCAAGAGCCTAAGCTTGGGGATGCCCCGGAAGGCATCCCCTCTTTCGTCTTCGTTCATCGGTAACTTTAGTTGGAGCTATATTTTATTCGCCACATGATATGTGTTTTGCTTGGAGTGTCAATTTATTTTGTTAGGATTTTCTTTCTGTTATTTAGAACAATGTTTTGCATATTTTATTTCAATAAAAGTGGCATTGATAGTCTTTACTATGCCTATATTACAAGTATACATGTCGCTGTTTGAAAACAGAAAGTTTACCGCTGTTGCAATAATTCCCTAGAAAATTAAGAATGTGATAAAATGTTGAAACCTTTTTCATATTAAGCTATGATAAATTTACTACAGTGGGAATTTTCTTTCATAATTTTTGGAGCTAGGGAATTATGGATGTTGCAGAATTCTTTACAGACTATCCTGTTTAGGCAGATTGCTGTTATGTTTGCATTGTTTGCATATGTTTGCTTCTTTAATGATTCTATTTGAGGATAGTACTATTAAATATGCAGAGGCATTTAGTATTCAATGTTGAATAATAATTTTAGGGATTTGCTACAGTAGAGTATGATAAGGTTTTGGCAATGGTTTATACTAACTTATCTCACGAGTCCTTGTTGAGTTTTGTGTGGATCAAGCTTTTGAGATTTAGGGAGGTCGTGATATGAGAGGAATTAAGGAGACACAAAAGCTCAAGCTTGGGGATGCCCAAGGCACCCCAAGATAATATTTCAAGAAGTCTCAAGCGTCTAAGCTTGGGGATGCCCCGGTTGGCATCCCACCTTTCTTCTTCAACAACTATCGGTTAGTACCGGTTGATCCTAAGTTTTTGCTTCTTCACATGATGTTTGCTATTCTTAGAATGTCATTTTCTTTTTCTTTGCTTGTTGTTTGAATAAAATACCAAGAGCTGAAATTATTAAATGTTAGAGAGTCTTCACGTAGTTGCATAATTATTCGACTACTGATTGATCTTCACTTATATCTTTCAGAGTAGTTTGTCATCTGCTCTAGTGCTTCACTTATATCTTTTAGAGCATGGTGGTAGTTTTATTTTGAAGAAATAGATGAACTCTCATGCTTCAATTAGATTATTTTTAGAGTCTTAAATAGCATGGTAATTTGCTTAAAATCCTAATATGCTAGGTATACAAGAATAATAAAATTCTCTTATGAGTGTGTTGAATACTATGAGAAGTTTGATACTTGATAATTGTTTTGAGATATGGAGATGGTGATATTAGAGTCATGCTAGTTGAGTGGTTATGAATTTGAGAAATACTTGTGTTGAAGTTTGTGATTCCCGTAGCATGCACGTATGGTGAACCGTTATGTAACAAAGTCGGAGCATGATTTATTTATTGATTGTCTTCCTTATGAGTGGCGGTCAGGGACGAGCGATGGTCTTTTCCTACCAATCTATCCCCCTAGGAGCATGCGCGTAGTACTTTGTTTCAATAACTAATAGATTTTTGCAATAAGTATGTGAGTTCTTTATGACTAATGTTGAGTCCATGGATTATACGCACTCTCACCCTTCCACCATTGCTAGCCTCTCTAGTACCGCACAACTTTCGCCGGTACCATAAACCCACCATATACCTTCCTCAAAACAGCTAACATACCTACATATTATGGCATTTCCATAGCCATTCCGAGATATATTGCCATGCAACTTTCCACCGTTCCGGTTATTATGACACACTCCATCATTGTCATATTGCTTAGCATGATCATGTAGTTGACATTGTATTTGTGGCAAAGCCACCATTCATAATTCTTTCATACTTGTCACTCTTGATTCATTGCACATCCTGGTACACCGCCGGAGGCATTCATATAGAGTCATATCTTTGTTCTAGTATCGAGTTGTATCATTGAGTTGTAAATAAATAGAAGTGTGATGATCATCATTCAATAGAGCATTGTCTCAAAAAAAAGAAAAAAAAGAGAAAGGCCATAAAAAAGAAAGGCCAAATAAAAAAATAAAGGCCAAAAAAAGGAATGGCCAAATAAAAAAATAAAAAAAATAAAAGGGACAATGCTACTATCCTTTTTCCACACTTGTGCTTCAAAGTAGCACCATGATATAGCGAGTCTCATATATTGTGCTTCAAAGTAGCACCATGTTCTTCATATAGAGAGTCTCATATGTTGTCACTTTCATATACTAGTGGGAATTTTTCATTATAGAACTTGGCTTGTATATTCCAATGATGGGCTTCCTCAAAATGCCCTAGGTATTCATGAGCAAGCAAGTTGGATGCACACCCACTAGTTTCTTTTGTTGAGATTTCATACACTTATAGCTCTAGTGCATCCGTTGCATGGCAATCCCTACTCACTCACATTGATATCTATTGATGGGCATCTCCATAGCCCGTTGATACGCCTAGTTGATGTGAGACTATCTTCTCCTTTTTGTCTTCTCCACAACCTCCATTCTATTCCACCTATAGTGCTATGTCCATGGCTCACGCTCATGTATTGCATGAAGATTGAAAACGTTTGCGAACATCAAAAGTATGAAACAATTGCTTGGCTTGTCATCGGGGTTGTGCATGATTTAAATATTTTTGTGTGGTGAAGATGGAGCATAGACAGACTATATGATTTTGTAGGGATAACTTTCTTTGGCCATGCTATTTTGACAAGACATGATTGCTTAGTTAGTATGCTTGAAGTATTATTATTTCTATGTCAATATGAACTTTTGTCTTGAATCTTATGGATCTGAATATTCTTGCCACAATTAAGAAGAATCACATTGAAATTATGCCAACTAGCATTCCACATCAAAAATTATCTTTTTATCATTTACCTACTCGAGGACGAGCAGGAATTAAGCTTGTCGATGCTTGATACGTCTCCAACGTATCTATAATTTTGATTGCTCCATGCTATATTATCTACTGTTTTAGGCAATAATGGGCTTTATTATCCACTTTTATATTATTTTTGGGACTAACCTATTAATCGGAGGCCTAGCCCAGATTTGCTGTTTTATGCCTATTTCAGTGTTTTGAAGAAAAGGAATATCAGACGGAGTCGAAACGGAACGAAATCAACTGGAGAAGTTATTTTTGGAAGGAAACACACCTGATGGACTTGGACCCCACGTCAGAAGATACGGGAGCTGCCCACGAGGGTGGGGGGCGCGCCCCCTGTCTCATGGGGCCCTCGTGGCTCCCCTGACGTACCTCCTGCACCCATATATACCTACGTGACCTAAAACTTCCAGAACGCAAGATAGATCTGGAGTTCCACCGCCAGAAGCCTCTGAAGCCACCAAAAGTCAATCGGGACCCTGTTCCGGCACCCTGCCGGAGGGGGAAACCCTCAGCGGTGGCCATCTTCATCATCCCAGCACTCTCCATGATGAGGAGGGGGTAGTTCTCCCTTGGGGCTGAGGGTATGTACCAGTAGCTATGTGTTTGATCTCTCTCTCTCTCTCTCTCGTGTTCTTGAGATGATACGATCTTGATGTATCGCGAGCTTTGCTATTATATTTGGATCCTATGATGTTTCTTCCCCCCTTCTCTCTTGTAATGAATCGAGTTTCCCCTTTGAAGTAATCTTATCGGTTGAGTCTTTAAAGACTTGAGAACACTTGATGTATGTCTTGCCGTGGATATCTGTGGTGACAATGGGATACCATGTGCCACTTGATGTATGTTAAGGTGACCAACTTGCGGGTTCCGCCCATGAACCTATGCATAGGGTTTGGCACACGTTTTTCGTCGTGATTCTCCGGTAGAACTTTGGGGCACTCTTTGAGGTCCTTTGTGTTGGTTGAATAGATGAATCTGAGATTGTGCGACGCATATCGTATAATCATACCCACGGATACTTGAGGTGACATTGGAGTATCTAGGTGACATTAGGGTTTTGGTTGATTTGTGTCTTAAGGTGTTATTCTAGTACGAACTCTAGGGCTGTTTATGACACTTATAGGAATAGCCCAACGGATTGATTGGAAAGAATAACTTTGAGGTGGTTTCGTACCCTACCATAATCTCTTCGTTCGTTCTCTGCTATTAGTGACTTTAGAGTGACTCTTTGTTGCATGTTGAGGGATAGTTATGTGATCCAATTATGTTATCATTGTTGAGGGAACTTACACTAGTGAAAGTATGAACCCTAGGCCTTGTTTCAACACATTGCAATACCGTTTACGCTCACTTTTATCACTTGCTACCTTGCTGTTTTTATTATTTCAGATTACAAAAACTATTATCTACTATCCATATTGCACTTGTATCACCATCTCTTCGCCGAACTAGTGCACCTATACAATTTACCATTGTATTGGGTGTGTTGGGGACACAAGAGACTCTTTGTTATTTGGTTGCAGGGTTGCTTGAGAGAGACCATCTTCATCCTACGCCTCCTACGGATTGATAAACCTTAGGTCATCCACTTGAGGGAAATTTGCTACTGTCCTACAAACCTCTGCACTTGGAGGCCCAACAACATCTCCAAGAAGAAGGTTGTGTAGTAGACATCAATAGTAGACCGGCTTTTTAAGGGGGAATTTATGTCCGTCCGTTTCTTGTTCGATGACGAGTACTGCCCTCACAACTTGATGAGTTGCCGCAATGTATAACAGCATTGGTTCGCCAATGTTTGGTGCGGCCAGGACTGGGTTGGTTGCCAATATGGCTTTTATTTCTTCCAACCTGCTGTGGCGGCATCCATCCACTCAAAGTGTTCAGTGCGCCGAAGGAGGCGATAAAGGGGTAATGCCTTTTCTCCCAGGCGGGAGATAAATGTGGCTTAGAGCCGCCATGCATTCGGTTAATTTCTGGATTTGTTTGAGGTCCGTTGGGATATCCAATTGTGACAGAGCTTGGATCTTGACCGGATTTGCTTCAATTCCTCTGCCGGATACAATGAAGCCCAAGAGCTTTCCGGCTGGCACACCGAAAACGCATTTTTCCGGGTTGAGCTTGATGTCATATGTTCGGAGGTTATCGAATGTGAGCCTCAAGTTGTCTACTAGAGATTCGACATGTTTGGTTTTGACGACCACGTCATCTACGTATGCCTCCACTGTTTTGCCGATCTGGTTTGCCAGACATGTCTGAATCATGCGCTGATATGTTGCGCCGGCGTTTTTGAGCCCAAAGGGCATTGTGTTGAAGCAGAAGGGGTCGTATGGTGTGGTGAATGCCGTTGCGGCTTGGTTGGGCTCCGCCATCTTAATTTGGTGGTAGCCAGAGTATGCATCGAGGAAACACAATGAATCGTGTCCTGCGGTAGCGTCGATAATTTG
>NC_041380.1:366792732-366845343 GCF_002162155.2 Triticum dicoccoides | reverse complement strand
TGTTGAGGTCCTTAAAGTCGACGCACAGGCGCCAGGATTTGTCCTTCTTTGGTACCATCACCAGGTTTGCTAGCCAGTCCGGATGTTTTATTTCTCTAATGAATCCGGCCTCCAATAACTTGGCTAGTTCCTCTCCCATGGCTTGTCTCTTAGGTTCAGAGAAACGCCGAAGAGCCTGCTTGAACGGCTTTAATCCCTTTAAAATATTGAGGCTGTGCTCGGCCAGCCTGCGTGGGATTCCTGGCATGTCTGAAGGGTGTCACGCAAAAATTTCCCAGTTCTCGCATAGGAACTCTCGTAGTGCGGCATCTACGTCAGGGTTTAATTGTGCCCCGATGGAAGCTGTTTTTGTAGGGTCCGTTGGATGGACTTGGAATTTGACTATTTCATCCGCCGGTTTAAAGAGGTGGACTTGGATCTCTTATCGAGTATCACATTGTCCCAGTTCACCGTGGAGCGTGCTACGTCTTGAGCTTGCGTTGGTTTTCCCCGAAGAGGAAGGGATGATGCAGCAGAGTAGCGTAAGTATTTCCCTCCGTTTTTGAGAACCAAGGTATCAATCCAGTAGGAGCCCACGCTCAATTCCCTCGTACCTACACAAAGCGATAACTACTCGCAACCAACGCGATTAGGGGTTGTCAAGCCCTTCACGGTCACTTACGAGAGTGAGATCTGATAGATATAATATTTTTGGTATTTTTGGTATAAAGATGCAAAGTAAAAAGTAAAAGCAAAGTAAAAAGCAAAGCAAGATTAAAGTAATGGAGATTGATATGATGAGAATACACCCAGGAGCCATAGGTTTCACTAGTGGCTTCTCTCAAGAGCATAAGTATTCTACGGTGGGTGAACAAATTACTGTTGAGCAATTGATAGAATTGAGCATAGTTATGAGAATATCTAGGCATGATCATGTATATAGGCATCACGTCCGTGACAAGTAGATCAAAATGATTCTGCATCTACTACCATTACTCCACTCATCGACCGCTATCCAGCATGCATCTAGAGTATTAAGTTAAAAACAGAGTAACACTTTAAGCAAGATGACATGATGTAGTGAGATAAATTCATGCAATATGAAGTAAACCCCATCTTGTTATCCTCGATGGCAACGATACAATACGTGCCTTGCTGCCCCTTCTGTCACTGGGTAAGGACACCGCAAGATCGAACCCAAAGCTAAGCACTTCTCTCATGGCAAGAACTACTAATCTAGTTGGCCAAACCAAACGGATAATTCAAAGAGACTTGCAAAGATAACCAATCATACATAAAAGAATTCAGAGAAGATTCAAATATTATTCATAGATAGACTTGATCATAAACCCACAATTCATCGGTCTCAACAAACACACCTCAAAAAGAAGATTACATCGAATAGATCTCCACAAGAGAGGGGGAGAACTTTGTATTGAGATTCAAAGAGAGAGAAGAAAGCCATCTAGCTACTAACTATGGACCCGAAGGTATGAGGTAAACTACTCACACTTCATCGGAGAGGCTATGATGATGTAGAAGCCCTCCGTGATGACGACCCTCTTCCGGCGGAGCTCCGGAACAGGCCCCAAGATGGGATCTCGTGGATACAGAAAGTTGCGGCGGTGGAATTAGGTTTTTGGCTCCTGTTCTGATCGTTTGGGAGTACATGTGTATATATAGGAGGAAGAAGTACGCCGGAGGAGCAATGAGGGGCCCACGAGGCAGGGGGCGCCCCCCACCCTCGTGACCGCCTCTTTTGTTCCTTGGAGCAGGGTCCAAGTCTCCTGGATCCCGTTCGGTGAGAAGATCACGTTCCCAAAGATTTTATTCCGTTTGGACTCCGTTTGATATTCCGTTTATCCGAAACACTGAAATAGGCAAAAAACCAGCAATTCTGGGCTGGGCCTCCGGTTAATAGGTTAGTCCCAAAAATAATATAAAAGTGGAAAATAAAGCCCAATATAGTCCAAAACAGTAGATAATATAGCATGGAGGAATAAAAAATTATAGATACGTCGGAGACGTATCAAGCATCCCCAAGCTTAATTCCTGCTCGTCCTCGAGTAGGTAAATGATAAAAAGAGAATTTTTGATGCGGAGTGCTACTTGGCATAATTTCAATGTAAATCTTCTTAATTGTGGTATGAATATTCAGATTAGAACGATTCAAGACAAAAGTTTATATTGGCATAAAAAATAATAATACTTCAAGCATACTAATAAAGCAATTATGTCTTCTCAAAATAACATGGCCAAAGAAAGTTATCCCTATAAAATCATATAGTCTGGCTATGCTCCATCTTCACCACACAAAGTATTCAAATCATGCACAACCCCGATGACAAGCCAAGCAATTGTTTCATACTCTAACTTTTTCAATCTTCACGCAATACATGAGCGTGAGCCATGGATATAGCACTATAGGTGGAATAGAATGGTGGTTGTGGAGAAGACAAAAAGGAGAAGATGGTCTCACATCAACTAGGCATATCAATGGGCTATGGAGATGCCCGTCAATAGATATCAATGTGAGTGAGTAGGGATTGCCATGCAACGGATGCACTAGAGCTATAAATGTATGAAAGCTCAACAAAAGAAACTAGTGGGTGTGCATCCAACTTGCTTGCTCACGGAGACCTAGGGCAATTTTGAGGAAGCCCATCATTGGAATATACAAGCCAAGTTCTATAATGAAAAATTCCCACTAGTATATGAAAGTGACAACATATGAGACTCTCTATATGAAGAACATGGTGCTACTTTGAAGCACAATATATGAGACTCACTATATCTTGGTGCTACTTGGAAGCACAAGTGTGGAAAAAGGATAGTAGCATTGCCCCTTTTTTTGGGCCTTCTTTTTTCTTTGGCCTTTCTCTTTTTTTATTGGGACAATGCTCTATTGAATGATGATCATCACACTTTTATTTATTTACAACTCAATGATTACAACTCGATTCTAAAACAAAGTATGACTCTATATGGATGCCTCCGGTGGTGTACCGGGATATGCAATGAATCAAGAGTGACAAGTATGAAGAAATTATGAACGGCAGCTTTGCCACAAATACTATGTCAACTACATGATCATGCTAAGCAATATGACAATGATGAATGTGTCATGATGAACTAGATGGTGGAAAGTTGCATGGCAATATATCTCGGAATGGCTATGGAAATGCCATAATAGGTAGATATGGTGGCTGTTTTGAGGAAGGTATATGGTAGGTGTATGATACCGGCGAAAGGTGCGCGGTATTAGAGAGGCTAGCAAAGGTGGAAGGTTGGGAGTGCGTATAATCCATGGACTCAGCATTAGTCATAAAGAACTCATATACTTATTGAAAAAAATCTAGAAGTTATCAAAGCAAAGTATTACGCGCATGCTCTTAGGGGGATAGATTGGTAGGAAAAGACCATCGCTCGTCTCTGACCGCCACTCATAAGGAAGACAATCAATAAATAAATCATGCTCCGACTTCGTTACATAACGGTTCACCATACGTGCATGCTACGGGAATCACAAACCTTAACACAAGTATTCTTTAAATTCACAACTACTCAACTAGCATGACTTTAATATTATCACCTCCATATCTCAAAACAATTATCATGCTTCAATCTTTTCTTAGTATTCAACACACTCAAAAGAAAGTTTCACAAATCTTGAATACCAAGCATATTATTATTAAGCAAATTACCATGCTACTAAGAGACTCTCAAAATAATTTAAGTGGAGCATGGGAGATCAATAGTTTCTTTAAAACAAATCCACCACCGTGCTCTAAAAGATCTAAGTGAAGCACATAGAGCAAAATTATAACACTCAAAAGATATAAGTGAAGCACATAGAGCAAAATTATCTAGCTCAAAAGATATAAGTGAAGCACATAGAGCAAAACTACTTAGCTCAAAAGATATAAGTGAAGCACATAGAGTATTCTATCAAATTTTAATTAGTGTATGGCTCTCTCAAAATGTGTGTACAGCAAGGATGATTATGGCATACAAATACACAAAGACACAAATAATACAAGACGCTCCAAGCAAAACACATATCATGTTGGTGAATAAAAATATAGCTCCAAGTAAATTACCGATGGAAGTGGACGAAAGAGGGGATGCCTTCCGGGGGCATCCCCAAGCTTTGACTTTTTGGTGTCCTTGGATTATCTTGGGGGTGCCATGGGCATCCCCAAGCTTAGGCTCTTGCCAGTCCTTGTTCCATGATCCATCAAAAGAATTCACCCAAAACTTGAAAACTTCACAACACAAAACTCAAAATAGAAAACTCGTGAGCTCAAAGAAAACAAAAGACCACTTCAAGGTACTGTAATGAACTCATTATTTATTTATATTGGTGTTAAACCTACTTTATTCCAACTTCTATATGGATTATAAACTATTTTACTAGCCATAGATTCATCAAAATAAGCAAACAACACACGAAAAACAGAATCTGTCAAAAACAGAACAGTCTGTAGTAATCTGTAGCTAGCGCAAGATCTGGAACCCCAAAAATTATAAAATAAATTCCTGGACGTGAGGAATTTATCTATTAATCATCTGAAAAATTAATTAACTAAATATCACTCTTCAAATAAAAATTACAGCAGTTCTCGTGAGCGCTAAAGTTTCTGTTTTTTACAGCAAGTTCAACCAGACTTTCCCCAAGTCTTCCCAACGGTTCTACTTGGCACAAACACTAATTGAACACAAAAAACACAACCAAAACAGAGGCTAAGTAATTTAATAATTACTAAACAGGAGCAAAAGGCAAGGAATAAAAATAAAATTGGGTTGCCTCACAACAAGCGCTATCGTTTAACGCCCCTAGCTAGGCATAAAAGCGAGGATAGATCTAGGTATTGCCATCTTTGGTAGGCAATCCATAAGTGGCTCTCATGATAGTTTCATATGGTAATTTTATTTTCTTTCTTGTAAAGTGTTCCATGCCCCTTTTTAATGGAAATTTAAATCTAATATTCCCTTCCTTCATATCAATAATCGCACCAACGGTTCTAAGGAAAGGTCTACCAAGAATAATAGGGCAAGAAGGATTGCAATCTATATCAAGAACAATAAAATCTACGGGCACATAATTCCTATTTGCAACAATAAGAACATCATTAATCCTTCCCATAGGTTTCTTAATAGTGGAATCCGCAAGATGCAAGTTTAGAGAGCAATCATCAAAGTTACGGAAATCTAGTAAATCACACAAAGTCTTGGGAATAGTAGAGACACTAGCACCCAAATCACACAAAGCATAAAACTCATGATCTTTAATTTTAATTTTAATAGTTGGTTCCCATTCATCATAGAGTTTTCTAGGGATAGAAACTTTCAACTCAAGTTTTTCTTCATAAGATTGCATCAAGGCATCAACAATATGTTCGGTGAAGGCTTTATTTTGACTATAAGCATGTGGAGAATTTAGCACGTATTGCAACAAGGAAATACAATCAATTAAAGAGAAACTTTCATAATTAAATTCCTTGAAATCCAGTATAGTGGGTTTAGCAACATCTAGATTTTTATTTCTTTCAATTCCACTTTCATCAATTTCATCATTAAGATCTAAACACTCCGAATTTTTAGAACGCCTTCTAGGTAAAGGAACATCATATTCAGTTTCATCAAGATTCATATTGAAAAATAAAGATTTAATAGGAGACACATCAATAACTTTTAGATCTTCATCTTGATTTTCATAGGTATTGGAAGAAGACACTTTAACAAAAGGCATCTTTGGAAGCACGCATCCTAGCGGTTCTTTCCTTACACTCATCAATTGAAATTCTCATGGCTTTTAGAGACTCATTGATATCATGCTTAGGTGGAATAGATCTAAGTTTCAAAGAATCAACATCAAGAGCAAT
This sequence comes from Triticum dicoccoides, assembly GCF_002162155.2. Taxonomy (NCBI): domain Eukaryota; kingdom Viridiplantae; phylum Streptophyta; class Magnoliopsida; order Poales; family Poaceae; genus Triticum; species Triticum dicoccoides. The sequence goes on along the minus strand of NC_041380.1, from coordinate 366,839,479 downwards.
TCTATCAACGTTCCTAGCCAAATCATCAATCTTAAGTTCAGAAATTCTATCAACTAAAACATTGGTAGGAACCTTTCTTCTAAGATTTTCATTGAAAGCAACATAATCTAGAGATTGAAAACGCATTATTTCTTCTTGATCAAAGAGGATAGCCTCTATGGGAGGACGGCAAGCGTCCACCCTATAATGCGCAAAGATTTCTTTGGCTTCTCTTATAATGAATCTAAACTCATGAGCCAAAAAGATAGTAGCGGCACGCTTAACAGAAGAATGCTCAATATTAGAAAATTCCAGAAAAATCCTTTGTATGGAAGGATGCATGTGCATGAATTATCTTTCAAGTTCAACTACAAGCATGGCAATAGCGTCCGCAAGACTACTAGTTCTGTGAAGGATAGAACTACCCATAGAAGGTAAAGCACCGACACAAGTAAAGAAATCGTGAATAACTCCTTTTCCAATAATATTACCACTACCAACACGGAATTTTTTTGTATGAAAGATGGTAGGTTATTTAGCAGGAGCATCAGAATTTTTCATGATATTGTTATCGCTCATATTGGCGATAACTTCCCCAGTTTCATGCAAATGGCAAATAATGTAATGCAAGAGATAGGGATTGTGATGGGTACTTGGTATGTTGACTTTTTGCGTAGACTCCCGGCAACGGCGCCAGAAATCCTTCTTGCTACGTCTTGAGCTTGCGTTGGTTTTCCCCAAAGAGGAAGGGATGATGCAGCAGAGTAGCGTAAGTATTTCCCTCAGTTTTTGAGAACCAAGGTATCAATCCAGTAGGAGCCCACGCTCAAGTCCCTCGTACCTGCACAAATCGATAGCTACTCGCAACCAACGCGATTAGGGGTTGTCAAGCCCTTCACGGTCACTTACGAGAGTGAGATCTGATAGATATATTTTTGGTATAAAGATGCATAGTAAAAAGTAAAATCAAAGTAAAAAAGCAAAGCAAGATTAAAGTAATGGAGATTAATATGATGAGAATAGACCCGGGAGCCATAGGTTTCACTAGTGGCTTCTCTCAAGAGCATAAGTATTCTACGGTGGGTGAACAAATTACTGTTGAGCAATCGATAGAATTGAGCATAGTTATGAGAATATCTAGGCATGATCATGTATATAGGCATCACGTCCATGACAAGTAGATCGAAACGATTCTGCATCTACTACTATTACTCCACTCATCGACCGCTATCCATCATGCATCTAGAGTATTAAGTTAAAAACAGAGTAACGCTTTAAGAAAGATGACATGATGTAGAGAGATAAATTTATGCAATATGAAATAAACCCCATCTTGTTATCCTCGATGGCAATGATACAATACGTGCCTTGCTGCCCCTTCTGTCACTGGGTAAGGACACCGCAAGATCGAACCCAAAGCTAAGCACTTCTCCCATGGCAAGAACTACCAATCTAGTTGGCCAAACCAAACGGATAATTCGAAGAGACTTGCAAAGATAACAATCATACATAGAAGAATTCAGAGAAGATTCAAATATTATTCATAGATAGACTTGGTCATAAACCCACAATTCATCGCTCTCAACAAACACACCACAAAAAGAACATTACATCGAATAGATCTCCACAAGAGAGGGGGATAACTTTGTATTGAGATTCAAAGAGAGAGAAGAAGCCATCTAGCTACTACCTATGGACCCGAAGGTCTAAGGTAAACTACTCACACTTCATCGGAGAGGCTATGATGATGTAGAAGCCCTCCGTGATGATGGCCCTCTTCCGGCGGAGCTCCGGAACAGGCCCCAAGATGGGATCTCGTGGATACAGAAAGTTGCGGCGGTGGAATTAGGTTTTTGGCTCCTGTTCTGATCGTTTGGGGGTACATGTGTATATATAGGAGGAAGAAGTACGCCGGAGGAGCAACAAGGGGCCCATGAGGCAGGGGGGCACGCCCTAAGGGGGGGCGCCCCCCACCCTCGTGACCGCCTCTTTTGTTCCTTGGAGCAGGGTCCAAGTCTCCTGGATCACGTTCAGTGAGAAAATCACGTTCCCGAAGATTTTATTCCATTTGGACTCCGTTTGATATTTCGTTTATCCGAAACACTGAAATAGGCAAAAAACAGCAATTCTGGGCTGGGCCTTCGGTTAATAGGTTAGTCCCAAAAATAATATAAAAGTGGAAATAAAGCCCAATATAGTCCAAAACAGTAGATAATATAGCATGGAGCAATCAAAAATTATAGATACGTTGGAGACATATCAGAGCACAGCACAGTCAGTTCCTCAGCCGCTAGGGCTTCGGATAATGCCTCGAGGGCTAGTGCGGCTGTCGGCACGGAGTGCTGTGTCCGGATCACTAGCAAGAGTGATAATTCCGTTAGGCCCGGGCATTTTGAGCTTCATGTACCCGTAATGGGGTATGGCTTGGAAGATTGTGAATGCCTCCCGCCCTAACAGGGCGTGGTAACTGCTACTGAATAGGGCCACTTGGAACGTAATCTCTTCGGACCTATAATTCTCCGGCGTGCCGAACACCACATCTAGTGTGATTTTGCCTGTATAGCGCGCTTCCCAACTAGGGATTATTCCTCTAAAGGTTGTGCTGCTTCGCTCGATGTGGTTCCAGTCTATTTCCATTTTTTGAAGGGTTTCCTCATAGATGAGGTTTAATCCGCTGCCGCCGTCCATGAGTACCTTGGTGAGTCGAAAGCCATCCACAATTGGACGGAGGACCAATGCGGCTGGTGCTCGGGCTGTTCGGAATTTAGGTTTGTCACTGGCATTGAAAGTAATAGCCGTGTCACTCCATGGGTTTATTGTCGCCACGTGGTAGATTATGGCAAGGCTGCGGAGTGTTCGCTTTCTCCTATTATTTGATGCGAAGGTCTCGAAGACCGTTAATACCGTACTGGTATTTCTGGGATGGTGCTCTGTGGCTTCTGGAATTAGGAGATCCTCGCCACTTTTGGCTACCTGCCGGAGTATCCAACATGCTCTAAGGCTATGTGTTGGTATGGCGCCCTCAGTGCTGTGAATTTTACAGGGTCCATTGAGCCATCCCTCTAGTACGGTTCCATGCCCTATAGAGGGTTTTTGCTTTTTGGTAGTTGACCCGGGTGTCTTTTGATAGTGCACCCTTTTATTTCGGACTGGGTTCGTATTTAGGGCCGGATTATCCCAAAAGTTTGTTCCGGTTTTCCAGGCACTTTCCATCGCACAGTACTTTCATACTATGGACGCCAAGTCGGCGAAGCATGATATCTCACAGCGATTTATGGTGTTAAGGATTACCTTGTCCGTGCAATTATTGCAGAAAAATAAGATTGCGTCTTCCTCACGACAGTCCTTAACCATATTCATCACAAGGAGGAATCTGGCCCAATAGTGATGTACTGTTTCCTGGGGCTCTTGCCTGATGTGGGAAAGATCGCTTATGTTTGGGTGGGTGGGTGGAATTGAATCCGAACCCTTACCTGATCTGGGATCCAGGGGCCGAGGAATTTCCAATTTTGGAAATTCTGGTTCCGGGGTGTTGCCCGATAATCCTGGCTCGCTGCCTGACTCTAAGTTCAGGGATTGGATGTTGTCCTCCCGCGAACGGGTATCCGGCTCGAAAAGCTCAGGAATCCGGACATAGTTGGTCCTCAATATGGAGGAGAGGTCGCCGCATTGTTCCTCCACCACTGCAATATGATGGGCGACCGGCAGAGAGTTAATCTCCCTTTGATCGGGTTTAAGCCCAATCCGATCATAGTCCGTAGTGACTCCCAGGGCGGCGATGTGATCCAAGAGCTCGTTTAGGGAGGCAAGCACCACTGGATCCATCTATTCGGCAAGTGCCGATTTGTCGTGGAGGCTATTTTCGATGACCCGAGAAGTCATCATCGGCGCGGCGGCCGAACAGGCGGTCATGATGAAATCGCCTAGCCAGAGAGTTTGGCCAACATCCAAAGCTCCCCCAATAGTAGTACCGTCTTTAAAGACGAGACGAGACATCCTTCCTTCTGGCGACGACACAGTGGAACTCTCAATGCAAGCACCAATGTCGGTGTCAAAACCGGCGGTTCTCGGGTAGGGGGTCCCGAACTGTGCGTCTAGGCGGATGGTAACAGGAGGCAGGGGACACGATGTTTTACCCAGGTTCAGGCCCTCTTGATGGAGGTAAAACCCTACGTCCTGCTTGATTTATTCTTGATGATATGGGTATTACAAGAGTTGATCTACCACGAGATCGGAGAGGCTAAACCCTAGAAGCTAGCCTATGGTATGATTGTATGTTGTCCTACGGACCTAAACCCTCCGGTTTATATAGACACCGGAGGGGGCTAGGGTTACACAAGGTCGGTTACAAAGGAGGAGATATACATATCTGTATTGCCTAGCTTGCCTTCCACGCCAAGTAGAGCCCCATCCGGACACGAGACGAAGTCTTCAATCTTGTATCTTCATAGTCCAATAGTCCGGCCAAAGGATATAGCCCGGCTGTCCGGATACCCCCTAATCCAGGACTCCCTCACCATCATTGGAATATACAAGTCAAGTTCTATAATGAAAAATTCCCACTAGTATATGAAAGTGACAACATAGGAGACTCTCTATCATGAAGATCATGGTGCTACTTTGAAGCACAAGTGTGGTAAAAGGATAGTAGCATTGCCCCTTCTCTCTTTGTCTCTCATTTTTTGTTTTTTTATTATTGTATTTGGGTCTTTTCTCTCTTTTTTGGCCTCTTTTTTTATTTTTCATCTGGAATCTCATCCCGACTTGTGGGGGAATCATAGTCTCCATCACCCTTTCCTCACATGGGACAATGCTCTAATAATGATGGCCATCACACTTTTATTTACTTACAACTCAAGAATTACAACTCGATACTTAGAACAAGATATGAGTCTATATGAATGCCTCCGGCGGTGTACCGGGATGTGCAATGAATCAAGAGTGACATGTATGAAAGAATTATGAACGGTGGCTTTGCCACAAATACGATGTCAACTACATGCTCATGCAAAGCAATATGACAATGATGGAGCGTGTCATAATAAACGGAACGGTGGAAAGGTGCATGGCAATATATCTCGGAATGGCTATGGAAATGCCATAATAGGTAGGTATAGTGGCTGTTTTGAGGAAGGTATATGGTGGGTGTATGATACCGGCGAAAGGTGCGCGCTATTAGAGAGGCTAGCAATGGTGGAAGGTTGAGAGTGCGTATAATCCATGGACTCAACATTAGTCATAAAGAACTCACATACTTATTGCAAAAATCTATTAGTTATCGAAACAAAGTACTATGAGCATGCTCCTAGGGGGATATATTGGTAGGGAAAGACCATCGCTCGTCCCCGACCGCCACTCATAAGGAAGACAATCAATAAATAAATCATGCTCCGACTTCATCACATAACAGTTCACCATACGTGCATGCTACGGGAATCACAAACTTTAACACAAGTATCTCTCAAATTCACAACTACTCAACTAGCGTGACTCTAATATCACCATCTTCATATCTCAAAACAATCATCAAGTATCAAACTTCTCATAGTATTCAGTGCACTTTATATGAAAGTTTTTATTATATCCCTCTTGGATGCCTATCATATCAGGACTAAATTCATAACCAAAGCAAACTACCATGCTGTTCTAAAAGACTCTCAAAATAATATAAGTGAAGCATGAGAGTTCAACATTTTCTTCAAAATAAAACCACCACCGTGCTCTAAAAAGATATAAGTGAAGCACTAGAGCAAATGACAAACTACTCCAAAAGATATAAGTGAAGATCAATGAGTAGTCGAATAATTATGCAACTATGTGAAGACTCTCTAACATTTAATAATTTCAGATCTTGGTATTTTATTCAAACAGTAAGCAAAACAAAATAAAATAAAATGACGCTCCAAGCAAAACACATATCATGTGGTGAATAAAAATATAGCTCCAAGTAAAGTTACCGATGAACGAAGACGAAAGAGGGGATGCCATCCGGGGCATCCCCAATCTTAGGCTCTTGGTTGTCCTTTAATTTTACCTTGGTGTGCCTTGGGCATCCCCAAGCTTAGGCTCTTGCCACTCCTTATTCCATAGTCCATCGAATCTTTACGCAAATTTTGAAAACGACACAACACAAAACTTAACAAAAAACTCGTAAGCTCCGTTAGTATAAGAAAATAAATCACCACTTGGGTACTATTGTGAACTCATTATTTATTTATATTCGTGTAATATCTACTGTATTCCAACTTCTCTATGGTTCATACCCTCCGATACTACTCATAGATTCATCAAAATAAGCAAACAACACATAGAAAACAGAATCTGTCGAAAACAGAACAGTCTGTAGTAATCTGTATCAAACGTATACTTATGGAACTCATAAAATTCTCAAATAAATTGGTGGACCTGAGGAATTTTTCTATTAATCATCTTCAAAAATAATTAACTAAATAGCACTCTCCATAAAAAATGGCAGCAAATCTCGTGAGCGCTAAAGTTTCTGTTTTTTACAGCAAGATCGCAAAGACTTTCCCCAAGTCTTCCCAAAGGTTCTACTTGGCACAAACACTAATTAATAGCATAAAACCACATTTAAACAGAGGCTAGATGAATTATTTATTACTAAACAGGAGCAAAAAGCAAGGAACAAAAATAAAATTGGGTTTCCCCCCAACAGGCGCTATCGTTTAACGCCCTAGCTAGCTAGGCATGATGATTTCAATGATGCTCATATAAAAGATAAGAATTGTAACATAAAGAGAGCATCATGAAGAATATGACTATCACATTTAATTCTAACCCACTTCCTACGCATAGGGATTTTGTGAGCAAACAACTTGTGGGAACCATAATCAACTAGCATAGGAGGGCAAAACAAGCATAACTTCAAAACTTTAAGCACATAGAGAGGAAACTTGATATTATTGCAATTCCTACAAGCATATGTTCCTCCCTCGTAGTAATTTTCAGTAGCATCATGAATGATTTCAACAATATAACCAGCACCTAAAGCATTCTTTTCATGATCTACAAGCATAAAAAATTTACTACTCTCCACATAAGCAAGATTCTTCTCATTCAGGGAGTATCATAAGAAACTCGAATACTATAAATTGTTTCCACATTAAAATACTAAGGTTCAGAAAAAGGGTAATCATAATCATGACAAGTTTTAATATAATCATCACTACTTTTTATAGCATAAGTATCATCACAATAATCATCATAAGTAGCAACTTTGTTCTCATCATAATCGATTGAAACCTCTTCCAAGATAGTGGAATCATTACTAAATAAAGTCACGACCTCCCCAAATCCACTTTCATAATTATCACAAATAAGATTCAACATCCTCCAAAATAGTGGGATCATTACTTCCTAAAGTTGACACTCTTCCAAACCCACTTTCATCAATATAATCATCATAAGTAGGAGGCATGCTATCATCATAATAAATTTGCATATCAAAACTTGGGAGACTACAAATATAATCTTCATTAAACATAGCATCCCCAAGCTTGGGACTGATAACCCACAAGTATAGGGGATCGCAACAGTTTTCGAGGGTAGAGTATTCAACCCAAATTTATTGATTCGACACAAGGGGAGCCAAAGAATATTCTCAAGTATTAGCAGCTGAGTTGTCAATTCAACCACACCTGGAAACTTAATATCTGCAGCAAAGTGTTTAGTAGCAAAGTAATATGATAGTAGTGGTGACGGTAGCAAAAGGTAACAATAGTAAAAGTAATGTTTTTGGTATTTTGTAGTTATGATAGCAATAGCAATGGAAAAGTAAATAAGCAAAGAACAATATATGGAAAGCTCGTAGGCAATGGATCGGTGATGGAGAATTATGCCGGATGCGGTTCATCATGTAACAATCATAACCTAGGGTGACACAGAACTAGCTCCAGTTCATTGATATAATGTAGGCATGTATTCCGAATATAGTCATACGTGCTTATGGAAAAGAACTTGCATGACATATTTTGTCCTACCCTCCCGTGGCAGCGGGGTCCTTACGGAAACTAAGGAATATTAAGGCCTCCTTTTAATAGAGAACCGGAACAAAGCATTAACACATAGTGAATACATGAACTCCTCAAACTATGGTCATCACCGGCAAGTATCCCGATTATTGTCACTTCGGGGTTAACGGACCATAACACATAATAGGTGACTATAGACTTGCAAGATAGGATCAAGAACACTCATATATTTATGAAAACATAATAGGTTCAGATATGAAATCATGGCACTCGGGCCCTAGTGACAAGCATTAAGCATAGCAAAGTCATAGCAACACCAATCTCAGAACATAGTGGACGCTAGGGATCAAACCCTAACAAAACTAACTCGATTACATGATAGATCCCATCCAACCCATCACCGTCCAGCAAGCCTACAATGGAATTACTAACGCACGGCGGTGAGCATCATGAAATTGGTGATGGAGGATGGCTGATGATGACGATGGCGACAGATTCCCCTCTCCGGAGCCCTGAACGGACTCCAGATCAGCCCTCCCGAGAGGTTTTAGGGCTTGGCGGCAGCTCCGTATTGTAAAAGGCGATGATTTCTTCTCTCTGATTTTTTCTCCCCGAAACTCAATATATGGAGGTGGAGTTGGAGTCAAAGAGGCAACAGGGGGCCCACGAGGTAGGGGGCGCGCCCTAGGGGGGCAGGCGCGCCCCCACCCTCGTGGAGAGACGGTGGGCCCCCTGGCCTTCATCTTTGGCAGGTATTTTTCTTATTTTCTAAAAAGGGGCTCTGTGAAGTTTCAGGTCATTCCGAGAACGTTTGCTCCTGCACATAAATAACACCATGGTAATTCTGCTGAAAACAGCGTCAGTCCGGGTTAGTTCCATTCAAATCGTGCAAGTTAGAGTCCAAAACAAGGGCAAAAGTGTTTGGAAAAGTAGATACGTTGAAGACGTATCAGGGACTAACATTAATTGCCGCAAATACATTTTCAAACATGTCATTCTCATCAAACATAGCATCCCCAAGCTTGGGCCTTTTCATATCATAAGCATAATCACTCTCATCATTAATAGTATGGATAGCACCAATAGTATAAACAATCATCATCATCACAATGAGTAATAGGAGCAACATCATTTGGGAGGGATACATTTTTACCTTTGCTTCTCCGTCTTTTCTTTTTCTTCTTCACATCATGTGTGGGTTTAATCCTCTTTTTAGAGCTCCTTATTGATGAGATTGGTCGATTCTAAGGCTCCTCCTAGTTACCTAATTCATCATAAGAAATAATAGGAGGATATTGGGAAGCCTCTTCCCTTTAATTAGTATTCTGTTCATCCTCTATTTGTTTTCTTTTCTTTATGTAATTGGATATATAAGGACTTTCAATGCAATTCACTGCACAATACATAAAAATTTCTTCTAGATCAATATCGAGGAATTTCTCAAGGTTATATTCTGGAATATGCTTAGTTATACGTTTCATTTCTTCATAACCCAAAAGCAAACTAAGTTCATTATGATGTGCAAGGGAAATCAAATCATCACAATTTTTGGACACGATACGATCATGGAACAATTTGCATCGGAGATTTAAATGACCATGTTCATTGCAAAGTTCACAAGTATGGAGAAGATATTTTAAATTTTCAGCACAAACATTTAGCCTCTCTTGCAACCATTTAGTTTCCAAATACTTATGCCTCTTGCAAAATCTATTTTCCCTAATTGGTGTGCACTTGCAAGCTCTATGTATTCCACAAAAGTTGACATGCCTATAAGAGACATTTTCATCATGACTAGTGAAATCATCATTAGTACTATGGATATTCAAGGAGTTCATACTACCAACATTGCAATCATGCTCATCATTCATAGATTTAGTGCCAAACATTTTATAGACTTCTTCTTCTAGCACTTGAGCACAATTTTCCTATCCATCATTCTCACGAAAGAAATTAAAAAGATGAAGCGTATGAGGCAAAATCAATTCCATTTTTTTGTAATTTTCTTTTATAAACTAAACTAGTGATAAAACAAGAAACTAAAAGATTCGATTGCAAGATCTAAAGATATACCTTCAAGCACTCACCTCCTCGGCAACGGCGCCAGAAAAGAGCATGATGTCTACTACACAACCTTCTTTCTTGTAGACGTTGTTGGGCCTCCAAGTGCATATGTTTGTAGGACAGTAGCAAATTTCCCTCAAGTGGATGACCTAAGGTTTATCAATCCGTGGGAGGCGTAGGATGACGATGGTCTCTCTCAAGCAACCCTGCAACCAAATAACAAAGAGTCTCTTGTGTCCCCAACACACCCAATACAATGGTAAATTGTATAGGTGCACTAGTTCGGCGAAGAGATGGTGATACAAGTGCAATATGGATGGTAGATATAGGTTTTTGTGATCTGAAATTATAAAAACAGCAAGGTAACAAGTAATAAAAGTGAGTGTAAACGGTATTGCAATGCTAGGAAACAAGGCCTAGGGTTCATACTTTCACTAGTGCAAGTTCTCTCAACAATAATAACATACTTGGATCATATAACTATCCCTCAACATGCAAGAAAAAGTCACTCCAAAGTCACTAATAGCGGAGAACAAACGAAGAGATTATGGTAGGGTACAAAACCACCTCAAAGTTATCCTTTCTAATCGATCTATTCAAGAGTCCGTTGTAAAATAACATGAAGCTATTCTTTCCGTTCAATCTATCCTAGAGTTCGTACTAGAATAACACCTTAAGACACAAATCAATCAAAACCCTAATGTCACCTAGGTACTCCAATGTCACCTCAAGTATTCGTGGGTATGATTATACAATATGCATCACACAATCTCAGATTCATCTATTCAACCAACACAAAGAACTTCAAAGAGTGCACCAAAGTTTCTACCGGAGAGTCAAGACAAAAATGTGTGCCAGCCCCTATGCATAATTCACGATGTCACGGAACTCGCAAGTTGATCACCAAAACATACATCAAGTGGATCACGTGATATCCCATTGTCACCACAGATAAGCACATGCAAGACATACATCAAGTGTTCTCAAATACTTAAAGACTCAATCCGATAAGATAACTTCAAAGGGAAAACTCAATTCATCACAAGAGAGTAGAGGGGGAGAAACATCATAAGATCCAACTATAATAGCAAAGCTCGCGATACATCAAGATCATGCCACCTCAAGAACACGAGAGAGAGAGAGAGAGATCAAACACATAGCTACTGGTACATACCCTCAGCCCCGAGGGTGAACTACTCCCTCCTCGTCATGGAGAGTGTCGAGATGATGAAGATGGCCACCGGAGAGGGATTCCCCCCTCCGGCAGTGTGCCGGAACGGGTCTAGATTGGTTTTCGGTGGCTACAAAGGCTTCTGGCGGCGGAACTCCCGATCTAGGTTTCTTTCTGGAAGTTTTGGGTTATATAAGAGGTGTTGGAATCGGGGACAAGTCAGTGGGGTTCCCGAGGCGGCCACGAGGCAGGGGGGCGCGCCTAGGGGATAGGGTGCGCCCCCACCCTCGTGGTTGCCTCGGGACTCTTCTGTCCCGCCTCCGGTACTCCGTGGGCTTCTTTTGGCCCAAAAATGATCTTCATGAAATTTTAGGTCAAGTGGACTCCGTTTGGTTTTCCTTTTCTGCGATACTCAAAAACAACGAAAAAACAGAAACTGGCATTGGGCTCTAGGTTAATAGGTTAGTCCCAAAAATCATATAAAATAGCATATTAATGCATATAAAACATCCAAGGTTGATAATATAATAGCATGGAACAATAAAAAATTATAGATACGTTGCAGACGTATCAATACACTCAAACCAATCCACGTCTACGAGCATAGCATAATAGTATAAGCATAATGTAGAAGTAACTCCCAAGGTTTTATATAAAGGGCAATAGGTTGTACCTCATCAACTACTTCCCAATACCCACATGTTATCAATCCTACTCATGCAATGTTTGAGGGTTGAAACTAATGCATAAAAACTGGGTATGAAAAGTATGATCAAAGTGTGAACTTGCCTGTACTGTCGATGAAGATGATTCACACTCATAACTCCTGATAGTTCTACTCGTCACACTACTGTCAATCTATCGCGAGCAAGCAATTGCAACCACACATAAGCAATCACTCAAAAGATCGGAAAGAACGAAGAAGACAATTCGGAAAACATCAAAACCAAGCAAATAAATCTTGCAACATAAAACAATTTCTAACAGTACCAAAATTATGTGAGTTTGGCCTTATTAGAAAGTTTAGGTCAAGAGCTTCGATTTGCAAAAAGAATCAATTAAATCGGAGTTATAAAACTCAAGCTATGATCAAACGAAGTTTGAATTCAAAATTGTTTGAAATCAGATTTTTAAACTTTCAAAAACATGTTTAAGTTGTTTTACTGGATAGAGGGGATCGTAATGAAGAAGTGGGCGTTGGTTTCGTTGGATTTGGATAAACGAGCAAGAAGTAACAAAGGTTTAAAGAATAGGGTCTAATTTGTAAATAAAATATTCACGGATGGGTCCCTGTCTAAAACTAACAGAAAAAGAAAAAGACTAAATAGCGAACGTTCGTTACCGATCGCTAACGAACGAAAATTGTTTGCTAAAGAAGACAAACTAGTGAATGTTTACTGATTAACCTAACTAAAAGAAAACCGGCTTTAAAAGCAAAACCAAAAAACTAAACCGGACCGGGGCGGTTTTATTACCAGTCCGGTGTTTTCCGACGTAAAACAACCGCGACGGTTTTTTCGGCGGCAGCAGCGGATCGGCGAGCTCCGGCGGGCGGCGCGGGGCTTCGATGATGGCGCTCGACGGCGGTGGCTTCACGCAGCAGCAGGCAAAGCGCGGGCGGCGGCGGCAGTAGGCGGCGGCGCGATGCAGGGGAGAGAGGGGGCGGCGCGAGGAGAGAGAGAGAGGGGGGGGTCTGGCTCCTTTTAAAGGGCCCGCGGTGCGGCGCCTTGCGCGAGGAGGCGGGGATGTCCGGCCTCGGCACGGACGTTGAGGCGGCGGCGGAGTCGTGCGGGATCCGGCCTCGAGCGCGAGGTCGGGGACGGCGCGGCTGGGCTGGGCTTGGCCTGGCCCGGTTGGCGGGGCCGGCCCAGTCGAGGAAGAAGAAGTTTAAAAAAACATTTTTTCCAAACAAACAAAAATAATAAAGACAAAATAAAAAATATATTATATTGGCATATAATATGTCAAAATTTTCAGAAAAAGATTTTCTACGACATGAACATTTTTCTAGCGTCAAATAAAATCCACACGAATTCAAATAAATCAAACAATGCTACTGCTCTAATAAAATCCAATAAAAATCATTTAAAAATACCAAAATAATTTCAAATTTATTTCTCTCCAATTTTCTATTGTAGGGAATCATTTTACCCTAATTTCCATATATTTTATTTTTGTTGAAAAATAATTTGAATAAAACCCAAATAACTCCAATTGAAAAATAATCCCGAAAGGGACTCTAAATTCGATTCTTTGAAAGTCCCAATTGATATTTCATATGTTTTGAAGAAGTCATTTTATATTCTCTCATGAAAATCATTGAGTTGCATAAAGTTTCTGAATTTTGAAATATTTCCAAATGGAATTCAAATCTTTTCAAAACCCTTTTCATTTATTTAAAATGGAAGAAGTCATATTATCTTCACTCTAGGGTTTTGTATTTGAAAAGCATTTGAAATCATGGAGATCAGAAATGCAAAAAATGAAAGTTTGGGAAAGTCCTTTTATTCCCTCTCATTCAACTTTCAAAAGTTTCAAATTCACTCACTTTCACTCAAGCAATCAAATAATCAATCAAAACTATCTATTTAATATAACATTCCAAAATTTAGAATTTTGGGATGTTACAAACCTACCACCCTTAAAATGAATCTCGTCCTCTAGATTCGGAGAGGCTAGCAAGAAATAGGTTAGGATTTGGGGGTCTCCTCAAAATCCATCGATTGTCGCAGGAGGGGGTCTGGGGTGCTACGTACCACCCTTAGAAGCATGGTCACGGTTCCATCAAAACTCATATACTCCTTTATTGCTGACAAGGCCAGTCTTCTGAGATCTTCAGGATAATTCCTTCTCTGGCTCTCCCAGTAGTTGCATAACCTTTACCGAAATTCTTCTGTCCGTTCATCTTGGTAAGGTTCTTTTGTGACTGGGTCTTCTTAGCTGACGGGTCTGGCGCCAATACTAAACAACTATCAGTATCTCATGGTGGTCAACCATTTATGGTTTCTCCTGCAGGAAATGGGTCTGGCTTCATTCTCACCGTATGGCCTACGATTGGCAACAGCTACCTTGTACAAGGGAGAATTAAACCATTCTAAGGTTTAAACAAGGTTTGATATCACCGTCTCTCTAATATAGGCAAGTCACTCAGATTTACCATCCCACATAGCAAGGCGAATAGTAAGAGTAAGTCGGTATGGTGATCAATCCATCCCGCACCCAAATCACTACCGTGTATATGGTTTAGCAAATCTTGCATTCTAACACTCGGCCATCCTCACAAGCATTGCAGAATTTCTCTTGTTGATGAACCAAGTTCGGATAAATCCATGGATTCTGCAAGCCAAACACACATCTGTCGCTTCTTCACAACTCTCAGGTTTTGCGTTACTCCTATAAGATCGTCTGCTGCTAAAGTCGTAACTTCTTCCAGGGTGTTTCCTTCAGCAAGAGTGTGCTTGCTTCTTGGCAGGTCTTGGAGCCTGTGGATTATGGCCCATCTCATCACTTGTAAACCTTGAACTCATCCTCTGGGCAACTGATCATTATTCCAACATCCAACTTCCTAGCATACTTAAATCCATCCAATTGTACTGTCTCCCTTCCTTCTATTGGTACCCAACTAAGACGTGATTACTCAGACTCATCATGGAGTCACAATTGCTCCATATTACCAACATTCTACCTCCTTTATATCCAATAGTACTCCATCCCTTCATATTCTTGGGATATCCCACATATCGAGACAAAACTCATACTTATTTTGTCCCAAGTCCACCTCGTGGAATATCATTATCTTTTCCAAGGGTCCAGTGTCCTCACAAGGTACTACCACCCTTAAATTGCTCCAATTCTTCCATAGGCCATATTTCTCATATCCTCGAAAATGGTCAAAATCTTTCTTCATAAAATCCAAATCAGTACCAACGATGCGAACTTTATTGATTCTCCAATTACTACAATCTCCTGCATTTCCATTGCAGGCTTCAACTCAATACCTCAATAATAAAAGAATTGTTCCCACTACTACTACTACTATATTCTCACAGACTCAACTATTTAGCACAAGCCTCCTTCTCTTTGGGACAATCTCTGGCAAAGTGCTCTGCTTCATTACAATGGAAACATATTACTTCTGTCAAGTCTCTAGGTTTCCTTTTTGGGCAACCGCTGAAGTAGTGCCCTGACTTCTTGCACCCGAAACAGGTGATATGACTCAGGTCCTTCCTGGAATCCAATCTACTTCTCTTCCTGGACTTCTCCGTTCCAATCAGGGCTTCTATTTCTTGTGGGTCATACTCTACTTCCTCTGTCGGGAATTCTACTAGACCCCCATTCAGACAATTTTGGGAGATTTTTCCTTCTTATCCACATGAATAGCATAACTTGGTGCATGCTTTAATTCTGTTTCCTCTGTGTGTGTCCTCGACATCTTCCTTTATCACCGGTTCTTCTAAAATTTCCATGAGGGCTCCTTACATTGCTTCTTTCTTCTGTTGGATGGTTCTTTGAACCATGGGGTAAATGTGACACTGAGCAGGGTAGTGGGTAGTCCCTTCACACAAGAAACAAGTAATGTACCTAGTTGGGCATTCCTCATCTGGGTGACTTTCTTCACAATGGGGCATTCATCCTTGTGCTCTTTATGACCGCGTCCTATTTCTCCACAGAGCTTGCATGCACAAGGTTTCTTCATATCATTTCCATAAGGCTTCATCTCCTGGGACACGAACCGAGACTTTGGCAAATTCAACTTAAATTCCTTCCAAGTGGTTACTCCTTGCCATCTATTGATGGTTTGGTACATCCTCCACCAAGTAGCAGCACCTCTTTCAAAGAACAGAAGAGCATGTTGGGTCATATCTTTTCCGACTATAGGGTTATTCTTCATGTGATCCCCCATGTTCTGAATCCATCGGTCTGTCTCCAATTGACTCATCGGTCCAGAAAATACAAGCTCATCTCCATTCATCCTCTATTGGGTCCATGGGTTTGGGGTGAGATAAGAGAGATAGAGAGGGATGCACACAATACAAACAATAATTTTGAAAAGACGGATTTTTGTTTGTTGGTGTCAGAAAACATCAAACAAATGACAGCTCACAAAAGTCGCATCTAACATAGGTATATAACAGGGGTTGGTCTTCTAAAGGTCAATAAATCTTCAACGTCGCCAAAATCTTCAAGTCTTGCTCATGTCTCCGATCACTTCTTCCGATCGTGCTTGTCCTTCTCAAGTTCTTTTGCCAGGTCATTTTTTCTTGACGCGAAGTCTCTCGTGACGTCCTTTAAGAGTTGCGTTCAAACTTATGGGTTCCAACATCCTTGGCATGAACCCTGGTCCTGCTGTCCTTCAGTTACTGACGAATCTCTGGTATCGAGGTTTTGCATCCTCCAGCTTGGCTACTTTCAGCTTTTGGGTCCCGAGTTCATCACGAAATACTTTCTTATCAAATACGACTTCCTGCAGGTCCATCTTAAACTTCTTGATGTAATTCTCTAGATCCTAGTGATACACCGGCTAAGGTTAAATCTGCATCCTTTGCTGACAGATGCTCCATCAGCCTTCTACCTGATGTCTACCACACAACCTTCTTCTTGTAGACGTTGTTGGGCCTCCAAGTGCAGAGGTTTGTAGGACAGTAGCAAATTTCCCTCAAGTGGATGACCTAAGGTTTATCAATTCATAGGAGGCGTAGGATGAAGATGGTCTCTCTCAAACAACCCTGCAACCAAATAACAAAGAGTCTCTTGTGTCCCCAACACACCCAATACAATGGTAAATTGTATAGGTGCACTAGTTCGGCGAAGAGATGGTGATAGAAGTGCAATATGGATAGTAGATAAAGGTATTTGTAATCTGAAAATATAAAAACAGCAAGGTAACTAATGATAAAAGTGGGCGTAAATGGTATTGCAATGCTATGAAACAAGGCCTAGGGTTCATACTTTCACTAGTGCAAGTTATCTCAACAATAATAACATAATTGGATCACATAACTATCCCTCAACATGCAACAAAGAGTCACTCCGAAGTCACTAATAGCGGAGAACAAACGAAGAGATTATGGTAGGGTACGAAACCACCTCAAAGTTATTCTTTCCAATCAATCCGTTGGGCTATTCCTATAAGTGTCACAAACAGCCCTAGAGTTCGTACTAGAATAACACCTTAAGACACAAATCAACCAAAACCCTAATGTCACCTCAAGTATCCGTGGGTATGATTATACGATATGCATCACACAATCTCAGATTCATCTATTCAACCAACACATAGAACCTCAAAGAGTGCCCCAAAGTTTCTACCGGAGAATCACGACGAAAACGTGTGCCAACCCCTATGCATAGGTTCATGGGCGGAACCCGCAAGTTGATCACCAAAACAAACATCAAGTGAATCACGTGATATCCCATTGTCACCACAGATACGCACGACAAGGCATACATCAAGTGTTCTCAAATCTTTAAAGACTCAATCCGATAAGATAACTTCAAAAGGAAAACTCAATCCATTACAAGAGAGTCGAGGGGTAGAAGAAACATAAGATCCAACTATAATAGCAAAGCTCACGATACATCAAGATCGTGCCAAATCAAGAACACGAGAGAGAGAGAGAGAGAGATCAAACACATAGCTACTGGTACATACCCTCAGCCCTGAGGGAGAACTACTCCCTCCTCATCATGGAGAGCACCGGGATGATGAAGATGGCCACCGAAGAGGGATTGCCCCCTCCGGCAGGGTGTCGGAATGGGTCTAGTTTGGCTTTCGGTGGCTACGGAGGCTTTTGGCGGCGGAACTCCCGATCTATTGTGCTCCTCGATCGTTTTAGGGTATATGGATATATATAGGAGGAATAAGTACGTCGGGGGAGCCACGAGGGGCCCACGAGGGTGGAGGGCGCGCCCAGGGGGGTGGGCGCACCCCCTACCTCGTGGCTTCCTCGAAGCTTCCTTGACGTGGACTCCAAGTCTCCCGGGTTGCTTTCCTTCCAAAAATAAGTTCCGTGAAGTTTCAGGTCAATTGGACTCCATTTGATTTTCCTTTTCTGCGATACTCTAAAACAAGGAAAAAACAGAAACTGGCACTGGGCTCTGGGTTAATAGGTTAGTCCCAAAAATAATAGAAAAGTGTATAATAAAGCCCATAAACATCCAAAACAGAAGATAATATAGCATGGAGCAATAAAAAATTATATATACGTTGGAGACGTATCAGCATCCCCAAGCTTAATTCCTGCTCGTCCTCGAGTAGGTAAATGATAAAAACAGAATTTTTGATGCGGAGTGCTACTTGACATAATTTCAATGTAATTCTTCTTAATTGTGGCATGAATATTCAGATCTGAAATATTCAAGATAAAAGTTTAATATTGACATAAAAATAATAATACTTCAAGCATACTAACTAAGCAATCATGTCTTCTCAAAATAACATGGCCAAAGAAAGTTCATCCCTACAAAATCATATAGTTTGGTCATGCTCCATTTTCGTCACACAAGAATGCTCTCATCATGCACAACCCCGATGACAAGCCAAGCAATTGTTTCATACTTTAGTAATCTCAAACCTATAAACTTTCATGCAATATATGAGCGCGAGCCATGGACATAGCACTATGGGTGGAATAGAATATGATGATGGGGGTTATGTGGAGAATACAAAAAAAGGAGAAAGTCTCACATCAACGAGGCTAATCAATGGGCTATGGAGATGTCCATCGATTGATGTTAATGCAAGGAGTAGGGATTGCCATGCAACAGATGCACTAGAGCTATAAATGTATGAAAGCTCAACAAAAGAAACTAAGTGGGTGTGCATCCAACTTGCTTGCTCACGAAGACCTAGGGCACTTGAGGAGGCCCATTGTTGGAATATACAAGCCAAGTTCTATAATGAAAAATTCCCACTAGTATATGAAAGTGACAAAACAAGAGACTCTCTATCATGAAGATCATGGTGCTACTTTGAAGCACAAGTGTGGAAAAATGGATAGTAGCATTGTCCCTTTTATTTTTTTATTTTTTTATTTGGCCTTTTTTTGCCTTTCTCTTTTTTGGCCTTTCCTCTTTTTTTATTTGGCCTTTCCTTTTTTCCTTTCCTTTTTTTATTTTTTTGGGACAATGCTCTATTAATGATGATCATCACACTTCTATTTATTTACAACTCAAAGATTACAACTCGATACTAGAACAAAGTATGAGTCTATATGAATGCCTCCGGCGGTGTACCGGGATTGCGATGAATCAAGTGTGACATGTATGAAAAATTATGAACGGTGGCTTTGCCACAAATACGATGTCAACTACATGATCATGCAAAGCAATATGACAATGATGATGCGTGTCATAATAAATGGAATGGTGGAAAGTTGCATGGCAATATATCTCGGAATGGCTATGGAAATGCCATAATAGGTAGGCATGGTGGCTGTTTTGAGGAACATATAAGGAGGTTTATGTGTGAAAGAGCGTATCATATCACGGGGTTTGGATGCACCGGTGAAGTTTGCACCAACTCTCAATGTGAGAAAGGGCAATGCACGGTACCGAAGAGGCTAGCAATTATGGAAGGGTAAGAGTGCGTATAATCCATGGACTCAACATTAGTCATAAAGAAATCACATACTTATTGCAAAAATCTACAAGTCATCAAAAACCAAGCATTAAGCGCATGCTCCTAGGGGGATAGATTGGTAGGAAAAGACCATCGCTCGTCCCCGACCGCCACTCATAAGGAAGACAATCAAATAACACCTCATGTTTCAAATTTGTTACAACGTTTACCATACGTGCATGCTACGGGACTTGCAAACTTCAACACAAGTATTCCTCAAATTCACAACTACTCAACTAGCACAACTTTGATATCACTCTCTCCATATCTCAAAACAATCATCAAGTATCAAACTTCTCTTAGTATTCAATGCACTCATAGGAATTTTTTTACTAATCTTGAATACCTAGCATATTAGGATTATTTAAGCAAATTACCATGCTATTTAAGACTCTCAAAATAATATGAGTGAAGCATGAGAGTTCATCTATTTCTACAAAATAAAACCACCACCGTGCTCTAAAAAGATATAAGTGAA
The DNA here is from genome assembly GCF_002162155.2 of Triticum dicoccoides. NCBI lineage: Eukaryota > Viridiplantae > Streptophyta > Magnoliopsida > Poales > Poaceae > Triticum > Triticum dicoccoides. The sequence continues at coordinate 366,819,176 of NC_041380.1, read as the reverse complement.
GTACTAGAGCAAATGACAAACTACTCCGAAAGATATAACTGAAGATCAATGAGTAGTCGAATAATTATGCAACTATGTGAAGACTCTCTAACATTTAATAATTTCAGATCTTGGTATTTTATTCAAACAGCAAGCAAAACTAAAGGAAATAAAATGACGCTCCAAGCAAAACACATATCATGTGGCGAATAAAAATATAGCTCCAAGTAAAGTTACCGATGAACGAAGACGAAAGAGGGGATGCCTTCCGGGGCATACCCAAGCTTAGGCTCTTGGTTGTCCTTGAATATTTCCTTGCGGTGCCTTGAGAATCCCCAAGCTTAGGCTCTTTCCACTCCTTATTCCATAGTCCATTGAATCTTTACCCAAAACTTGAAAACTTCACAACACAAAACTTAACAGAAAACTCGTGAGCTCCGTTAGCGAAAGAAAACAAAACACCAATTCAAGGTACTGTAATGAACTCATTCTTTATTTATATTGGTGTAAAACCTACTGTATTCCAACTTATATATGGTTTATAAACTATTTGACTAGGCATAGATTCATCAAAATAAGCAAACAACACACGAAAAACAGAATCTGTCAAAAAACAGAATAGTCTGTAGTAATCTGTAGCTAACGCAAACTTCTGGAACCCCAAAAATTCTAAAATAAATTTCTGGACGTGAAGAATTTATCTATTAATCATCTGCAAAAACAATTAACTAAATATCACTCTCCAAATAAAAAAGGCAGAAATTCTCATGAGTGCTAAAGTTTCTGTTTTTTACAGCAAGATCAACAAGACTTTCCCCAAGTCTTCCCAACAGTTCTACTTAGCACAAACACATCTAAACAGAGGCTAGATTAATTATTTATTACTAAACAGGAGCAAAAAGTAAAGAACAAGAATATGATTGGGTTGCCTCCCAACAAGCGCTATCGTTTAACGCCCCTAGCTAGGCACGATGATTTCAATGATGCTCACATAAAAGATGAGAATTGAAACATAAAGAGAGCATCATAAAGAATATGACTAGCACATTTAAGCCTAACCCACTTCCTATGCATAGGGATTTGTGAGCAAACAACTTATGGGAACAAGAATCAACTTGCATAGGAAGGTAAAACAAGCATAACTTCATAACTTTAAGCACATAGAGAGGAAATTTGATATTATTGCAATTCCTACAAGCATATATTACTCCCTCATAATAATTTTCAGTAGAATCATGAATGAATTCAACAATATAACCATCATATAAAGCACTATTTTCATGATGCACAAGCATAGAAAATTTACTACTCTCCACACAAGCAAAATTCTTCTCATGAATAATAGTGGGAGCAAACTCAACAAAATAATTATCATGTGAGGCATAATCCAATTGAAAACTAAAATCATGACGACAAGATTCATGGATATCATTATTCTTTGTAGCATACAAGTCATCACAATAATCATCATAGATAGCAACTTTGTTCTCATAATCAATTGGAACCTCTTCCGAAATAGTGGATTCATCACAAAATAAAGTCATGACCTCTCCGAAACCACTTTCATCAATATAATCATCATAAATAGGAGGAATGCTATCATCATAATAAATTTTCTCATCAAAGCTTGGGGGACAAAAAATATCATATTCATCAACCATAGCTTCCCCAAGCTTGTGGCTTTGCATATGTTTAGCATCATAGATATTCAAGGAATTCATACTAACAACATTGCAATCATGCTCATCATACAAATATTTAGTGCCAAACATTCTAATGCATTCTTCTTCTAACACTTTGGCACAATTTTCCTTTCCATCATACTCACGAAAGATATTAAAAAGATGAAGCGTATGAGGCAAAATCAATTCCATTTTTTTGTAATTTTCTTTGATAAACTAAACTAGTGATAAAACAAGAAACTAAAAGACTCGACTGCAAGATCTAAAGATATACCTTCAAGCGCTAACCGCCACGGCAACGGCGCCAGAAAAGAGTTTGATGTCTACTACACAACCTTCTTCTTGTAGACATTGTTGGGCCTCCAAGTGCAGAGGTTTGTAGGACAGTAGCAAATTTCCCTCAAGTGGATGACCTAAGGTTTATCAATCCGTAGGAGGCGTAGAATGAAGATGGTCTCTCTCAAACAACCCTGCAACCAAATAACAAAGAGTCTCTTGTGTCCCCAACACACCCAATACAATGGTAAATTGTATAGGTGCACTAGTTCGGCGAAGAGATGGTGATACAAGTGCAATATGGATAGTAGATAAAGGTATTTGTAATCTGAAAATATAAAAACAGCAAGGTAAGTAATGATAAAAGTGGGCGTAAATGGTATTGCAATGCTAGGAAACAAGGCCTGGGGTTCATACTTTCACTAGTGCAAGTTCTCTCAACAATAATAACATAATTGGATCACATAACTATCCCTCAACATGCAACAAAGAGTCACTCTAAAGTCACTAATAGCGGAGGACAAACGAAGAGATTATGGTAGGGTACGAAACCACCTCAAAGTTATTCTTTCCAATCAATCCGTTGGGCTATTCCTATAAGTGTCACAAACAGCCCTAGAGTTCGTACTAGAATAACACCTTAAGACACAAATCAACCAAAACCCTAATTTCACCTATTTACTCCAATGTCACCTAAAGTATCCGCGGGTATGATTATACGATATGCATCACAAAATCTCATATTCATCTATTCAACCAACACATAGAACCTCAAAGAGTGCCCCAAAGTTTCTACCGGAGAATCACAGCGAAAATGTGTGCCAACCCCTATGCATAGGTTCATGGGCGGAACCCGCAAGTTAATCACCAAAACATACATCAAGTGAATCATGTGATATCCCATTGTCACCACAGATACGCACAACAAGACATACATCAAGTGTTCTCAAATCTTTAAAGACTCAATCCGATAAGATAACTTCAAAGGGAAAACTCAATCCATTACAAGAAAGTAGAGGGGGAGAAGAAACATAAGATCCAACTATAATAGCAAAGCTCGCGATACATCAAGATTGTGCCAAATCAAGAACACGAGAGAGAGAGAGAGAGAGAGAGATCAAACACATAGCTACTGGTACATACCCTCAGCCCCGAGGGAGAACTACTCCCTCCTCATCATGGAAAGCACTGGGATGATGAAGATGGCCACCGGAGAGGGATTGCCCCTCCGGCAGGGTGCCAGAATGGGTCTAGTTTGGCTTTCGGTGGCTACGAAGGCTTCTAGCGGCGGAACTCCTGATCTATTATGCTCCCCGATCGTTTTAGGGTATATGGATATATATATATAGGAGGAAGAAGTATGTCGGGAGAGCCATGAGGGGCCCACGAGGGTGGAGGGCGCGCCCAGGGGGGGTGGGCACACCCCCTACCTCGTGGCTTCCTCGAAGCTTCCTTGACGTGGACTCCAAGTCTCCCGGGTTGCTTTCCTTCCAAAAATAAGTTCCGTGAAGTTTCAGGTCAATTGGACTCCGTTTGATTTTCCTTTTCTGTGATACTCTAAAACAAGGAAAAAACAGAAACTGGGACTGGGCTCTGGGTTAATAGGTTAGTCCCAAAAATAATATAAAAGTGTATAATAAAGCCCATAAACATCCAAAACAGAAGATAATATACCATGGAGCAATCAAAAATTATAGATACATTGGAGACGTATCACTACCATCCAATCATTTCGAAGAAATGTATGTTTAACTCAGCATGGTGGCCATAGTATCAGTGGTGATGACATCACGGATAACCGTGTTTCTGCCCTTGTCATTGCCATGAGCTATCATTCCATAGTTGATATCTCCTGCCTTAGGGTTTTCTTGACAAAACTTTGAGTTCTAATGCTCCATGTTCCGGTCTTTCTCTGATACACCTTGATCTCGGGTATTGACAGCTTCAATAGTCTGACAAATTCCATAAGGGTAGCCTTTCCTAGGTCAAACCAATCTGGAAAATCTTCAGAGCCTTCCAATTCTCCAAAACTTTAGAGTCTTCAACCGTTCCATTTGTATAATGCTTGGTAAAATCCTCTTCATTCCAAAGTGGTCTTAGTTGTCCGATATCTTGTACTTCTTGGAGTGGTCTCATCGGTCGTATCTTCGTGTGGTCAAAAGGGGAAATGGGTATAGTCTAACTATTTGAGACGAGAGGAAAAAAATACTTGGAAAAGCTTAGAAAAGATGAGAGGTAAAAGATCTTTTTGAAAATGAAGTTGTAGAGAAAATCTTTCCTATGGGCTTGCCAGTTTCTAGGGGTCACGTCCCACAGTCAACATGTGCTCTGATACCATCTTGTAGCGATCCGACCCGAATGGATCAAGTCTCTATTCTTAAGTGTCATCCCTGGATCGGTATGCTGACACACACAGTACTCGAGGATTTATAACAGAGGTAAATCACATGTATAAAGTAACATAAATACTATTACCTCAATCCAAATAGCGGGAGTAACAACAAGGTTGTGGATTCCCATCAACACCAACGACAAGTTGAGTGTAGAAATCGTAACCCTAACGTATCACTTACTCGTCGTAAGATAATCCTGCAACATGAGAAGTTGCAGCCACAAAGGGTCAGTACACTGAATGTACTGGCAAATTCACACCATAGGTTAATGATGAATAATAGCTATCACTACATGCATATTTGGCTGGTGGAGGCTCTATGGTTATAAAGTTTCTGCGAAAAGCCAATTTTTCCCTACATCAAAGGAATATATTTTATTTAACTACAAAGTTGGTTGAAAATTATTGAGAAGGTTCCTCCAACTCAATCCCAATTAAAAGTTAACAACCCAACAAATTAATTAAGTAAAGTGATGAGATCAACATGATAATCCAAGATCCAGATACTCAAGATGTCCATAACCGGGACACGGCTAACCATGATTAGTTTGTACACTCTGCAGAGGTTTGCGCACTTTTCCCCACAAGACTCGATCTCCTCCGTTGGATTTCTCGCACTACATGGTGTTTGAGAAACGGATGACCGAGACACAATCTTTCAGAAGCATTAACTCTAACCCAGGTAGACCGTACCAACCTACATCCTTTACATCTGCTAGCCTACCACTGGAAGAGGTCATGCAACTTACTCCACTATGCTAGAGCCCATAATAGCTTGTGGCTGCACATGGAAGTTTCTAGCATGAATAATCTCATGATCCCTTTGAGCCTGGGTGGCATTCCATAGGGTGATCACACGGGTACTCCGGGATCCCCTTGGGCAAGAACTGGGTTCTCTAGGTGCTCTGGCGAACCACTGGGTACTCCAGGGTGCCCCAACCAATCCACCCAGATGTGTATGAAAGTAGCCACCTTCAGTTAAATCTTAATTAACAATCTCACATCTGTCATGGATACACTCAAACCAATCCACGTCTACGAACATAGCATAACAGTATAAGCATAACGTAGAAGTAACTCCCAAGGTTTGATATAAAGGGCAATAGTATCTACCTCATCAACTACTTCCCAATACCCAAATTTTATCAATCCTACTCATGCAATGTTTGAGGGTTGAAACTAATGCATAAAAACTAGGTATGAAAAGTATGAACTTGTCTGTACTGTTGATGAAGATGATTCGCACTCATAAGTCCTGATAGTTCTACTCGTCACACTCCGGTCAATCTATCGCGAGCAAGCAATTGCAACCACACATAAGCAATCACTCAAAAGATCGGAAAGAACGAAGAAGACAATTCGGAAAACATCAAAACCAAGCAAATAACTCTTGCAACATAAAACAATTCCAACAGTACCAAAATTATGTGAATTTGGCCTTATCAAAAAGTTTAGGTCAAGAGCTTCGATTTGCAAAAATAATCAATTGAATCAGAGTTATAAAACTCAAGTTATGATCAAACAAAGTTTGGATTCAAAACTGTTTGAAATCAGATTTTAAACTTTCAAAACATGTTTAAGTTGTTTTACTGGATAGAGGGGATCGTAACGAAGAAGTGGGCACTGGTTTCGTTGGATTTGGATATACGAGCAAGAAGTAACGAAGGTTTGAACAACAGGGACTAATCTGTAAATAAAATATTGACGGATGGGTCCTTGTCTAACACTAACAGAAAAAGAAAAAGACTAAATAGCGAACGTTCGTTACCGATCGCTAACAAACAAAAACTATTTGCTAAAGAAGATAAACTAGTGAATGTTTACTGATTAACCTAACTAAAAGAACACCGGCTTTAAAAGCAAAACCAAAAAAACTAAACCGGACCAGGGTGGTTTGATTACTGTTCGGGGTTTTCCGACATAAACCAGCAGCGGCGGTTTTTTCGGCGGTAGCGGCGGATCGGCGAGCTACAGCGGGCGGCGCGGGGCTCCGGTGATGGTGGATTCACGCGGCAGCGGGCAAAGCGTGGGCGGCGGTGGCGTGCAGTGTGGGCGGTGGCGGCGAGAGGCTGCAGTAGGCGGCGGACTGTAGCGGTGGCGGCGCGATGCGAGGAAGAGAGGGGGCGGCGTGAGGAGAGAGAGGGGGGTCCGGCTATTTTAAAGGGCCCCGGGGTGCAGACGTCGAGGCGGCGGCGGAGTCGTGTGGGATCCGGCCTCCAGCACGAGGTCGGGGATGGCGCGGCTTGGCTGGGCTTGGCTTGGCCCGGTTGGCTGGGCCGACCCAGTCTGGGAAGAAGTTTTTTTAAAACATTTTTCCAGAGAAACAAAAATAATAACAACAAAATAAAAAATATTATATAGGCATATAATATATCAAAATTTTCAGAAACTTTTTTCCACGACATGAACATTTTTCTAGCTTCAAATAATATCCACATAAATTCAAATAAATCAAACAGTGCTACTGCTCTAATAAAATCCAATAAAAATCATTTAAAAAATACCAAAATAATTTCAAATTTATTTCTCTCCAATTTTCTATTGTAAGGAATCATTTTACCCTAATTTCCATATATTTTATTTTTGGAGAAAAATAATTTGAATAAAACCCAAATAACTCCAAATTGAAAAATAATCCCCAAAGGGACTCTAAATTCAATTCTTTGAAACTCCCAACTCATATTTCATATGTTTTGAAGAAGTCATTTTATCTTCTCTCATGAAAATCATTGAGTTGCATAAAGTTTCTAGATTTTGAAATATTTCCAAATGGAATTCAAATTTTTCAAAACCCTTTTCATTTATTTAAAATGGAAGAAGTCATATTATCTTCACTCCAGGGTTTTGTATTTGAAAAGCATTTGAAATCATGGAGATCAGAAATGCAAAAAATGGAAGTTTGGGAAAGTCCTTTTATTCCCTCTCATTCAACTTTCAAAAGTTTCAAATTTCACTCAATTTCACTCAAGCAATCAAACAATCAATCAAAACTATCTGTTTAATATAACATTCCAAAATTTAGAATTTTGGGATGTTACAATCAGTACCATCCCAAGATCATGCTGGCACACACAGTACATTGATGAAAAATTCAAAGTTCAATCACACCTGATTTATTACATGATTCTCATATCGAGTCTTTGTTACAATAGAATAAATTTAGTCGAAGGCCAACTCATGAGAAAAACTAATGCTGCGGAAGCGTAGACGATAAGCAAGTCCATCCGACTCCATTGGGCAGTCACTGAGCGTAGATCGTAGCCTCACTCCTGGTCAGAAAACTCCTCTGGAACATGAGACGTTGCAGCCATGTAGGTCAGCATTTTGAATAGGCCGGCAAGTCATAGAGAGAACAACAATAAAAATTCTAACACTATATGCAATTTGGCTGTGGGGCTCTAAGTTTGAGTTTTTGCGAAGAAACCAATTTTTTTTCCTACAACAAAAAGGAATTGCTCACAATTACTACAAAATGATGGTTGTTATTGAGATGGTTCTGCCAACCAGTATCTCATACCCGAAATTATTAATAACCCATCAATTAATTATGTTCGGTGTTGAGATTTCCAAAATACTCCAATTCTAAAGGCTCGGTTGTCTGTAACCAGGGACACGGCTAATCGATTAGGTTTCTACTCTGCAGAGTCTTGTGCACTTTACCCACAAGAATCATTCCCTCCTTTATGTCCTTGCACTTCCTGGTGTTTGAAAATGGGATGAACGAAACAGGGTCTTCCGTAGAGTTCCTCTGGGCCGCTGTCGATGCCCATTCAATCCTACCGTTCTTCTACATCTTGTAGCACCGTCCGGCCAGAGTCGCGCCTAGGGTCGACCAAGACAGAGCCCATAATGGCTTGCGGCTGCACAGGTAAGCTTCCGGTCAAGGGGTATCCATCCATCTCTTCGTGGTTGGGTGAAGCTTTCCGCAAGATGTCATGGCACTTCTTCATGCATCCCGGCCATCCGCTGGCTGCTCCAGGGTGCCCGTCAACCGTCCTCCACCTAGTAGTGAATTTGAAATCCATCTTGAGCTTGAAGTCATGGGGTTGTCATCATCTTGACTCTCACATCTCCCTTATGAATCGCTCAACCAACCCCGTCTACGAGCATAGCAAAATAAACTACATCGTCCCGGGCAATGGTAACAAGGGGAATTGGGTTCAACCTACCACATGATACTACTCAAGAACATAACTTAAAATTCTCCTACTGCATGCATGGTGGCGAGGAATAATTCTAATGCAACAAATCGTAGGTATTGTAGAACATGATCAAATGACTTGCGTGGTTGACGGTCTTCGAACACTAGTGACTCATGATAGCAAGCTTTGCACTCCGGAAATTCTATTCGAAGCAAACAATAAACACATAAGCATACAACTATATTAACATAACAACAAGCTAACATACTTCACACATACACAATCAACCAATAAAATCAAGGAAAACCAAATAAACTCACAAATAGACTTTCTTTACTCCAAGCCAACAACTAGGAAAAAATAGTTTTATCATACAAAAAGTTTTTTTAACAGAACCAAAACAAAAGTATTGTTACTAACAGAAGGGAAAACAGTATAAAAACTTTGTGCAAAAAGAATTACATTAAAAGCTATTTTAAAACTCTACTTATTCCTAAAACAAAACTAGTAAGAAAATAAAATAAAACATTTTCTTTTTTTGTAAATAAAAGTTCACCTTCTAACTCTACAAAAACTAATTTGATTAAAAATAAAAAAATAGAAAAAATAATCTTAAAGTAATTAAAATAGCAGAAAACAACAACAAAGTAAAAGAAACTAAAACAGAGTTGTTTTCATGTAAAAATAATTTTAATAAAATCTATAAATACCAAAATTAATCCTACTGCTAGGAAATGTCAAAACAAAGCAGTGGCAAAAAGTGTAGCCTAAAAATATTGATTCTAGCTCATTTTATAGCAGAAATACTAATCTGACTAAAACTCATAAAACAATTTTCAAAAACTAAAACATGGCCGAAACTATTTTATACAGAAACTTTAGGAAATTTGAAGACTAGAGCAAAAAGAATCAACCAAAAACTCTAAACAACCTAAGAGATATAATTTTTTTCAAGATTGGATCTTTCTGTTTTAAAAAACAAAAACAAAAATAATAGAAAAAACTAACGGGCGCTACTGGGCTTAGGGGGTGTGCTATCTGAAACTAAACAACACTCGGGCGCAACTTAACAGAAACACATGCGGCTAATAAAAAAATCGACCGATTCGATCTAAACCAAATAAACTGTAACTAAACCGGAAATATGCCGAAACTAAACCGAACGAAAACTGATCTAATACAAATAAACCTAACCCTTCGTGTGATCTAATCTATACCCTAGATTCAATGTCGGACGGTGGAGGGAGGTGGTGGCTTACAGCGACGATGGCCGACGGCGACCTGAGGACGGCGGCGGTCAGCATCGTGCGGGGTGGTGTCTCCGGCTGTCTCCGACGTCGTGAAGGTGTCGGGGAGGTGCGGCGGATTGAGGGGAAGTCGAGGGGGTGTTGATGGCGGTCGAAGGCGACGTGACGAGGCGGCGATGCTCTGGGCGGTCCTCGCAAACTCTGGCGGTCGGGCTAGCTTGGACTCGATCCTGTGATGGTAGGGGGAGGTCGAAACCTTGTCAAAAGAGTGGTCACGGTCAGGGGCAAAGCGGATATGGAAGGAGAGGTCGAGGGAATGCTCACCGGCATGGGGCATGGCGATGAACGGCGGCGGCGGCGGCGGTGAGATCCAAAGGAGGAGGGTGTGGGCTACGGCGGGTTATTGGACATGGGTTTTAGGGGGTTCGGTCGAGGGGAGCTAGGGGGTATAAATAGGTCACATTTTTCTTGGGCGACAGGAAGGTTTGGCTAGGGTTTAGGTGAGGCACGGACGCGGCCGGCGTCGGGTGCGCGAGATACACGGGCGGTCGCTGCGGGAGGTTGAGGACGATGTGGGGTCGGCGTGTCTGTGATGGAGAGAAGGGAGGGAGGAAACAGGCGACCGAGGGTGAGATCGAGTGGACGAAGCAGTCTCAGGCGCGGACGCGCTCGGGCAGGCCGCCTGGCTCGCGGGTGGGCCACGGCTCGGCGCTGGCTGGGTCAGTTGGCCTGGCTGGTGCCCGAGGTCTTTTTTTTTTGAAATAAGACAGAGAGAAGAAAAAAAATAGAGGAATAAAATATACTTTTATATAGGACATATATATATATATCAAAATTCTCAGGAAAAAAACTCTAAAGGATGAACATTTTTCCAAAGGCAAAAACCAAACTTTATAAAAAAACATTTTTTTGGAAATTCCAAATCAAACTCAATTTGAGTTCAAATTTTTTGGCATTAATTGCTCCTGACATTTTGGAGTGTTATGTTAGCTCCTCTCATACTTTTGTACAAGTATTTGTAAGGTATTTTTGAAATGAATTTCACATACCAATTTGAACCCAAATTCAAACAAAACTCAAATGCCTCTGAAAATTTCCAAATTCCACACAGTTCAATAAAAATGCATAGATGCTTAGCTAATAATTGTATAAACATTCCAAATTGAAAATTTGGGATGTTACAAGAAATTATTATTCAGAACTTTTATGCTCGACTTTCTCATAATGATCGATCCATGCTCGATACTTCTTGTATAGGTTCTTTTATGAAGAAGGATATTGAATTCAAATGGGATTTATTGGAAAAATTAAATGCAACTCTAAAGATTGGGAACTCGGCGAAGGTAAGGAGTCAGGTATAAACCATAAGTTTGATTGTGTTAAATCTTTTATGGATACCGATACTTTCCATGATTTTAGTACTAAATATGGACTTGACTCTGAGATAGTAGCTTCTTTCTATGAATCCTTTGCTACTCATGTTGATCTCCCTAAGGAGAAGTGATTCAAATACCATCCTCCCATTGAAGTTAAAGTAGTAGAACTTGTTAACATTGAAGAAGAAACTATTACTTGTAATGTTGATCCTATTGTTCCTACTGCTTATATTGAGAAACCACCTTTCCTGTTAGAATAAAGGATCATGCTAAAGCTTCAACGGTGGTTCGTAAAAGTTCTACTAGAACACCTACACCCACAAAACAAATTAAAGTTGAACCTACTATTGCTATGGTTAAAGATCTCTTGGTTGATAATATTGAAGGGCATGCTATTTATTTCTGTGATGAAGCTGCTAGGATTGCTAAACCTGATACTAAAGATAAACATAGACCTGTGGTTGGCATGCCTGTTGTTTCTATTAAAATTGGAGATCATTGTTATCATGGCTTATGTGATGTGGGTGCTAGTGTGAGTGCAATTCCTTATTTCTTATATAAATAAATTATGAATGACATTGCACCTGCTGAGAAAGAAGATATTGATATTACTATTAAACTTGCCAATGGAGATACTATATCACCAATTGGGATTTTTAGAGATGTTGAAGTATTGTGTGGGAAAATTAAATACCCTGCTGATTTTCTTGTTCTTGCTTCCCCACAAGATAATTTTTGTCCCATTATATTTGGTAGACCTTTCTTGAATACTGTTAGTGCTAAGATAGATTGCGAGAAAGATATTGTTAGTGTTGGTTTAGGGGATATGTCTCATTATTTTAATTTCTCTAAGTTTTGTAGACAACCCCATTATAAAGAATTGCCTAGTAAGGATGAAATTATTGGTCTTGCTTCTATTGTCGTGCCTCCTACTGATCCTTTAGAACAATATTTGCTAGACTATGAAAATGATATGTTAATGAATGAAAGAAGGGAAATAGATGAAGTATTCTTTAATCAAGGGCCTATTTTGAAACATATTTTGCCTGTTGAAATCCTCGGAGATCCTCCTCCACCCAAGGGTGATCCTTTGTTTGAGCTTAAACAATTACCTGATACTTTGAAATATGCTTATCTTGATGAAAAGAAGATATATCCTGTTATTATTTGTGCTAACCTTTCAGAGCATGAAGAGAAGAAATTATTGAAAACTCCAAAGAAGCACCATGTTGCTATTGGATATACTCTTGATGATCTGAAGGGCATTAGTCCCACTCTATGTCAGCACAAAATTAAATTGGAGAATGATGCTAAACCAGTTGTTCATCACCAACGACAGTTAAATACTAAGATGAAAGAAGTGGTAAGAAATGAAATACTAAAGCTTCTGTAAGCAGGTATAATTTATCCTATTGCTGATAGTAAATGGGTAAATCTTGTTCATTATGTCCCTAAGAAGGAGGTATTACTATAGTTCTTAATGATAAGAATGAATTGATCCCACCAAGAATTGTTACAGGTTATAGAATGGTAGTTGATTCCGTAAATTGAATAAAGCTACTAGAAAAGAATATTACCCTCTACCTTTTATTGATCAAATGCTAGAAAGACTATCCAGACATACAATTTTTTTTATTTCTAGATGGTTATTCTATTTTTTCTCAAATACTCGTCTCAAAAGATGATCAGGAGAAGACCACTTTTACTTGCCCTTTTGGTACCTTTGCTTATAGACGTATGCCTTTTGGTTTATGCAATGCACCTGCTACCTTTCAAAGATGTATGATTGCTATATTCTCTGACTTTTGTGAAAAGATTGTTGAGGTTTTCATGGATGATTTCTCTGTTTATGAAACTTCTTTTAATGATTGCTTAAGTAACCTTGATCGAGTTTTGTAGAGATGTGAAGAAAGTAATCTTGTCTTGAATTGGGAGAAGTGCCACTTTATGGCTAATGAAGGTATTGTCTTGGGGCATAAAATTTCTGAAAGAGGTATCGAAGTAGATAAAGCTAAAGTAGATGCTATTGAAAATATGTTGTGTCCTAAAGATATCAAAGGTATAAGAAGTTTCCTTGGTCATGCTAGTTTTTATAGGAGTTTTATTAAAGACTTCTCTAAAATTTCTAGGCCTTTCACTAATATTTTGCAAAAAGATGTTCCTTTTGTTTTTGATGATAATTGTGTAGAAGCATTTGAAATACTTAAGAAAGCCTTGATTTCTGCTCCTATTGTTCAGCCACCTGATTGGGATTTACCCTTTGAAATTATGTGCAATGCTAGTGATTATGCTGTAGGTGTTGTTCTAGGACAAAGAGTTTATAAGAAATTGAATGTTATTCATTATGCTAGTAAAACTCTAGACAGTGCCCAGAGAAATTATGCTTCTACTAAAAAAGAATTTTTAGCAGTTGTTTTTGCTTGTGATAAGTTCAGATCTTATATTGTTGATTTCGAAGTAACTGTTCACACTGATCATGCTTCTATTAAATATCTTATGGAAAAGAAAGATGCTAAACCTAGACCTATTAGATGGGTTCTCTTGTTACAAGAATTTGATTTGCATATTATTGATAGAAAGGGAGCTGAGAACCCCGTTGCTGACAACTTGTCTAGGTTAGAAAATGTTCTTGATGACCCACCGCCTATTGATGATAGTTTTCCTGATGAACAATTAGCTGCCATAAATGTTTCTCATAGTACTCCATGGTATGCTTATTATGCTAATTACATTGTTGCTAAATTTATACCACCTAGTTTCACATACCAGCAAAAGAAAAAGTTTTTCTATGATTTAAGACATTACTTTTGGGATGACCCACACCTTTACAAAGAAGGAGTAGATGGTGTTATTAGACATTGGGTACCTGAGCATGAACAGGTACATATCCTACGCAAGTACCACTTCTAGTCTTACGGAGGACACCACGCTGGAGATAGAACTGCACATAAGGTATTGCAATCTGGTTTTTATTGGCCTACTCTCTTCAACGATGCTCGTAAGTTTGTCTTGTCTTGTGATGAATGTCAAAGAATTGGCAATATTAGTAGACGTCAGGAAATGCCTATGAATTATTCACTTGTTATTGAACCATTTGATGTTTGGGGATTTGATTATATGGGACATCTTCCTTCCTCTAATGGGTATACACATATTTTAATCGTTGTCGATTACGTTACTAAGTGTGTACAAGCTATTCCAACTAGTAGTGCTGATCATAACACTTCTATTAAGATGCTTAAAGAAGTTATTTTTCTGAGGTTTGGAGTCCTTAGATATTTAATGACTGATGGTGGTTCACATTTTATTCATGGTGCTTCCTGTAAAATGCTTGCTAAGTATGATGTTAACCATAGAATTGCATCTCCATATCATCCTCAGTCTAGTGGTCAAGTAGAATTGTGCAATAGAGAGATTAAATTGATATTTTAAAAGACTGTTAATAGATCTAGAAAGAATTGGTCTAAGAAACTTGATGGTGCATTATGGGCTTATAGAACTGCTTATAAGAATCTTATGGGTATGTCTCCGTATAAAATGGTTTATGGAAAAGCATGTCACTTGCCTCTTGAATTAGAACATAAGGCATATTGGGCTATTAAAGAGCTCAATTATGATTTCAAACTTGCCGGTGAGAAGAGGTTATTTAATATTATCCCACCTGATGAATGGAGAACCCAAGCCTATGAGAATGCCAGGTGTTGGGGATATGAGTACTGGAGATAAACCAGATCAATATGGCCGGGTTAGCTCCATAAAGATAGAATCCCATGAAGACATGAAGACGTCGGCGCTTTACGAAGGCCCAAGCCCCAAAGGCGGGTTAAAGCATGTAGATGTAAACTGACTCTGTCATGTAACTTGTATTGTAAGTTAGAGGAATAGAGACCGAGCCGGACACATCTATGATCCGGTCTCGGGACTCTGTAAACCGGCGGGCATCCGCCTGTGTATATAAAGGGACGACCCGACCGCGGTTTGAGGACAACAGACAATAACTCGAGAGCCAGGCAAAGCGGATTCGCTCCCTGGTCATCGAAACCCTAGCAATACCAATCACAACTAGACGTAGGCTTTTACCTTCATCGAAGGGGCCGAACTAGTATAAAATCCCTTGTGCCCCTTGTCCGGTTTAACCCCTTTAAGCTAACCCGTAGCGATGGCTCCACGACTAAGTCCTTTCACGAGGACATCTGCCGTGAAAAACCCACGACAGTTGGTGCCCACCGTGGGGCTATTGCACGATGGTTTCGAGTTCTTAAAGGGCAGCTTTGATGGACTCAAGGGTTATGCCATGGGCCGGATGACGAAGAGTCGTCACGGCAAACTCTACATCGACTACGCGGGATGGGGTCCTAAGGCCGGTTCAATCGAATACGGATACCGGGTCCCCTCTGGTGGGATCCACATCTTCATCAGCAAGATTGGCGAACCGGGGCCTGAGCCAGACACCTGCACCGACATCATCGAGATGGCTCAGCGTGCAAGCCCTTCCCCGGTTCAGCCCGCAGTGAGGCATGTCTTCATAGGTGCTATCCATGGGGCGGAATATGAGGATGGACCAGTGTCTGATGGAGAAACCGTCGTATGTTCTGATGACGAGTCTTCAACTGGAGAAACTGAGTCGCTGTATCAGTTGCAAGACGGTCGGATTAGCGGAGGTTCCGATGGCAACAGTATTCTGGACCCCCTTGATCTGCCAAACCGGGTCGCTATCTTCATGGCCGGCACACAATCAGCGCATCATTCGTCCACCGCCGCGGCAATGCTTTCCGGTTCAGCAACAGCAACGCTGGCGGGAGCAGGGGGCTCAGCGCCGCCTCCGGCTCAAGTACTGTATGACTTGTTCGACGCTTTGGCAACATTGATGGCAGCAGAAGTGTTCGCCGCAGCCCGAGATCAACACAATGTGGAGATTGCGAAGGTAAAAGATCAGATAGTTCAAGCTAAAGCGGACCTGGCGGCAGAGAACGCCGGGATGGCTACAGAATGGGCCGAGTTGGAAGCTCAGGCCTACCGGCTTAGGATGGATCAGAACGCCTCAGATGAGGTTATGAGAAGGAGATACCGGTCGCACCTCCCGCCGGATTATGAGCCAAGAAATCTCTTCAATACGCCAGGAGCTGGAACCAGTAACCAGCCAGTGGTAAACCAGACGGAGGCACCGGGGACAGGAGCACCGGTTCACCCATGAGCAATGGACCCGCCCCGTCAGAACAACGTTGTGCCACAGTATGTTCCGACGCCCCCAGGGCACTACTCCAACCCGTTGGATAACATTGTGGCCACCGCTTCATGGTTGGTAGCCCTCCCGGTGGATGATGAGTCACCGGTGGCGATTGAGACACGACGGGCCAGAGAGCTCCTTCAAACAGCTTTAAACCAGCAGCAAGCTTATTCGCATAGCCGCGAGAGGATTCATTCCACCCCCCCATCCGAGTCGAAGCTATAGCAGGCACGTGGAGGATGAACTGGCCGTGTCAAGTAGTGCGCGTCATCGTAACTCGCCGTGAAGGCACAACCCGGTAGGTGGCGGTGCTAATGCGCAAGATGTGGTGGATCATGGCCGTGCACGTCGGGAAGCCGAGTTAGCAGCTTTGCATGCTGGCCTTCAGCATACTCTGGTTCGCCCTACCGCTTCAGCAGAGCCTGGCGTGGTCTTCAGCTCTTTAGGGGTACCATGTCTTATCCCCGCTTTACGTAATATACGACTACCCAAGGATTTCACGGGGCCTCGTAAGGTGCCCAATTACACCGCCGATTTACAACCAGAGGCATGGGTGGAAAGTTATGAGATGGCGATGGAGATGTTAGATGTGGACGAAGCGGTGTGTGCTAAATACTTCACCATGATGTTGGAGGGGACAACTCGTACTTGGTTAAAGAGCTTGCCGCCCAATTCCGTCGGATCATGGGCCGAATTAAAACACCGGTTTATCCAGAATTTCAAGGATACTTAAGCAACCTATGTCAATTGTGGACCTGGCTGCTTGTGTTCAAGAGGATGGAGTCTACAACCCATTGGGTGAAGCGGGTCTCAGCTATTCTTCACTCGTCGGACCGCATCAACGCAGATACTGCAGTGTCAATGTTGGAAAGCAATTGCCAGTTTCTGCCTCTCAAATAGAAGGTAGGAAGGCTCAAACGTCACTGCAATGATATGTCAACGCTTATGGCCGCTTTGGTTAAATATGCCAATTCAGATAATACCAAAGACCCTGACTCAGAGGAGGATAAACCTGGGAAAGGGAAGAAGAACGGCAACACCAAGGGACAACAACATAACCCGACAGGTCATGGGAATAATGGTAAGCGCAAGGCCGACAATAGTTTGGACTTTGTGGCTAACACCAATGCTCAGGACAACGGTCAGCATCGTAAAGGCAAACAACCCTAGAGGAGCGGAGGATTAGGCCCCAATCTGGAGCGCCTGTTAAGTCAGCCTTGCCCAAAGCACGGATCAAAGGAGAAACTGGCGTCACACCTTTGGAAGGATTATTATATCATGCGAGATTTCAAGAACTCCAATATGTTCCAATATGACAATGGCCCGCCCGGCGGTTCAGGGGGTGGTTTTCATGGGCCTGGTTACGGAGGCGGTAGCTCCGGTTCAGGATTTCAAGGTAACCAAACCGGCCATAACAATCAAGGGAACCAGGGCAACCAGGGAGGTTATAACCATTAGGGGAATCAGCAGCAGCAGCAGTCGGGTTATCAGAGCAACCCGAAGCAGTTGAATAGTGGGCAGTATCATGTCTTCACCACTAGCTTGTGCAAGCGTGATCAAAAGCTTCACAAGAGGGCTGTGAACTCCATTGAACGGGCGGTACCTTAGTATCTACGCTGGTCTGAGCAACCCATTTTATGGAGTAGAGAGGATCACCTGCCTCGGGTTGATAATCCAGGTCATCTGGCCTTAGTGGTGGCACCCCAGGTTGGGGGTATAAGTTCACCAAGGTGCTCATGGATGGGGGAAGCAGCATCAATATTCTCTACTATGATACCTTCCGCCGTATGGGTTTGACCGATAAGAATCTTAAACCATCAAACACAGTTTTTCATGGTGTGGTGCCCGGTAAGTCTGCATATCCAGTGGGCAAGATAGCTCTAGAAGTGGCCTTTGGGGATGATCATGATTCAAGGTCAGAAACATTGACTTTTGAGGTGGTGAAAATCAAGAGTTCATATCATGCCCTGTTTGGGCGACCAGCTTATGCCAAGTTCATGGCACAGCCATGTTATGTTTACCTGCAGCTTAAGATGCCAGGTCATAAGGGGGACAATCACAGTACATGGGAGCATGAAGATTGCTCTGGAATGTGAAGAAGGTGATGCGGCTTACACTGAATCGGTTTGTGCCACAGAGGAGTTGATGTTTTATAAGGACAAGGTTGATCCGGCAGATATGACTTCCTTGAAAAAGCCAACTACGGAGCATGACCCGACGTTGAAGTTTAAATCGGCCACCGATACTAAGATGGTTGGTTTTGTTCTTGGTGATTCATCTAAGCAGTTCAGCATCAACGCTAACTTGGATCCCAAATAGGAAAGCGTGCTCATCGAGTTCATCCATGAGAACCGGGACATTTTTGCATGGAGGCCTTCTGACATGCCAGGTGTCCCGAGGGAACTCACTGAGCACACTTAATATAGATCCTAAGTTTAATCCGGTCAGATAGTTTCTCCGTCGCTTCAACGAAGAAAGGCGCAAAGCTATCGGTGAGGAGGTAGCTCGGCTATTGGCCGCAGGATTTATTGTGGAGGTTTTTCACCCTGAGTGGTTGGCTAATCCGGTGTTGGTTCTTAAGTAAAACGGCACTTGGCGCATGTGTGTGGACTACACAGATTTGAACAAAGCTTGCCCAGCAGATCCCTTTGCCCTCCCTCGTATTGATCAGATTATTGATGCTATGGCGGGTTGCGACCATTTGTGTTTTCTGGATGCTTATTCCGGTTATCATCAGATCAAAATGGCAGTTAAGGACTAGGAGAAAATAGCTTTTATAACTCCCTTTGGAGCCTTCTGTTATGTCTCCATGCCCTTGGGGCTCAAGAGTGCCCAGGCGACTTATCAACGTTGTGTTGAGAATTGTCTTCATAAACAGATTGGGCGCAATGTTCACGCATATGTGGATGATATTGTGGTAAAGTCCAGGAAGGATGAAACATTGATAGCTGACTTAAGAGAAACGTTTGATAATCTCCGGGTTTATAAGATGATGCTTAATCCAGACAAATGTGTCTTTGGTGTTCCGGCAGGCAAACTCTTGGGTTTTCTGGTGTCTAACAGGGGCATTGAGGCTAATCCGGAAAAGATCACAGCTATCACCTCTCTGGCTAAACCGGCATGTATCAATGATGTTCAGCGTTTGGGGAGAAGGCTATCCCTCTATATCAGATGTTAAAAAAGACAGATGATTTTGTCTGGAGTGATGTGCCGATAAAGCGTTTGAGGATTTGAAGAGGCAGTTAGCTGAACCACCTGTCCTTGCGGCTCCAATCGATAAAGAGCCTTTACTGCTGTATGTGGCTGCTAATGCCCGGGCAGTTAGTGTGGCTATTGTGGTGGAGCGCAAGGAGGCTGGAAAGGAATATCCGGTTCAACGGCCGGTTTATTATATCAGTGAGGTGCTTATCGAGTCAAAGCAGAGATATCCGCATTGGCAGAAGCTGGTGTATGGGGTGTTTATGGCAAGCCGGAAGCTCAAACACTATTTCCAGGCTCATCCTATCACGGTGGTTAGTTCAGCCCCCCCTGGGAGATATCATCCAAAACAGAGAAGCAACTGGTCGGGTTGCCAAGTGGGCTATTGAGCTTGGACCTCACGGGCTCAAATATACACCTCGCACGGTGATCAAATCCCAAGCACTCGTGGACTTCATCAATGATTGGACAGAGTTGTAGGCACCAGAGGAAAAGCCAGATAACACATATTGGACTATTCACTTTGATGGATCTAGACAGTTGGAGGGCTCGGGGGCTAGAGTCATCTTAACTTCCCCAGGAGGTGAAAAAATTTGTTATGTCCTCCGCTTAATGTTCCCTTGTACTAACAATGCAGTTGAGTACGAGGCCTTGCTCCACGGTCTTCGAATGGCTAAGGAGATGAACTTAAGCCGGGTTAAGTGCTTCGGTGACTCGGATCTGGTGGCTCAACAGGTATCTGGCACTTGGGATTCTAAAGACCCACTCATGGCTGCATATCGACGAGAGGTGGACATAGTGGCTGGTCATTTCAAGGGTTATCAAGTTGACCATATAGACCGCCGAAAGAATGAAGCTGCGGACGCTTTAAGCCGCCTTGGATCTCAGCGTAAACCGGTCCCACCAAACGTCTTCCTAGACATACTGCATAATCCGTCGGTCAAGGTACCAACAGAGGAGGAGTTGGCTATTCCTGATCCGGAGGCCCAATTGGTGGCAGCTTTGGATGTCATACCGGATTGGACGATCCCATACCTAGCTTAAATGAACCGGGGCGAATTACCGGAGGATGAAACCTCAGCCCGGCAGATAATCCGGCGTTCTAAGTCAATGACCATAATCAATGGGGAGTTACATCATTACAGCGTCACAGGAGCAATTCAGTGTTGTGTCTCTCCTCAAGAGGGTTGTGAGATTTTGCGAGAAATCCACGAAGGGGATTGTGGTCACCACGCCGGTTCAAAATCTTTGGTGGACAAGGCTTTTCATCACGGTTTCTATTGGTTAACAGCTCATGTTGATGCCGAGGATTTAGTCAAGAGGTGCGACGGTTGTCAAAAATTTGCATGTCGTGCTCATGTTCTAGCTCAGGAGTTGAGGATGATTCCAATAACTTGGCCGTTTGTGACTTGGGGGCTTGATATGGTTGGACCCTTTAAGAGATCCAAGGACAAAAAGACCCAACTATTGGTGGCAGTTGACAAGTTCACCAAGTGGGTGGAAGCAGAGCCAGTTAGTAAGTGTGATGCAGCCACGGCGGTTCAATTCATCAAAAAGGTGATATTCCGGTTTGGTTTCCCACATAGTATTATCACTAACAATGGTACTAATCTGTCAAAGGGTGAGATGGAGGAATTTTGCCAACGTGAGCACATCCGGCTTGATGTAGCATCAGTGGCTCACCCCCAGTCTAACGGACAAGCTGAGAGGGCAAATCAAGAAATTTTGAGAGGTATTAAACCCTGGCTTATGGTTCCTTTAAAGCGGACGCTGGGTTGTTGGGTGGAGGAGTTACCTTCTGTGTTATGGAGCATCAACACCACACCTAACATATCTACGGGTTACACGCCTGAGGGAGTCCTGGATTAGGGGGTGTCCGGATGGCCGGACTATACCTTCAGTCGGACTCCTGGACTATGAAGATACAAGATTGAAGACTTCGTCCCATGTCCGGAAGGGACTTTCCTTGGCGTGGAAGGCAAGCTTGGCGATGCGGATATGTAGATCTCCTACCATTGTAACAGACTTTGTGTAACCCTAACCCTCTCCGGTGTCTATATAAACCGGAGGGTTTTAGTCCATAGGACAACATACAGAACAACAATCATACCATAGGCTAGCTTCTAGGGTTTAGCCTCTCCGATCTCGTGGTAGATCTACTCTTGTACTACCCATATCATCAATATTAATCAAGCAGGACGTAGGCTTTTACCTCCATCAAGAGGGCCCGAACCTGGGTAAAACTTCGTGTCCCTTGCCTCCTGTTACCATCCGGCCTAGACGCACAGTTCGGGACCCCCTACCCGAGATCCGCCGGTTTTGACACCGACATTGGTGCTTTCATTGAGAGTTCCTCTGTGTCGTCGCCGTTAGGCTTGATGGCTCCTACGATCATCAATAGCGATGCAGTCCAGGGTGAGACCTTCCTCCCTGGACAGATCTTCGTCTTCGGCGGCTTCGCACTGCGGGCCAATTCACTTGGCCATCTGGAGCAGATCGAAAGCTATGCCCCTGGCCGTCAGGTCAGATTTGGAAGTTTAAACTACATGGCTGACATCCGCGGGGACTTGATCTTCGACGGATTCGAGCCACTGCCGAGCGCGCCGCACTGTCACGACGAGCATGATCTAGCTTTGCCGCCGAACAGTGCCCTGGAGGCCGCACCTGCATCGGCTTCGACCCTTAATTCGGAGCCAACTGCGCCGATCGAGGATGGGTGGTTGGACGCTGCCTCGGGGGCTGCGATCCCAACGGCGATCGAGCCGAACACCAGCCCCGCACTCCGCGGGACTCGTGACTCCAAGGAGCCGGACTCCTCTCTGGACTCCGAACCCTCCACACCCTGCCGATCGAATCCGATTGGGCGCCGATGATGGAGTTTACTGCCGCGGACATCTTTCAGCACTCGCCTTTCGGCGATATTCTGAAGACACTAAAGTCTCTCTCTTTATCAGAAGAGCCTTGACCGGACTACGGTCAGCAAGGTTGGGATACGGACAATGAAGAAATTCAAAGCCCACCCACCACCCACTTTGTAGCTACTGTCGATGATTTAACCGACATGCTCGACTTCGACTCCGAAGACATCGACGGTATGGACGCCGATGCAATAGACGATGAAGAACCAGCACCTATTAGGCCCTGGAAAGCCACCTCGTCATATGACATATACATGGTGGACACCCCAAAAGAAGGAGATGGCGATGGAACAACGGAGGATGACCCCTCCAAGAAACAGCCTAAGCGCCGGCGTCAGCGGCGCCGCTCAAAATCCCGCCAAAGCAAATACGGTGATTCCAGCACGGGAGATAATAATACTCCGGAGAGTGCCGAAGAAAACCCACTCCAGCAAGATTCAACACAGGAGGATGGAGAAGCCAGCCCTCATGAGAGAGCGACAGACAGAGAGGTCGAGGACGATAATTATATGCCTCCCTCCGAAGACAAGGCAAGCCTCGACGACGACGAATTCGTCGTGCCAGAGGATCCCGTCGAGCAAGAGCCTTTTCAACGCAGGCTTATGGCCACGGCAAGAAGCCTCAAGAAAAAACAGCAACAACTTAGAGCTGATCAAGATTTGCTAGTCGACAGATGGACTGAAGTCCTTGCGGCCGAAGAGCATAAACTCGAACGCCCCTCCAAGATCTACCCAAACCGTAGGTTGCTACCCCGATTAGAGGAGGAAGCACTTAAACCTACATCACCAGCACTTGATACGGCCGACCGGCCACCTCGTGGCCGTGACAGAGAGGCCTCTCGGCCCTCTACTCAAGCCGCACCCCGAACCAAGGCACGGGAAAATGCCAGACCTGCGAGATATGTTGGAGGACAAGGCAAGGCAAACAAGATCGATCTACGGATCGCGTGGGCACCCCATGACTCGAGACGGTAACCGTCACGCCGGACACAAATCCGGTAGGGCCGAACACAGTAGACAAAGCTCATTGGAGCTACGTCGTGATATAGCCCAGTACAGAGGCGCCGCACACCCACTATGCTTCACAGACGAAGTAATGGATCATCAAATCCCCGAGGATTTCAAACCCATAAACATCGAATCATATGATGGCACAACAGATCCCGCAGTATGGATCGAGGATTATCTCCTTCATATCCACATGGCCCGCAGCGATGATCTCCGCGCCATCAAATACCTCCCACTCAAGCTTAAAGGACCAGCTCGGCATTGGCTTAACAACTTGCCAGCAGGATCAATCAGTTGTTGGGAGGACCTGGAAGCCGCATTCCTCGACAATTTCCAGGGCACTTATGTGCGACCACCAGACGCCAATGACCTAAGCCACGTAATTCAGCAGCCAGAGGAATCGGCCAGGCAATTCTAGACACGGTTCCTAACAAAGAAAAATCAAATAGTCGATTGTCCGGACGCAGAGGCCCTAGCAGCCTTCAAGCACAATATCCGTGACGAGTGGCTCGCCAGGCACCTTGGACAGGAAAAGCCGAAATCTATGGCAGCACCCACGACACTCATGACCCGCTTTTGCGCGGGAGAAGACAGCTGGCTTGCTCGTAGCAACAATATGACCAAGAACCCTGGTAATTCAGATACCAGGGACAGTAGTGGCAGGTCGCGTCACAACAAGCAGAAGCGCCGCATTAACGGCGACAATGCTGAGGATATAGCAGTTAATGCCGGATTCAGAGGCTATAAATCCGGTCAGCGGAAAAAGCCATTCAAAAGAAATCCTAGGGGCCCGTCCAGTTTGGACCAAATACTCGACCGCTTGTGCCAGATACATGGCACCCGCGAAAAGCCGGCCAATCACACCAATAGGGATTGTTGGGTGTTCAAGCAGGCAGGCAAGTTAAATGCCGAAAATAAAGATGAGGGGCTGCATAGCGATGACGACGAAGAGCCCCGGCCGCCGAACAATAGTGGACAGAAAGGTTTTCCCCCACAAGTGTGGACGGTGAACATGATATACGCAACCCACATCCCCAAGAGGGAGCGGAAGCGTGCGTTAAGGGACGTATACGCGGTAGAGCCAGTCGCCCCAAAGTTCAACCCATGGTCCTCCTGCCCGATCACCTTTGATCGAAGGGACCATCCCACTAGCACCCGTCATGGCGGATTCATCGCATTGGTTCTAGACCCAATTATTGACGGATTTCATCTCACCAGAGTCCTTATGGACGGCGGCAGCAACCTGAACCTGCTTTACCAGGATATAGTGCGGAAAATGGGCATAGATCGCTCGAGGATTAAGCCCACCAAAACGACCTTTAAAGGCGTAATACCAAGTGTAGAGGCCAACTGTACAGGCTCAGTCACACTTGAAGTGGTCTTCAGATCTCCGGATAATTTCTGAAGCGAGGAGTTAATCTTCGACATAGTCCCATTCCGCAGTGGCTATCACGCACTGCTTGGGCGAACCGCATTCGCCAAGTTCAACGCGGTACCGCACTACGCATAGCTTAAGCTCAAGATGCCAGGCCCTCGAGGAGTAATTACGGTCAATGCAAACACCGAACGCTCCCTCCGAACGGAGGAGCACATGGCGGCCCTTGCAGCGGAAGTACAAAGCAGCCTCTCCAGGCAGTTCTCCATTCCGGCCATTAAACGTCCGAACACCGTCAAGCACGCACGGAGTAACCTACAACAAGACCGCCTGGCACGTTTCGAGCAGGCATAGCAATGCGGCCCCAACCCCAGCCCTCGTAAAAATGCGACACCAGTGCTTCGCGTACATAACTACGCTCTAGAAATACCATGGGTACAGGGGGAGGGGCACCATCACGGCACGCCCGAAACACGGCTTAAACCGCACCAGGGGCTGCCAATTTTTTAATTTTCTCTTACTTTCAGGACTCCATTCTTCGGAAGGCCTGTTCGGCAGTTCAATTGCCGCACAAACGATGCAAGAACCAGGGAAGCAGACAAGCCATGCCGCATTACGGAACTCCCAGGTGGTCTCTATCACGAGCAGTACACCTGTTTCGCATACCATTCCGCAGCCTGCCCCTAGAACAGACATGTTAAATAGTCCAACCTTTTGCTTATCGCATTATTTGTATCGTTCTGCTTTGATCGCAGCCCTTTTTAATAAACAATGCATAGCTCTTGTCTATTATTGCATTACTCTTTTTTACAAATATATGTTCCTTAACGACATGTTGCACCCGTACAATTTGGTACGGCCAAAATACGCCAGGGGCTTTATGTAACACCCCGGATGTAACTTTCCCTATTTGTACTCCTACTCTTGCCGTTTCCGGCGTTAAGTTATATTTATTTTTCCTCGGGTTCGGGTTTTTGTCTCTGTGTGTTGTTTTTGTTGTCATGCATCTCATATCATGTCATCATGTGCATTGCATTCGCATACGTGTTCATCTCATGCATTCGAGCTTTTCCCCATTGTCCGTTTTGCATTCCGGCGCTTCGTTCTCCTCCGGTGGTCATTTCTATCTTTCTTTCGTGTGTGGGGATTAAACATTTTCGGATTGGACCGAGACTTGTCATGCGGCCTTGGTTTACTACAGGTAGACCGTCTGTCAAGTTTCATGTCATTTGGACTTCGTTTGATACTCCAACGGTTAACCGAGGGACCGAAAAGGCCTCGTGTGTGTTGCAGCCCAACACCCCTCCAATTTGGCCCAAAACCCACCAAACTCTGCTCAATGTCCTAGAGCGTTCGATCACGATTGCGTGGCCGAAAACCGCACCTCATTTGGACTCTCCTAGCTCCCTTTATGCCTATTTAAACACCCCCCCATTCCAAATCCCGGGTCTCCTCCCCTGAAACCCTAAAATCTCAGATCTGCCGCCACCGGACACGTCCGACGGCGCCGGACACGTCCGACTTACCCCGCCGCCGCCATGTGTCACCGCCCCGTTGGCCGCGCCGCCGCCCCACATCCCCGCCGGCCCGGGAGCCCAAGGCCGGCCCCTGGGGCCCATCTCGCC
>NC_041380.1:366789806-366792307 GCF_002162155.2 Triticum dicoccoides | reverse complement strand
CGCCTCCACGCACCGCCGCCCGCGCCCGACGCCAGCCGCCGCCGCCGCCGCCGCCGTTCGCGCCGCCCGAGCCGGCCCGCTCTCCCCGCCGCCTTGCCGGTCGCCGGCCTCCGCCACCGCGTCGCCGGCGCCGCCCGCACCGCCCGCCGTCCGCCGCCGCCTCGGCCGCCGGCCGCTACCGCCCCGGCCGCCGACCGCCGCTCGCCGGAGGCCTCGCCTCGCCGGAGCTCCGGCCGGGTCCGATCTGGTCGGGTGGATCAGATCCACCGGTTCAGCGATCCAAACGCAGCCCCGCCGCCCGGATCCCTCCGTCCCGGGATATCCTCGTCCCGTTGACTTTTGCAGGGTATAAATTTCGTCCAAGTCCTGAAATCTGCAGATCCAAGTGCATCTGTTCGCGGCTCCGTAACTTTGCATCCGTAGCTCCGATTCATGCATATAGCATATCAAAATGTTCATCTCAGAGAGTATATCATTTCATTCCATTGCATCATTTTCATTTGAGCTCATCTTGATGCCCGAAATGCTGTTAGAAAAGGGCTACTTGAGTTAATTGTCAGATCTGTTACTTCATTTAGCACTTTTGTCATTTTTGCCATGATTAATGTGTGCATGCTATGCCCGTGAGTTCTTCATATGTTTTGTTAAGGGTTTTGTCATCTATCCAGAGGTGCAACCCATGTATTTTTAGGATGTGTGTGGTGACTTGTGCAAGCTTGCAAAGTGGTGCACTTGCTAATTCTGTTTTCGGAGACTTAGTGCTTTCACTAAGTCCTGGGATTGTTTAGTTCATGATGCCATATGTTCATGTTGTTTCCTAGTGATCCGTGCCGCTTTTGGGGATGATCAGTAAGCGAGTTTTGTTAATCTTGTTATGCTCTATCCATCCATGTCTTTGTTTGCAATTATGTAGCACCCTAGATTGAGTCAATCGAGCTCTACTTTTGCTTCGTTGTGAATCTGGGCAGATCGTCAACTTGTTTGCAATTTTGCCGGTGTTATTGTAGTTGATCCATGCATGCTATGCTATTGTTCTTGCCATGTATAGCTTGTATTTTGTGCCTTCTTTATGGGTGTATGCTTGTATTGCCATGACTTGCACCGTAGTGAGTGCATCGAGCTCGTAAACATGCCTTCGTGAGTTATGTTTCAGCATGTCCCAGTTTTCGCTAAGTCTGAGAACTGATTATGTTTTTGCTATGTTCGTGTGCTTGTTACTATATTTTGTGATCCCTTTTGGCTCAAGGTCACTAAGGGACTTTTCTTAAGCTTGTTGAGTAGCTCCATGCCATGTCTTTCTTTGACATGTTCAGGTCCTGTAGCATGTTGTTTTGTTGCTCCGAAGAGGGCTATATGACCTGAAATTCCAGACAAGTGTTGATTTCACTAAGTCTGAGATCTGTTTTACAATTTGCGTTTTTGCCATGCTTGTTTGAACCTGTTAATGGATGAATTGGCCGTAGCTCAGTGCTAGACTTTTGTTAAGCATCTTGTGTGCATCCCTGCCATGTATTTTGTTGTCATGTTTGGGTGCTGTAGCATGTTCATCTCATTGCATTTAGATGCCTACTTGCTGTAAATTGCAGACCGGTGTCATTTTTGAATCGCTTGCCATTTCCAAACCGTAACTCCGATTCCGGCGTTCTTCATATCATTTTCAAGCGATTTCATCTCATCTTTCCAGTGGCACCCTTGGAATTCCAAGTTGAGGCCAGGTTCATGCATTTCCTGTCATATCTTGCATTTTGCATCCCGCATAGCATATCATCTTTGCATCGTGTTGATTGAGTTTGCACGTGGTTGATTGTATCCTTGTTGCTTGTTTGTCTTGTTCGGGTAAAGCCGGGAGACGAGTTCGCTAATGAGGAGCCCGTTGAGTTCGCTAATGAGGAGCCCGTTGAGTTTGCTCTTGAGGATCCAGTCAACTCTGACAACTGTGCAGGCAAGATGATCATACCCTCGAAATCACTACTATCTTTGTTATGCTAGTTTACTCGCTCTGTTGCTATGCCATTGCTACGATGCCTACCACTTGCTTGAAAGCCTCCTAAATTGCCATGTCAAACCTCTAACCCACCTTTGTCCTAGCAAACCGTTGATTGGCTATGTTACCGCTTTGCTCAGCCCCTCTTATAGCGTTGCTAGTTGCAGGTGAAGATTGGAGGTCGTTCCTTGTTGGAACATCTTTTATTTACTTGTTGGGATATCATTATATTGCCATGTTATCTTAATGCATCTATATACTTGGTAAAGGGTGGAAGGCTCGGCCTCTCGCCTAGTGTTTTGTTCCACTCTTGCCGCCCTAGTTTCCGTCATATCGGTGTTATGTTCCTGAATTTTGCGTTCCTTACGCGGTTGGGTTATAATGGGA
Source organism: Triticum dicoccoides (assembly GCF_002162155.2). Classification (NCBI taxonomy): domain Eukaryota; kingdom Viridiplantae; phylum Streptophyta; class Magnoliopsida; order Poales; family Poaceae; genus Triticum; species Triticum dicoccoides. The sequence goes on along the minus strand of NC_041380.1, from coordinate 366,789,936 downwards.
ACCCCTTGATAGTTCGCCTTGATTAAAGCTTTTCCAGCAATGCCCAACATTGGTCTTACCATTTTGCACCTACCCTTTTCTTTCCCTTGGGTTCTGCAGACTCAAGGGTCATCTTATTTTAACCCCCCCC
>NC_041380.1:366735719-366789570 GCF_002162155.2 Triticum dicoccoides | reverse complement strand
GGGCAACTTGAGGGTTGGTTTTACTCGTAGGATGTCTCATCTGAGTGTGCCCTGAGAAAGAGATATGTGCAGCTCCTATCGGGATTTGTCGGCACATTCGGGCGGTGTTGCTGGTCTTGTTTTAACCTGTCGAAGTGTCTTGAGTTACTGAGATACCGAGTCTGATCGGAACGTCTTGGGAGGAGGTCTATTCCTTCGTTGACCGTGAGAGCTTGTCATGGGCTAAGTTGAGACTCCCCTGCAGGGATTGATCTTTCGAAAGCCGTGCCCGCGGTTATGGGCAGATGGGAATTTGTTAATGTCCGGTTGTAGATAACTTGAACCTTAACTTAATTAAAATGAATCAACCGAGTGAGTAACCGTGATGGCCTCTTTCCGGCGGAGTCCGGGAAGTGGACACGGTGTTGGAGTAATGTTTGTGCAGGTTGTTCTCTAGCTTCTCGCTCGTGCTTTGCCTCCTCTTCTCGCTCTCTTTTGCGAATAAGTTAGCCACCATACTTGCTAGTCGCTTGCTGCAGCTCCACTCATATTTTACCTTGTCATACCTATAAGCTTGAATAGTCTTGATCGCGAGGGTACGAGATTGCTGAGTCCCCGTGGCTCACAGATTACTATCACACCAGATGCAGGGCCTGATGATTCCGCTCCAGGAGACGCGTATGAGCTCAAGTGGGAGTTCGACGAAGACTCTCAATGATACTACGTTTCCTTTCCCGATGATCAGTAGTGGTGCCCAGTTGGGGGTGATTGGGACCGTGTCGCATGTTGGGTTCTCTTTTATTTTGGCGCCGTAGTCGGGCCATGAGTGTTTGGATGATGTAATGTTATTTATGTACTTGATTGACGTGGCGAGTGTAAGCCAACTATGTTATCTCCCTTTTATTATTCATATTACATGGGATGTTTGTGAAGATTGCCTAACTTGCGACATATGCCTTCAATGCGATTATGTCTCTAAGTCGTGCCTCGACATGTGGGAGCTATAGTCGCATCGAGGGTGTTACACTTTAGTACCCCTCAATATGGTGTGAGAAGTCCGAACACTTTAACAAGTGCGGCACCCCGAACTTATAGCATTATATGCATCGGCTCCGAATCATGTCTTGGGTCAATAGTTGGGTTTGCCCAGCTCCTATGTTTTGGTGCCTTACGTTCCGCTATGTCGGCTAAGGTAGCACTAGGAGAACTACTGCGATTGTGCCCCAGTTGAGCTGGGTCGAGCACCTCAGTAGAGAAAGCTAAAACTGACTGTCATGATGAAGCGAGAGCTGGTCGCTGTTCGAGAGGTTTTTCTATTCCCTAAAGACTTATGCCGCTTAGAGCGAGGAGTCGGCTCTGTCCAGCCAAGGCGTGGATAGCGCCCCGAACTCAGTCTTCCGAATACCAGGGGCTTCGCTGAAATTTAAAATTATAGAATGCTATGGATAAGTGAGAGTGTTCACGCATTATAGTCCGATTGCCTTGTTCGTTGTGCTGAGCGCCTCCCTCGAAGGACCCAAACATGGGAAAAAGAGCGCTCAGGTTTATCCCCGAACACCCCAGCACTAGCGGCACGGGGGCAGAAGCCGACGACTCGCCATCTCTCAGAATTGATAAACAACCACACAGAAGGTAATATTTTAAATTCCAACAGCATTGCTTAGCGCATATGAACAAGTTTTCAACGCACAGGACAAAACGAGCGAGTTTTACTCAAAAATTACATCCCTGGAACATTCACCCGCCATAAGGCGGGCACCCTTCAGAACATCCTTATAATAATTCTCGGGCTTGCGATGCTCTTTCCCCGGCGGTGGCCCGTCCTTCACAAGCTTCTCAGCATCCAGCTTGCCCCAGTGCACCTTAGCACGGGCAAGGGCCCTACGGGCACCTTCAATGCAGACGGAGCGCTTGATGAATTCGAGCCTTGGACAGGCCCCCACCAGCCGCCGCACCAGGCCGAAATAGCTCCCAGGCAGAGCCTCTCCAGGCCACAGCCGAACTATGAGGCCCGTCATGGCCTGCTCGGCCGCCTTGTGGAGCTCGACCAGTTGCTTCAGCTGGTCGCTCAGGGGCACGGGGTGTCCGGCCTCAGCATATTGAGACCAGAACACCTTCTCTGTTGAGCTGCCCTCCTCGGCTCGATAGAATGCGGCGGCATCGGACACGCTACGGGGAAGATTTGCGAATGCTCCTGGAGAGCTCCGGATTCGGGTAAGTAACAAGTAACTCATGTTTATGTGTTTGCTTTGCATAAAGAATGCCTTACCCGCCGCTATCTTTTTCACCTCATCCAACTCCTGGAGGGTCTTCTGGGATTCGGCCTTGGCAGACTTGGCATTTTCAATAGCCGCCGCGAGCTCAGACGCTCGCGTCTTTGAGTCAAGCTCCAAACTCTCATGTTTTTTCATGAGAGCTTGGAGCTCTTGCCGCACCTTGCCAACCTGGGCCTCATACTTCTCCCGCTCGATGCGCTCCGTGGCCGCCCTCTCCTTGGCCTCGAACAGCGCTTGCTTAAGGGTCGCCACCTTAGACGTGCCCCCTACAATAGCCACGATAATCCTGTCATTTTTTGCAATTGCACTTTTTTTATATATATTTAAACAAGGTATTTCTTACCTTCCTTGTCCTCGAGCTGCTTCTTGGCACGCCCGAGCTCTTGCTCGGACTGCTCGAGGTTCTGCTTTAGCGTGTCCACTTCCGCAGTCAGTGCGGCAGACGCCAGCGGAGAAGCCTGGATATGCATATTGACTCCTTTTTGTTAGACTCCTGTGAATTTTATTTGATCCTCTATTCGGCTTTTCTTCCCGAACGCCAAACAAAGCATCAGGGGCTACTGTCTAAGCGGTAATATTATTTACACATTCTTTACTTACCTCAAAGCCTGTTAAAAGGCTAGCACAAGCTTTAGTCAGTCCGCTCTTGGCGGACTGAACCTTCTGGACCACCGCACTCATAATGGTGCGGTGCTCCTCGCCGATGGAGGCGCCTTTGAGCACCTCCAACAGATTGTCCGACGCCTCCGGTTGGACGGGGGTCACCGGCACGGTGGGCATGCTCCTCTTGGAAGGAGGTCGCCCGCCGGACTCTGGAACCTTTGAAGGTTCCGGAGCGGTGTCCGGCCTAGAGCCGGACTTGGAGCCCTGGGGGGTTTGATCCCCTTTACTCCTGGAGTCCGGGAGGTCTCCTTGCGGCGCCTCTAGGACCACCTCCTCCTGGCTTGGAACCTGTTGGGACAACACTTCGGCGTCATCCGTAGGGCAGGGGGAGGTAGCCGTCGGAAGCGAATTCACATCCGACGAGTCCAGTGAACCGCTCGACGACGCGTCGAGCCGGTCTTTGGGTGGGCTGCATAATCATATTTGACATAAGGGAAAGCTGTGCAATAAAGGAATACTATGAATTACTCTGGTATCTGGATACTTACAATTTTGCCAGGGGCTTGGCCCTGAGCAGCCACTCCTCTCCGCCGTTGTCGGCGTTGGTGGAGTAGTCCGGAGGAAGGGTTTTCCCCTTCTTGGACCCTTCAGCCTCCCCAGTGAGGGCAGCCTTCCTTTTCTTCTCTCCCCCCGCTGGAGGGGGAGAGGTCTCTTCTTCCTCCTCCTCGTCTTCACGGGAGGAATGCGCCTTGGAGCCGTCGGATGATGAACCCGACACCTCCTGGCGCCGGGCACTTTTTCGAGTCCCCGTGACCTTCTTCGTGGCCTTCTTCTCCGGCACCACATAGGGTGCCGGAACCAGCAGCTTCGCCAAGCGGGCATCGGCTAGGTCTTCGGGCAAAGGAGCCGGACAGTCGATCTGTCCGGACTTCGCCTGCCAATCCTGTCAAAGGCAAGGGAGCTTAGATCCCGCATAGAGTTAAACTATGAAAAACTAATACCCTGTAAAAGGTACAAACAACTTACCGCGCTAGCGTGAAGCTACGCGCTGAATCCGCGATCCTCGGTAGCGGATGCGGGAGCCTCGGCGCCCTTGAAAAGCACCTTCCAGGCATCTTCATACGTCGTGTCAGCCTGCTCAGAGTTCGGTGCTGCGCCGGGTTGAACTCCCACAGATTGGAGGCCCGTTGTTGACACGGGAGGATCCGGTGGATGAGCATAACCTGGACTATGTTGACAAGCTTGAGCTGCTTGTTCACCAGGGTTTGGATGCATGTTTGCAGTCCATTCACCTCTCCTTTGCTGCCCCACGACAGGCCCGTCTCTTTCCAGGACGTGAGCCGCGTTGGGGGTCCGGACCGAAACTCGGGGCTGCGACCCACTCAGGGTCGCGCGGCTCGGTCATGTAAAACCACCCTGATTGTCACCCCTTCAGGGTCTCCACAAAGGAGCCCTCGAGCCATAAGACGTTGGGCATCTTGCCCACCATGGCGCCTCCGCACTCCGCCTGGTTGTCGCGCACCACCTTCGGCTTGACATTGAAAGTCTTGAGCCATAGGCCGAAATGGGGGCGGATGCGGAGGAAAGCCTCGCACACGACGATAAACGCCGAGATGTTGAGGATGAAGTTTGGGGCCAGATCATGGAAAACCAGGCCGTAGTAGAACATGAGTCCCCGGACGAATGGGTGGATAGGAAAGCCCAGTCCGCGGAGGAAGTGGGGAAGGAACACTACCCTCTCATGGGGCCTTGGGGTGGGGAGGAGCTGCCCCTCTTTGGGAAGCCGTTACGCGATGTCGTTAGACAAGTATCCGGCCTTCCTCAATTTTTTGATGTGTCCCTCCGTGATGGAGGAGACCATCCACTTGCCTCCCGCTCCGGACATGGCTGGGGAAGGTTGAGGTGGGGAGTGAGGACTTGGGCGCTGGAGCTCGAGTGCGCTAAAATGGATAGGCAAAGGAGGAAGAAGGCGTAGGTGAAAAGGTGGATCCTTATCCCCTTATATGGGTGGACGCAACTATGTGTCCCCACCAGCCTGGTAAAACTCGCTTATCTCCAAGCGCCGTAATCAATGGCGCAGTTGGGTTACCCATGCCCGTATTGATGAGAATCCCGGAATAAGGGGACACGATCTCTGCTTCGACGAGACGTGCCAAGGAAACCTCCTCGCATGACACGCTGAGGTGGGACAATAAAACGATTCGAATAAAGGCTTGGCCGTGGTGCGATGTCACACTACGGAATACGTCAGCAGATTAGATTTGTGTAAATATTATTCTCTCTATGGCAATATGTGGAAATTTATTTTGCAGAGCCGGACACTATCTTTGTGTTCAAAATCTTCTATGAAGTACTTGGAGGAGGAACCCGCCTTGCAATGCCGAAGACAATCTGTGCGCCGGACTCGTCGTCATTGAAGCCTGGTTCAGGGGCTACTGAGGGAGTCCTGGATTAGGGGGTGTCCGGATGACCGGACTATACCTTCAGCCGGACTCCTGGACTATGAAGATACAAGATTGAAGACTTCGTCCCGTGTCTGGAAGGGACTTTCCTTGGCATGGAAGGCAAGCTTGGCGATACGGATATGTAGATCTCCTACCATTGTAACCGACTTTGTGTAACCCTAACCCTCTCCGGTGTCTATATAAACCGGAGGGTTTTAGTCCGTAGGACAATATACAGAACAACAATCATACCATAGGCTAGCTTCTAGGGTTTAGCCTCGCCGATCTCGTGGTAGATCTACTCTTGTACTACCCATATCATCAATATTAATCAAGCATGACGTAGGGTTTTACCTCCATCAAGAGGGCCCAAACCTGGGTAAAACTTCGTGACCCTTGCCTCCTGTTACCATCCGGCCTAGACGCACAGTTCGGGACCCCCTACCCGAGATCCGCTGGTTTTGACACCGACAACGCCTTTCTTCATGGTTTATGGAGCAGTGGCGGTTCTTCCTAGTGACATCCGTCATGACTCGCCCCGTGTGGTAGCTTATGTTGAAGCTGATAATGAGCAGGCACGTCAGGACTCACTGGACCTGTTAGATGAAGAGCGTGATCTTGCAGCAGCACGTTCGGCAATTTATCAACAAGACCTCCGACGTTATTACAACCGCCGGGTAAAGACCAGAACTTTTCAAGAAGGCGATCTGGTGCTTCGGATCATCCAGGATCAGACTGATATGCACAAATTATGCCCACCTTGGGAAGGACCTTTTGTGGTCAGCAAGAATCTGCACAACGGGTCATACTACCTCATTGATGTTCGAGAGCACAAAGACTCACGTAAATCAGAGGAGGAGACCAAGCGGCCGTGGAATATAGCTCTTCTTCGGCCTTACTATACTTGAGCCACAGGCTCTTCTTATGTACATATTTATGACAATGTATATATTATATAATAAACTGGAGCCTCGAATAAAGCGGGGTCTCCGTTCTTTTTACATCATGTGTGAGCCTACAAGAACTTCTATTGACAAAGCGGCGTTTTGTTAAACCGGCCTATACGGCCGCACGGATATAAAGAGAATCACTAGGGGGCTTGGTCGTATCCGAACCATAGCTACACCTCTTGATCGGTTTAAAACCAAAAAGGGGATATCACTAGGGGGCTTGTTGTCTTCACACCATAGCTACACCTCTTGATAGGCTTTAGGCTAAAAGGAAATTATGTGGAGCCAAAGAGAGTCTGTTGCATTAAGCACAGCTCAAACATAGGTAACCACTGAGCACAGCTCACATATTACCTGGGGGCTCCTTGCTTCAAAACGAACAATGAGCTTGAACCCTTGTAATAGGCTATCAAGCTAGGCTTGGAAGCCAGGTGTATTCACCTAAAACCCTGGGTTATCCTGCCTCTTTAAGTAAGCCACTCTGTCCAGGTAATCCTGGTATGACCCACCGAACATTTGACAAGTCAATCCCATGGACCCTGAACTTGTCAAAGTTAAACCGGTGATTGGTTAAAGATTGAGCTCCATCTGAAAAGGCTTCGTAAAATGGTTTAACTTAGGGGCCTGGCAGCCCATGAAAAGCCTTGCATATTTATTTTTGTTTTTTGATTATTTTTTATGATAAGAGATTTATACATATTTTTCCTGATAAACCGGTGTTCATTACAACCCGGCATGACTTTCAGCACTTAGTTGTCAGTACATGATCAGTTGTTAAACCGGCAGCGTACTGCTCCGGTCTGGTTTTGACAAGATGTCACCAGCATTATACAAACAAATCAACGGCTTTTTCTAGCCAAATTTGGTTTCTATACGAACCGATACGAGGGCAAGGAGTTATCAGTACTCCGGATTGGTGTTTATCACCTATATCATACAAGCAGTTGGTCAACCAACGAGGTATGTGACAGATATTAATTATTTTATTTGGTTAATACAGATTTTGGTTATTCATCCAAGTTATGTATCTTTTGGGTATCATGATCCATCCAGTGGTATACCACTAGGACACTTTCAAGTTCTTGTATGCAGGAAATACAAATCATCATGGACTATGCATAAATAGATCCCAAAGGTGAAACAAGTTTTCAAAATATCAAGCAACACAAGCATGCTCGATGGCATGACACATAAAGGTGTTTTTGCTATCTTATTACAAGGAGCTTCAAAACGGCCCAAATTGAATAATTGTTTTCAAGCAAATGGCTGATTGTGGCCGATAAACCGGTCGCCGGTTTAAGATGCTTCATCGGGACGGCTTGACAGTTGAGGGTCATCCTGTGCAGTCACATCCTCTTCATCCCTCCCCAGACGCTGGAAATCAACCATTGACCAATCGATTCCGGTTAAAGCTTGAAATACGGCCTCTTCATGGATAAGGCTGGAGGGGTCGATGTCAGGAGCGTAAGTATGCTTACGGATTGGAGGCACAAGTTCTTCAACATCATGGATCACAGCAGGCTGTCTCTTTCCATCAGCATCGTAAACCGGTTGGAAATGAGATAGGTTTGTGTCTTCCACCAGTTTGCTGGCTATTGGCCGCATTTCCTTTGTTAGTTTTCGGAGGTCATCATTGTTGAAGTCTGAACCATCCTCCTTCACACTTGGATATCCTTTAATGATATCTGGCGCTTCAAGGTCCGGAATCCATGCCTTAGCCCGGATTTGTGCGGTCAGCACTCCTGCTCTTGCGGCGCTTTCTTCAGTTATGTAATCTGGGCAGGTAGGATGGCCAGCTTCTCAAGGGTTTCCTTTATCAATGATGGCGCCGACTTGTTATATGCAGCAGTACAGATGGCACGCTGGGATCTAGAATATAGTTGTTCCATTAAGGTATACGCCGCTTTAAGCTTCATTCGCATGTCAGAACCCAGATGAGCAATGCGGGTGCCTGTCATGGTTTAATATCAGTAAACCGGTCAATGATAACATCTTATGAATTGGATAAATGGCATGAGAAGGTACTTACCAAACACATCATATGTCATGGCATCAATCTGCCGCTTCAAGCCGGTCAGTTCATCTACCACTGGCTTCAGGGCTGCTTCTGCATCTTCAGCTTTCTTGGTCAAACCGGCCTTTTCTATTTCCCAGTCAGCACGCTCCTTGTTGAAAGTCTCTTTCAACTTCTCCATAGCTGCCAGGGCATTGGTCAACTCCTCTTTGGCTTTGGAGGCTTCTGCTTGTTGGGACTTTACGTTCTCTTGAAGGTCAGCGGTTTGAGCATCCCTCTTACTCAGCTCGGCCTATAAAGGCGAAGATATGTCAAACAATGGGATATGTATTTTCTAAGTACCAAGCGTATAACAAGTTATGCACTTTGTACTTGGGGGCTAATGCCTATTTGCTCTATTGTCAACCAATCTTTCACAAGTATGAAGTACAATGCGAGCATTATCCTTAACACTTGGGGGCTAATGTACATCTGTTCAAAACTGATGCATTGATTCAAAACCCAGTTTACCTCGCAGAGCTAAACCGGCCCTTGGGGGCTACACCGATGAAAAATACATAAATACAATGATTAAGTACATGTTTTTGCTGCGAACTTGACATATCAAGGATCAACATGCAAGTATTAAGATATTACAGAACTCCCGATTTAAGATTAACATCATAAATCGGCCCTTGGTGGCTACTTGGGCTGATGTTTATACTTTGAAATCAAGAAAGGAAAAGGTGAGGAACATACCTCATAGCGTTCCTTCATCAAATTTACCAAACCGGCTTCGTACTCACAGTTTGAGTGTAGACGGTTCAAACATGAGCGCTCTTTTTCCCATTCTTGGGTCCTTCGAGGGAGGCGCTCAACACAACGAACAAGGCAATCGGACTATAATGCTTGAACACTCTCACTTAGCCATAGAATTCTATAATTTTAAATTTCGGTGAAGCCCTAGTGTTCGGATGACCGAGTTCGGGGAGCTATCCACGCCTAGGCCGGACAAAGCCGACTCCTCGCTCTAAGCGGCATAAGTCTTTAGGGACTCGAAAACCTCTCGAACAGCGACCAGCTCCCGCCTCATCATGACGGTCAGTTTGAGCTTTCTCTACTGAGGTGCTTAGCCCATCTCAACTAGGGCACAATCGCAGTAGTTCTCCTAGTGCTACCTTAGCGGATATAACGGAACGTAAGGTACCAAAACATAGGAGCCGGGCAAACCCAACTATTGACCCAAGACATGATTCGGAGCCGATGCATATAATGCTATAAGTTCGGGGTGCCGCACTTGTGAAAGTGTTCGGACTTCTCACACCGTATTGTGGGTTACTTAAGCCCATGGCGTATTGGCCGTACCAAAGTGTACGGGTGCAACATGTCATTAATGAACATATATTCGTAAAAAGAGTAATGCAATAATAGACGGAAGCAATGCATTGTTTATTTAAAAAGGCTGCAATTAAAGCAGGATGATACAAATAGTGCGATAAGCAAAAGATGGGACTATCAAATATGTCCTTTCCAGGGGCGAGTTGCGGAATGTTATGCGAAACAGGTATACTGCTTGTTATAGAGACCACCTTAGAGTTCCGTAGTGCAGCGTAGCTTTCTGCTCCCCTGGTTGTTGTATCCTTTGTGCGGCAATTGTACTACCGGACAGGCCTTCCGAAGAGTGGAGTCCTGAAAGTAAGAGAAAATGAAAAAGTCGGCAGCCCCTAGTGCGGTTTAAGCCGTGTTTCGGGCGTGTTGTGATTGTGCCCCTCCCCTTTTTTCCATGGTATTTCTAGAGCGTAGTTATGTACGTGCAACACTGGTTTCGCAAGTTCGCGAGGGCTGGGGTTGGGGCCGCATTGCTACGCTTGCTCGGAACGTGCCTGGAGGTCTTGTTGTAGGTTACTCCGGGCACGCTTGACGGTGTCCAGACGTTTAATGGCCGGACTGGAGAATTGCCTTGAGAGGCTGCTTTGTACTTCCGCTACGATAGCCGCCGTATGCTCCTCCGTTCGGAGAGAGCGTTCGGTATTTCCATTGACTGTGATGACTCCTCGAGGGCCTGGCATTTTGAGATTGAGGTATGCGTAGTGTGGCACCGCATTGAACTTGGCAAATGCGGTTCGCCCGAGCAGTGCGTGATAGCCACTGCGGAACGAAACTATGTCAAAGATTAACTCCTCGCTTCGGAAATTATCCGAAGATCCGAAGACCACTTCAAGTGTAACTGAGCCAATACAGTTGGCCTCTACACCTGGTATGACGCCTTTAAAGGTCATTTTAGTGGGTTTAATCCTCGAGGGATCGATGCCCATTTTCCGCACTGTATCCTGGTAAAGCAGGTTCAGGTTGCTGCCGCCGTCCATAAGGACTCTAGTGAGGTGAAATCTGTCAATAATTGGGTCTAGAACCAATGCGGCGAATCCGCCATGATGGGTGCTAGTGGGGTGGTCCCTTCGATCAAAAGTGATCGGGCAGGAAGACCATGGGTTGAACTTTGGGGCGACTCAGCTCGGCCTGTAAAGGCGAAGATATGTCAAACAATGGGATATGTATTTTCTAAGTACCAAGCGTATAACAAGTTATGCACTTCGTACTTGGGGGCTAATGCCTATTTGCTCTATTGTCAACCAATCTTTCACAAGTATCAAGTACAATGCAAGCATTATCCTTAACACTTGAGGGCTAATGTACATCTGTTCAAAACTGATGCATTGATTCAAACCCAGTTTACCTCGCAGAGCTAAACTGGCCCTTGGGGGCTACACCGATGAAAACTACATAAATACAATGATTAAGTACATGTTTTTGCTGCGAACTTGACATATCAAGGATCAACATGCAAGTATTAAGATATTACAGAAGTCCCGGTTTATGATTAACATCACAAACCGGCCCTTGGTGTCTACTTGAGCGGATGTTTATACTTTGAAATCAAGAAAGGAAAAGGTGAGGAACATACATCATAGCGTTCCTTCATCAAATTTACCAAACCAGCTTCGTAGTCACGGTTTGAGTGTAGACGGTTCAAACATGAGCGCTCTTTTTCCCATTCTTGGGTCCTTCGAGGGAGGCACTCAACACAACGTACAAGGCAATCGGACTATAATGCTTGAACACTCTCACTTAGCCATAGAATTCTATAATTTTAAATTTCGGCGAAGCCCCTAGTGTTTGGAAGACCGAGTTCGGGGCGCTATCCACGCCTAGGCCGGACAAAGCCGACTCCTCGCTCTAAGCGGCATAAGTCTTTAGGGACTCGAAAACCTCTCGAACAGCGACCAGCTCTCGCCTCATCATGACGGTCAGTTTTAGCTTTCTCTACTGAGGTGCTTAGCCCATCTCAACTGGGGCACAATCACAGTAGTTCTCCTAGTGCTACCTTAGCCGATATAACGGAACGTAAGGTACCAAAACATAGGAGCCGGGCAAACCCAACTATTGACCCAAGACATGATTCGGAGCCGATGCATATAATGCTATAAGTTCGGGGTGCCGCACTTGTGAAAGTGTTCGGACTTCTCACACCGTATTGTGGGGTACTTAAGCCCCTGGCGTATTGGCCGTACCAAAGTGTACGGGTGCAACATGTCATTAATGAACATATATTCGTAAAAAGAGTAATGCAATAATAGACGGAAGCTATGCATTGTTTATTTAAAAAGGCTGCAATCAAAGCAGGATGATACAAATAGTGCGATAAGCAAAAGATGGGACTATCAAATATGTCATTTCCAGGGGCGAGTTGCGGAATGTTATGCGAAACAGGTATACTGCTTGTTATAGAGACCACCTTAGAGTTCCGTAGTGCAGCGTAGCTTTCTGCTCCCCTGGTTGTTGTATCGTTTGTGCGGAAATTGTACTACCGGACAGGCCTTCTGAAGAGTGGAGTCCTGAAAGTAAGAGAAAATGAAAAGGTCGGCAGCCCCTAGTGCGGTTTAAGCCGTGTTTCGGGCGTGTTGTGATTGTGCCCCTCCCCTTTTGCCCATGGTATTTCTAGAGCGTAGTTATGTATGTGCAACACTGGTTTCGCAAGTTTGCGAGGGCTGGGGTTGGGGCCGCATTGCTACGCTTGCTCGGAACGTGCCTGGCGGTCTCGTTGTAGGTTACTCCGGGCGCGCTTGACGGTGTCCAGACGTTTAATGGCCGGACTGGAGAATTGCCTTGAGAGGCTGCTTTGTACTTCCGCTACGATAGCCGCCGTATGCTCCTCCGTTCGGAGAGAGCGTTCGGTGTTTCCATTGACCGTGATGACTCCTCGAGGGCCTGGCATTTTGAGATTGAGGTATGCGTAGTGTGGCACCGCATTGAACTTGGCAAATGTGGTTCGCCCGAGCAGTGCGTGATAGCCACTGCGGAACGAAACTATGTCAAACATTAACTCCTCGCTTCGGAAATTATTTGAAGATCCGAAGACCACTTCAAGTGTAACTGAGCCTATACAGTTGGCCTCTACACCTGGTATGACGCCTTTAAAGATCGTTTTAGTGGGTTTAATCCTCGAGGGATCGATGCCCATTTTCCGCACTTTATCCTGGTAAAGCAGGTTCAGGTTGCTGCCGCCGTCCATAAGGACTCTAGTGAGATGAAATCTGTCAATAATTGGGTCTAGAACCAATGCGGCGAATCCGCCATGATGGGTGCTAGTGGGGTGGTCCCTTCGATCAAAAGTGATCGGGCAGGAAGACCATGGGTTGAACTTTGGGGCGACTCAGCTCGGCCTGTAAAGGCGAAGATATGTCAAACAATGGGATATGTATTTTCTAAGTACCAAGCGTATAACAAGTTATGCACTTTGTACTTGGGGGCTAATGCCTATTTGCTCTATTGTCAACCAATCTTTCACAAGTATCAAGTACAATGCAAGCATTATCCTTAACACTTGGGGGCTAATGTACATCTGTTCAAAACTGATGCATTGATTCAAAACCCAGTTTACCTCGCAGAGCTAAACCGGCCCTTGGGGGCTACACCGATGAAAACTACATAAATACAATGATTAAGTACATGTTTTTGCTGCGAACTTGACATATCAAGGATCAACATGCAAGTATTAAGATATTACAGAAGTCCCAGTTTATGATTAACATCATAAACCGGCCCTTGGTGGCTACTTGGGCTGATGTTTATACTTTGAAATCAAGAAAGGAAAAGGTGAGGAACATACCTCATAGTGTTCCTTCATCAAATTTACCAAACCGGCTTCGTAGTCACGGTTTGACTGTAGACGGTTCAAACATGAGCGCTCTTTTTCCCATTCTTGGGTCCTTCGAGGGAGGCGCTCAATACAACGTACAAGGCAATCAGACTATAATGCTTGAACACTCTCACTTAGCCATATAATTCTATAATTTTAAATTTCGGCGAAGCCCCTAGTGTTTGGAAGACCGAGTTCGAGGCGCTATCCACGCCTAGGCCGGACAAAGCCGACTCCTCGCTCTAAGCGGCATAAGTCTTTAGGGACTCGAAAACCTCTCGAACAGCGACCAGCTCTCGCCTCATCATGACGGTCAGTTTTAGCTTTCTCTACTGAGGTGCTTAGCCCATCTCAACTGGGGCACAATCATAGTAGTTCTCCTAGTGCTACCTTAGCCGATATAACGGAACATAAGGTACCAAAACATAGGAGCCGGGCAAACCCAACTATTGACCCAAGACATGATTCGGAGCCGATGCATATAATGCTATAAGTTCGGGGTGCCGCACTTGTGAAAGTGTTCGGACTTCTCACACCGTATTGTGGGGTACTTAAGCCCCTGGCGTATTGGCCGTACCAAAGTGTACGGGTGTAACATGTCATTAATGAACATATATTCGTAAAAAGAGTAATGCAATAATAGACGGAAGCTATGCATTGTTTATTTAAAAAGGCTGCAATCAAAGCAGGATGATACAAATAGTGCGATAAGCAAAAGATGGGACTATCAAATATGTCCTTTCCAGGGGCGAGTTGCGGAATGTTATGCAAAACAGGTATACTGCTCGTTATAGAGACCACCTTAGTGTTCCGTAGTGCAGCATAGCTTTCTGCTCCCCTGGTTGTTGTATCGTTTGTGCGGAAATTGTACTACCGGACAGGCCTTCCGAAGAGTGGAGTCCTGAAAGTAAGAGAAAATGAAAAAGTCGGCAGCCCCTAGTGCGGTTTAAGGCGTGTTTTGGGCGTGTTGTGATTGTGCCCCTCCCCTTTTGCCCATGGTATTTCTAGAGCGTAGTTATGTACGTGCAACACTGGTTTCGCAAGTTTGCGAGGGCTGGGGTTGGGGCCGCATTGCTACGCTTGCTCGGAACGTGCCTGGCGGTCTTGTTGTAGGTTACAACGGGCGCGCTTGACGGTGTCCAGACGTTTAATGGCCAGACTGGAGAATTGCCTTGAGAGGCTGCTTTGTACTTCCGCTACGATAGCCGCCGTATGCTCCTCCGTTCGGAGAGAGCGTTCGGTGTTTCCATTCACCGTGATGACTCCTCGAGGGCCTGGCATTTTGAGATTGAGGTATGCGTAGTGTGGCACCGCATTGAACTTGGCAAATGCGGTTCGCTCGAGCAGTGCGTGATAGCCACTGCGGAACGAAACTATGTCAAAGATTAACTCCTCGCTTCGGAAATTATCCGAAGATCCGAAGACCACTTCAAGTGTAACTGAGCCTATACAGTTGGCCTCTACACCTGGTATGACGCCTTTAATGGTCGTTTTAGCGGGTTTAATCCTCGAGGGATCGATGCCCATTTTCCGCACTGTATCCTGGTAAAGCAGGTTCAGGTTGCTGTCGCCGTCCATAAGGACTCTAGTGAGGTGAAATCTGTCAATAATTGGGTCTAGAACCAATGCGGCGAATCCGCCATGATGGGTGCTAGTGGGGTGGTCCCTTCGATCAAAAGTGATCGGGCAGGAAGACCATGGGTTGAACTTTGGGGTGACTCAGCTCGGCCTGTAAAGGCGAAGATATGTCAAACAATGGGATATGTATTTTCTAAGTACCAAGCGTATAACAAGTTATGCACTTTGTACTTGGGGGCTAATGCCTATTTGCTCTATTGTCAACCAATCTTTCACAAGTATCAAGTACAATGCAAGCATTATCCTTAACACTTGGGGGCTAATGTACATCTGTTCAAAACTGATGCATTTATTCAAAACCCAGTTTACCTCGCAGAGCTAAACCGGCCCTTGGGGGCTACATCGATGAAAACTACATAAATACAATGATTAAGTACATGTTTTTGCTGCGAACTTGACATATCAAGGATCAACATGCAAGTATTAAGATATTACAGAAGTCCCAGTTTATGATTAACATCATAAACCGGCCCTTGGTGGCTACTTGGGCTGATGTTTATACTTTGAAATCAAGAAAGGAAAAGGTGAGGAACATACCTCATAGCGTTCCTTCATCAAATTTACCAAACCAGCTTCGTAGTCACGGTTTGAGTGTAGACGGTTCAAACATGAGCACTCTTTTTCCCATTCTTGGGTCCTTCGAGGGAGGCGCTCAACACAACGTACAAGGCAATCGGACTATAATGCTTGAACACTCTCACTTAGCCATAGAATTCTATAATTTTAAATTTCGGCGAAGCCCCTAGTGTTTGGAAGACCGAGTTCGGGGCGCTTTCCACGCCTAGACCGGACAAAGCCGACTCCTCGCTCTAAGCGGCATAAGTCGTTAGGGACTCGAAAACCTCTCGAACAGCGACCAGCTCTCGCCTCATCATGACGGTCAGTTTTAGCTTTCTCTACTGAGGTGCTTAGCCCATCTCAACTGGGGCACAATCACAGTAGTTCTCCTAGTGCTACCTTAGCCAATATAACGGAATGTAAGGTACCAAAACATAGGAGCCGGGCAAACCCAACTATTGACCCAAGACATGATTCGGAGCCGATGCATATAATGCTATAAGTTCGGGGTGCCGCACTTGTGAAAGTGTTCGGACTTCTCACACCGTATTGTGGGGTACTTAAGCCCCTGGCGTATTGGCCGTACCAAAGTGTACGGGTGCAACATGTCATTAATGAACGTATATTCGTAAAAAAGAGTAATGCAATAATAGACGGAAGCTAGGCATTGTTTATTTAAAAAGGCTGCAATCAAAGCAGGACGATACAAATAGTGCGATAAGCAAAAGATGGGAGTATCAAATATGTCCTTTCCAGGGGCGAGTTGCGGAATGTTATGCGAAACAGGTATACTGCTTGTTATAGAGACCACCTTAGAGTTCCGTAGTGCAGCGTAGCTTTCTGCTCCCCTGGTTGTTGTATCGTTTGTGCGGAAATTGTACTACCGGACAGGCCTTCCGAAGAGTGGAGTCCTGAAAGTAAGAGAAAATGAAAAGGTCGGCAGCCCCTAGTGCGGTTTAAGCCGTGTTTCGGGCATGCCGTGATTGTGCCCCTCTCCTTTTGCCCATGGTATTTCTGGAGCGTAGTTATGTACGTGCAACACTGGTTTCGCAAGTTCGCGAGGGCTGGGATTGGGGCCGCATTGCTACGCTTGCTCAAAACGTGCCCGACAGTCTTGTTGTAGGTTACTCCGGGCGCGCTTGACGGTGTCCAGACGTTTAATGGCCGGACTGGAGAATTGCCTTGAGAGGCTGCTTTGTACTTCCACTGCGATAGCCGCCGTATGCTCCTCCGTTCGGAGAGAGCGTTCGGTGTTTCCATTGACCGTGATGACTCCTCGAGGGCCTGGCATTTTGAGATTGAGGTATGCGTAGTGTGGCACCGCATTGAACTTGGCAAATGTGGTTCACCCGAGCAGTGCGTGATAGCCACTGCGGAACGGAACTATGTCGAAGATTAACTCCTCGCTTCGGAAATTATCCGAAGATCCGAAGACCACTTCAAGTGTAACTGGGCCTGTACAGTTGGCCTCTACACCTGGTATGACGCCTTTAAAGGTCGTTTTAGTGGGTTTAATCCTGGAGGAATCGATGCCCATTTTCCGCACTGTATCCTGGTAAAGCAGGTTCAGGCTGCTGCCGCCGTCCATAAGGACTCTAGTAAGGTGAAATCTGTCAATAATTGGGTCTAGAACCAATGCGGCGAATCCGCCATGACGGGTGCTAGTGGGGTGGTCCCTTCGATCAAAAGTGATCGGGCAGGAAGACCATGGGTTGAACTTTGGGGCGACTGACTCCATCGCGTATACGTCCCTTAGCGCACGCTTCCGCTTCCTCTTGGGGACGTGGGTTGCAGATATCATGTTCACCGTCCACACTTGTGGGGGAAAACCTTTCTGTCCACTATTGTTCGGCGGCCGGGGCTCCTCCTCGTCATCGCTATGCAGCCCCTTGTCTCTGCTTTCGGCATTTAACTTTCCTGCCTGCTTGAACACCCAACAATCCTTGTTGGTGTGATTGGCTGGTTTTTCGGGGGTGCCATGTATCTGGCATGAGCGGTCGAGTATTCGGTCCAAACTGGACGGGCCCGGAGTATTTCTTTTGAATGGCTTTGTCACATCCCTAGTTCTGGTATGACCTAGACTAGCTAGTCATTTGTGCATCATGTTTAAATTCCATTTAAATTTGAAATGGGGATTTGTGAAACCTTCAGAACTCACTTCCGGAAATGACCCAGATAAAAAGTGCTCCAAAAAGGACCAAGAAAATGTTCATGTTGTTCTCTGAAAATATTGGTCAGAGGTAAAATTCAAACCAATAATTTTAGGAAACCATAAATATTTATTTTGGCCTTTTGGAATTAATACAATAATTATTTGCCTTGGATATATATATGTGATATATTTTATATATGTCCAAAAATTCTGATTGTTGCTGAGGGGCTTTGGAATAATCCCTTAGGTCCCTGCAAAAATTGTCAGAAGAAAATAAAATGATTTAGTATTTTACTAAATCAGAACAAATGCCAAAAAAATAGAAAAGAAAACAAAAAAAGGGAAAAGGCTTACCTGGGCCTTACCTGAGGCCTGGCACTGGCGGCCCAGCTGGCCGGCCCAGACAGCTGGCCCTGCCAGTCGTCTTCTCCATCGCGCCAGGAGGATGCCGAGCGTGTGGCCGACACATGCCGGCGCACGCCCGGCCACCTTCTGCTTGTCGCCTCCCTCTAGACGCCACTAGAGACGCCACGCAGTCTCCCCGGCCCCTCTCTCACTCTCCCCCGTGCTTCTCCTCTCCTCTGTCACCCTCTCTCGCCCGCACCCGAGCGCAGCCGACGCCACCACTCGCTGTTGCCGCGGCCACTGCCTCCCCCTCGTCCCTCCGTCGTGTCCACGCGCTCCGCCGCTGTGGGCTACACCTCCTCGACGAGACGCACGGCGCCGGAAGCCCCTGTACGCCGCAAGCACCGCCGTTCCCCTCGTCGGCCACCGAAGATCCTCGCCGTCGATTCGCTGCCCACCAGCCGTCCCCACACCTGCCGAGCCCTCCGTTAGCTTCGTTGTGAGCTCCTCTGCCCTCGACGAGACGCACGGCGCCGGAAGCCCCTGGACGCCGCAAGCACCGCCGTTCCCCTTGTCGACCACCGAAGATCCTCGCCGTCGATTCGCTGCCCACCAGCCATCCCCGCACCTGCCGAGCCCTCCGTTAGCTTTGCTGTGAGCTCCTCTGCCATTTCCCTCTCTCCTCGTGCTCTGTTGCGCCGTGTACCCGCTTTTTCCACCCCGGCCGAAGCCATCGCCGCCGCAGCCCCTCGCCGTCGTGGCCACAGCCCCCGTAGCTCGCAGCTGAGCTTGCCATTGCACTCAGTGCACTCTGGCGAGTCGAGCGGACCCGCTCGCAGCTCCTGCTGTGCCCCAAAACACCCCGCGCGCGCCTGGCCGAACTACGGCCGCCGCACTCATCGTCGCTAGTGCCACTCCGGCCGCTCCCCGGCTGTGCCACCACCATGGCTGGATGCGGACGAGTGTCCGCACCCCGTAGCTGCACTCCGTGTGCCAAATAGCCCCCTGTAGGCAAAACCCGTAGCGCACCGCCGCGTTTGGTTCGCCGGCGGCTAAACGCCGGCGGCCGCTGACCTTTGACTGGCGTGGGTTGACCCACTGCCCAGTTTGACCTCCCCCCTCTCTCTCACTGACTTGCGGGCCCTGCCCGACTAACTACTATAGTTAGCACTAATTAACTAACTAGGTTAGCTACTACAGTCACTGACTAGTGGGCCCTGCCCAGTTAGTTAGGACTAACTAATTTAGTTAGTTGACTGGGTCACTGACCAGTGGGACCCACTGGTCAGGTTTGACCTGGTCAGCCCCGTTGACTTGCTTACGTCATGCTGATGTAGTGCTGGCCCAGTTATTCTTTTTCTGGAATTAATTTAACTCAGGAAATTCCAGAATATTGCCTAAACTTCAAAAATTCATAATAATTCAACCGTAGCTCAGAATGAAATAAATTATATATGAAAAATTATCAGAAAAATGCAAGGAATCCATTTATGCCAGTTACATGCATGAAAAACCAACTTATACATGCTGTATAAGTGAAAACATAATATGGGCATTTTAAATGCTTCATTTTGAATTGCATTTGAATCTTTGATTCAAATGGGCTTCAACCAACTTGGTAGCATCTTGCATTAGCCCAAAAACTAGCATTTGCACATGCCATGTTCATGCATCATTTTGTTGCATTTGTTTGTGTGTTGATCGCCGGCGCTGTTTCTTCTCGATAGGTTCCACTCCGGAAGGTGTTCCCGAGTACCTGTTAGAGGAGCCGTACCCCTTCGTCGTTCTATCAGGCAAGCAAACCCCCTTGAGCATTTCGATAAATCCCACTCTCTCAATCCTGCTCCTTATACTGCATTAGGATAACAACGATTCAAACTGCTACTTTCTGCTGCGATAGTTGAACCCATTCCTCTACATGACCTGTCATTGGTTGAAACCCACTAGCATGAGTAGGAGTTGCTTGAGCCTTGATGTGCCTACTCATCCATGATTGTTTACTTTATGCCAGCTATGCTTAGAGTTGTGTCAAGTTTGATTCATCGGGAATGAATCAGAGTGGTGAACATGTCCTACCGATAAAGGCTAAGTGTGTGAACACGTTTTGGTAAAGGTAGCGATGAGAGGCCATGTAGGAGTACATGGTGGGTTGTCTCATTGGAACCGTCCCTAAGCACTGAGTTCTGTGTATGTTGTCCAAGTCCACTTACTACCACACATTAGGTTCCAGTTATCCGGCCCCTCTCGGCTTATTAATCCACTTGATCTCTGTCCAGGAGTTGCAACTAGTTTCTAGCGTTTGTAGGTAGTGCTACTTGTCTACCAGGTGGTGTCCGATGGGACGGGCTTGGGACAGACTAGGCACCGTGGCACGGTGTACCAAGTGGCACCCGGATGGTGGGCTTGGGAACCCTGCACACATCGTTTGGGGCCGTGAGCAACACCCCGGCCGGATCTCCTTGCGGATGGAACCCGAATAGGCGATAAACCTGGACGAGAGACTTGTGTGGTTAGTCAGGTCGTGGCCGACACCCTCGCCCGGCTTCTGCTTGAAGGTTGCCGAGGTACATGACGTGTACAGGGCTATAAGTGGCGAGAGCGTGTGTGAAGAAGTACACCCCTGCAGGGTCAACATTATCTATTCGAATAGCCGTTTTCCTCAGATATGGAAACTTGGAGGACTTATGTAGTACATAGACAACTTGAAGTGGATACTCTAAAATCCGCAAGATAAGCGTGAGTGCTATGGATGGCCTTCTCGTAGGGAGACGGGAATGGATCCCTAGTGGAGTATTGATATGGTGAATATGTGGACTCGTGTGCGTCTTCTCACCTCAAAGAAGTTTCTGATACTCGTAGTATAGGTTAGCCACTGAGTCAAAGCTGGCTTGCTGCTGTTAAAACTCCACCACCCCCTTTGTTGATAATGTTGCATATGTAGATAGTTCTGATGTAAGACTTCCGAGTACCTTCGTACTCACGTTTGCTTATTTATGTTTTGCAGTTGGTTACACTAGTGACTTCGACGAGTAGCTCGTATCCCAGCTGCGATCTTGTACCCTTGGGAGGGTCGTGTTTAGTCAGGCTTCTTAGTCTTTTATTTTTGTAGTTGTCTGTACTCAAACATGTAATGCTTCCGTTGCTTGTATGCTCTGAATGATGGGTCATGAGACCCCTGTTTGTATTGAGTGCTATGTGGCTCTTCTGGGACTTTATCTATATGAGTTTGAGTTATGTTGTGATGCCATGTTGTACAGCACATACTTGCATGTTATGCGTACGTGTAACATGTATTGCTATGTGTGGGATCCGACAACCTAGTTGTTTATCCCTGCTAGCCTCTCTTATGGGGAAATGTAGTCTTGTGCTTCCATGAGCCACAGTAGTCCGCTATAGCCCGGTTCACCGGAGTCCTGCTAGCCCAGCACTACTGCTCTGGAACACTTGACTGGTCGGCATGTGATTCACTTCGTTCCTGTGTCTGTCCCTTCGGGGAAATGTCACGCGGTGACATCCGGAGTCCTGCCTAGCCTGCTATAGCCCGGGTTCCCGAAGTCCTGTTAGCCCAGTGCTACAGCCCGGATTCATACGCTGTTGACCGACATGCTCGAGGTTGATTCATGTATGCCTGTCCCTGTAAGTTAGTGCCACTTTGGGTTCATGACTAGTCATGTCGGCCTGGGTTCTCTGTCATATGGATGCTAGCGACACTATCATATACGTGAGCCAAAAGGCGCAAACGGTCCCGGGCCAGGTAAGGTGGCACCCGTGGGAATACCGTGCGTGAGGCCGCAAAGTGATATGAAGTGTTACATGCTAGATCAGTGTGACTTAGGATCGGGGTCCCGATAGGCTTTTTCCGCTGACCGGGTTTAGAGCCTCTGAATCCGGCATTAACTGCCGTATCCTCAGCATTGTCTCCGTTAATGCGGCGCTTTTGCTTGTTAAGACGCGACCTGCCACTGCTGTGCTTGGTATCTGAATTACCAGGGCTCTTGGTCATGTTATTGACGCGAGCTAGCCAGCTGTCTTCTCCCGCGCAAAAGCGGGTCATAAGTGTCGTGAGGGCTGCCATAGATTTCGGCTTTTCCTATCCTAGGTGCCGTGCAAGCCACTCGTCGCGGATGTTATGCTTGAAGGCTGCTAGGGCCTCTGCGTCTGGACAGTCGATGATTTGTTTTTTCTTGGTTAGGAACCGTGTCCAGAATTGTCTGGCCGATTCTTCTGGCTGCTGAATTATGTGGCTAAGGTCATTGGCGTCTGGTGGTCGCACATAAGTGCCCTAGAAATTGTCGAGGAATGCGGCTTCCAGGTCCTCCCAACAATCAATTGATTCTACTGGCAAGCTGTTAAGCCAATGCCGAGTTGGTCCTTTAAGCTTGAGTGGGAGGTATTTGATGGCATGTAGGTCATCACCGCGGGCCATGTGGATATGAAGGAGATAGTCCTTGATCCATACCGCAGGATCTGTTGTGCCATCATATGATTCGATGTTCACGGGTTTGAAACCCTCAGGGATTTGATGATCCATTACTTCATCTGTGAAGCATAGTGGGTGTGCGGCGCCTCTGTATTGGGCTATATCACGACGCAACTCAAATGAGCTTTGTCTACTGTGTTCGGCCCGGCCGGATTGACTGTATCCAGAGTGACGATTACCGTCTCATGCCGTGGGGCGCCCACGCGATCCCTAGATCGATCTTGTTTGCCTTGCCTTGTCCTCCAATATATCTCGCAAGTCTGGCGCATTTTCCCGTGCCTTGGTATTTTTTGAGCGGTGCTGGGGTGTGGCTTGAGTGGAGGGCCAAGAGGCCTCTCTGTCGTGGCCACGGGGTGGCCGGTCGGCCGCATCATGCGCTGGTGATGTAGGTTTAGGTGCTTCCTCCTCTAATCGGGGTAGCAGCCTGCGCTTTGGGTAGCTCTTGTAGGGGCATTCGAGTTCATACTCTTCGGTCGCAAGGACCTCAGTCCATCTGTCGGCTAGCAAATCTTGATCAGCTCTAAGTTGTTGCTATTTTTTCTTGAGGCTGCTCGCCATGGCCATAAGCCTGCGTTTGAAACGCTCTTGTTCGACGAGATCCTCCGGCACGACAAATTCATCGTCGTCGAGGCTTGCCTCGTCTTCGGAGGGAGGCATATAATTATCGTCCTCGACCTCTCTGTCTGCCGCTCTCTCATGAGGGCTGGCTTCTCCATCCTCCTGTGCTGAATCTTGCTGGAGGTGGTTGTCTTCGGCACTGTCCGGGGTGTTATTATATCCCGTGCCGGAATCACCGTTTTTTCTTTGGCAGGATTTAGAGCGGCGCCGCTGACGCCGACGCTTAGGGTGCTTCTTGGAGGGGTCATCCTCCGTTGTTCCATCGCCATTGCCTTCTTTTGGGGTGTCCACCATGTATATATCATACGACGAGGTGGCTTTCCAGTGCCCTATAGGTGCTGGTTCTTAATCGTCTCCTGCATCGGCGTCCATACCGTCGATGTCTTCGGAGTCGAAGTCGAGCATGTCGGTTAAATCATCGATAGTGGCTACGAAGTGGGTGGTGGGTGGGCTTTGAATTTCTTCATCATCCGCAACCCAACCTTGCTGACCATAGTCCGGCCAGGGCTCTCTTGATAAAGAGAGAGACTTTAATGACTTTAGAATATCGCCGAAGGGCGAGTGCTGAAAGATGTCCGCGGCGGTGAACTCCATGATCGGTGCCCAATCGGGTTCGATCGGTAGGGGCGCGGAGGGCTCGGAGTCCGGAGAGGAGTCCGGCTCCTTGGAGTCACGGGCTTCGCAGAGAATAGGGCTAGTGTTTGGCTCGATCTGAAGGAAGTATGCCCTAGAGGCAATAATAAAGTTATTATTTATTTCCTTATATCATGATAAATGTTTATTATTCATGCTAGAATTGTATTAACCGGAAACATAATACATGTGTGAATACATAGACAAACAAAGTGTCACTAGTATGCCTCTACATGACTAGCTCGTTAATCAAAGATGGTTATGTTTCCTAACCATGGACAAAGAGTTGTTATTTGATTAACGGGATCACATCATTAGGTGAATGATCTGATTGACATGACCCATTCCATTAACTTAGCACCCGATCGTTTAGTATGTTGCTATTGCTTTCTTCATGACTTATACATGTTCCTATGACTATGAGATTATGCAACTCCCGTTTGCCAGAGGAACACTTTGTGTGCTACCAAACGTCACAACGTAACTGGGTGATTATAAAGGAGCTCTACAGGTGTCTCCAAAGGTACATGTTGGGTTGGCGTATTTCGAGATTAGGATTTGTCACTCCGATTGTTGGAGAGGTATCTCTGGGCCCTCTCGGTAATGCACATCACTTAAGCCTTGCAAGCATTGCAACTAATGAGTTAGTTGCGGGATGATGTATTATAGAACGAGTAAAGAGACTTTCCAGTTACGAGATTGGACTAGGTATAGGATACCGACGATCGAATCTCGGGCAAGTAGCATACCGATGACAAAGGGAACAACGTATGTTGTTATACGGTCTGACCGATAAAAGATCTTCGTAGAATATGTAGGAACCAATATGGGCATCCAGGTCCCGCTATTGGTTATTGACCGGAGACGTGTCTCGGTCATGTCTACATTGTTCTCGAACCCGTAGGGTCCGCATGCTTACGGTTTCGATGACAGTTATATTATGAGTTTATGCGTTTTGATGTACTGAAGGTTGTTCAGAGTCCCGGATGTGATCACGGACATGACGAGGAGTCTCGAAATGGTCGAGACATAAAGATTGATATATTGGAAGCCTATGTTTGGATATCGAAAGTGTTCCGGGTGAAATCGGGATTTTACCGGATTACCGGGAGGTTACCGGAACCCCCTCGGGAGGTATATGGGCCTTAGTGGGCCTTGGTGGACGAGAGGAGAGGTGGCCACAGATGGGCCGCGCGCCCCTCCCCCCTTGGTCCGAATAGGACAAGGAGAGGGGGCCGGCCCCCCTTCCTCCTCTCTCTCCTCTTCCCCCCCCCTCCGCGAATCCTATTCCAACTAGGAAAGGGGGGGGTCCTACTCCCGGAGGGAGTAGGACTCCTCCTGGTGCGCCTCCTCTTGGCCGGCCGCCCCCCCCTTTGAACCTTTATATACGGAGGCAAGGGGCACCCCTAAGGAGATAAGTTGATCCACGTGATCATATTCTTAGCCGTGTGCGGTGCCCCCTTCCACCATAGTCCTCGATAATATTGTAGCGGTGCTTAGGCGAAGCCCTGCGACAGTAGTACATCAAGATCGTCACCACGCCGTCGTGCTGACGGAACTCTTCCCCGACACTTTGCTGGA
Organism: Triticum dicoccoides; assembly: GCF_002162155.2. NCBI lineage: Eukaryota > Viridiplantae > Streptophyta > Magnoliopsida > Poales > Poaceae > Triticum > Triticum dicoccoides. Next base: position 366,764,123 of record NC_041380.1, on the reverse strand, counting down.
TCGGAGTCCGGGGATCATCATCGAGCTGAACGTGTGCTAGAACTCGGAGGTGCCGTAGTTTCAGTGCTTGATCGGTCGGGCCGTGAAGACGTACGACTACATCAACCAAGTTAACGCTTCCGTTGTCGATCTACAAGGGTACGTAGATCACACTCTCCCCTCTCGTTGCTATGCATCACCATGATCTTGCGTGTGCGTAGGAATTTTTTTGAAATTACTGCGTTCCCCAACAGTGGCATCCGAGCCTAGGTTTTATGTGTTGATGTTATATGCACGAGTAGAACACAAGTGAGTTGTGGGCGATATAAGTCATACTGCTTACCAGCATGTCATACTTTGGTTCGGCGGTATTGTTGGATGAAGCGGCCCGGACCGACATTACGCGTACGGTTACGCGAGACCGGTTCTCCCGACGTGCTTTGCACAAAGGTGGCTAGCGGGTGACAGTTTCTCCAACTTTAGTTGAACCGAGTGTGGCTACGCCCGGTCCTTGCGAAGGTTAAAACAGCACCAACTTGACAAACTATCGTTGTGGTTTTGATGCGTAGGTAAGATTGGTTCTTGCTTAAGCCCGTAGCAGCCACGTAAAACATGCAACAACAAAGTAGAGGACGTCTAACTTCTTTTTGCAGGGAATGTTGTGATGTGATATGGTCAAGACATGATGCTAAATTTTATTGTATGAGATGATCATGTTTTGTAACCGAGTTATCGGCAACTGGCAGGAGCCATATGGTTTCGCTTTATTGTATGCAATGCAATCGCGCTGTAATGCTTTACTTTATCACTAAGCGGTAGCGATAGTCGTAGAAGCATAAGATTGGCGAGACGACAACGATGCTACGATGGAGATCAAGGTGTCGCGCCGGTGACGATGGTGATCATGACGGTGCTTCGGAGATTGAGATCACAAGCACAAGATGATGGTGGCCATATCATATCACTTATATTGATTGCATGTGATGTTTATCTTTTATGCATCTTATATTGCTTTGATTGACGGTGGCATTATAAGATGATCTCTCACTAATTATCAAGAAGTGTTCTCCCTGAGTATGCACCGTTGCGAAAGTTCTTCGTGCTGAGACACCACGTGATGAGCGGGTGTGATAGGCTCTACGTTCAAATACAACGAGTGCAAAACAGTTGCACACGCAGAATACTCAGGTTATACTTGACGAGCCAAGCATATACAGATATGGCCTCGGAACACGAAGACCGAAAGGTCGAGCGTGAATCATATAGCAGATATGATCAACATAGCGATGTTCACCAATGAAACTACTCCATCTCACGTGATGATCGGACATGGTTTAGTTGATTTGGATCACGTAATCACTTAGAGGATTAGAGGGATGTCTATCTAAGTGGGAGTTCTTAAGTAATATGATTAATTGAACTTAAAATTATCATGAACTTAGTCCTGGTAGTATTTTGCAATTTTTGTTGTAGATCAATAGCTCGCGTTGTTGCTTCCCTGTGTTTATTTTGATATGTTCCTAGAGAAAATTGTGTTGAAAAATGTTAGTAGCAATGATGCGGATTGGATCCGTGATCTGAGGTTTATCCTCATTGCTGCACAGAAGAATTATGTCCTTGATGCACCGCTAGGTGACGGACCTATTGCAGGAGCAGATGCAGACGTTATGAACGTTTGGCTAGCTCAATATGATGACTACTTGATAGTTTAGTGCACCATGCTTAATGGCTTAGAATCGGGACTTCAAAGACGTTTTGAACGTCATGGAGCATATAAGATGTTCTAGGAGTTGAAGTTAATATTTCAAGCAAATACCCGAGTTGAGAGATATGAAGTCTCCAACAAGTTCTATAGCTAAAAGATGGAGGAGAATCGCTCAACTAGTGAGCATGTGCCCAGATTGTCTGAATACTACAATCGCTTGAATCAAGTGGGAGTTAATCTTCCAGATAAGATAGTGATTGACAGAATTCTCTAGTCACCATCACCAAGTTAGTAGAACTTCGTGATTAACTATGATATGCAAGGGATAACGGAAACGATTCTCAAGCTCTTCGTAATGCGGAAATTGACGAAGGTAGAAATCGAGAAAAACATCAAGTGTTGATGGTAGACAAGACCACTAGTTTCAAGAAAAGGGCAGAGGGAAGAAGGGGAACTTCAAGAAGAACAGCAAGCAAGTTGCTGCTCAAGTGAAGAAGCCCTAGTCTGGTCCTAAGCCTGAGACTAAGTGTTTCTACTGCAAAGGGACTGGTCACTGGAAGCGGAACTACCCCAAGTGATTGGCAGATAAGAAGGATGGCAAAGTGAACATAAGTATATTTGATATACATGTTATTGATGTGTACTTTACTAGTGTTTATAGCAACCCCTTAGTATTTAATACTAGTTCAGTTGCTAAGATTAGTAACTCGAAATGGGAGTTGCAGAATAAACAGAGACTAGTTAAGGGTGAAGTGACGATGTGTGTTGGAAGTGGTTCCAAGATTGATATGATCATCATCGCACACTCCCTATACTTTCGGGATTAGTGTTGAACCTGAATAAGTGTTATTTGGTGTTTGCGTTGAGCATGAATGTGATTTGATCATGTTTATTGTAATACGGTTATTTATTTAAGTAAGAGAATAAATTGTTGTTCTATTTACATGAATAAAACCTTATATGGTTACACACCCAATGAAAATAGTTCGTTGGATCTCGATCGTAGTGATACACATAATCATAATATTGAAACCAAAAGATGCAAAGTTAATAATGATAGTGCAACTTATTTGTAGCACTACCATTTAGGTCATATTGGTGTAAAGTGCATGAATAAACTCCATGCTGATGGGATTTTGGAATCACTTGATGCTTGCGAACCATGCCTCATGGGCAAAATGACTAAAGACTCCGTTCTCTGGAGCGAGCAACTGACTTATTGGAAATAATACATACTGATGTATGCGGTCCGATGAGTGTTAAGGCTCACGGCAAGTATCGTTATTTTCTGAACTTCACAGATGATTTGAGCAGATATGGGTATATCTACTTGATGAAACATAAGTCTGAAACATTTGAACAGTTCAAAGAATTTCATAGTGAAGTGGAAAATCATCGTGACAAGAAGATAAGGTTTCCACGATCTGATCACGGAGATGAATATTTGAGTTACGAGTTTGGTCTTCAATTAAAACAATGTGGAATAGTTTCACAAATTGATGCCACCTGGAACACCACAGCATAATGGTGTGTCCGAACGTCATAACCGTACTTTATTGGATATAGTGCAAACTATGATGTTTCTTACCGATTTACCACTATAGTTTTGGGGTTATGCATTAGAGACAGCTGCATTCACGTTAAAAAGGGCACCATATAAATCCATTGAGACGGCACCGTATGAACTGGGGTTTGGCAAGAAACCAAAGTTGTCGTTTCTTAAAGTTTGGGGTTGCGATGCTTATATGAAAAAGTTTCATCCTGATAAGCTCAAACCCAAATTGGAGAAATATGTCTTCATAGGATACCCAAAGGAGACAGTTGGGTACACCTTCTATCACAGATCCGAAGGCAAGACATTCGTTGCTAAGAATGGATCCTTTCTAGAGAAGGAGTTTCTCTCGAAAGAAGTGAGTGGGAGGAAAGTAGAACTTGATGAGGTAACTGTACCTGCTCCATAATTGGAAAGTAGTTCATCACAGAAATCTGTTCCTGTGACTCCTACACCAATTAGTGAGGAAGATAATGATGATGATCATGTAACTTCGGATCAAGTTACTACCGAATCTTGTAGGTTAACCAGAGTGAGATCCGCATCAGAGTGGTACGGTAACCCTGTTCTGGAAGTCATGTTACTAGACCATGACGAACTTGCGAACTATGAGGAAGCGATGATGAGCCCAGATTCCGCGAAATGGTTTGAGACCATGAAATCTGAGATATGATCCATGTATGAGAACAAAGTATGGACTTTGATGGATTTTCCCGATGATCGGCAAGCCATAGAAAATAAATGGATCTTCAAGAGGAAGACGGACACTGATAGTAGTGTTACTATCTACAAAGCTAGAATTGTCGCAAAAGTTTTCGACAAGTTCAAGGTGTTGACTACGATGAGAGTATCTCACTTGTATCTATGCTTAAGTCTGTCCGAATCATGTTAGCAATTGCCGCATTTTATGAAATCTGGCAAATGGATAAACAAAACTGCATTCCTTAATGGATTTATTAAAGAAGAGTTGTATGTGATGCAACAAGAAGGTTTTGTCAATCCTAAAGGTGCTAACAAAATATGCAAGCTCCAGTGATCCATTTATGGACTGGTGCAAGCATCTCGGAGTTGGAATATACGCTTTGATAAGTTGATCAAAGCCTATAGTTTTATACAGACTTGCAGTGAAGCCTGTATTTACTAGAAAGTGAGTGGGAGCACTACAGCATTTCTGATAAGTATATGTGAATGACATATTATTGATCAGAGATAATGTAGAATTATTCTGCAAAGCATAAAGGAGTGTTTGAAAGGAGTTTTTCAAAGAAAGACCTCAGTGAAGCTGCTTACATATTGAGCATCAAGATCTATAGAGATAGATCAAGACGCTTGATAAGTTTTTTTCAATAAGTACAAATCTTGACAAGATTTTGAAGTAGTTCAAAATGGAGCAGTCAAAGAAAGAGTTCTTGCCTGTGTTACAAGGTATGAAATTGAGTAAGACTCAAAGCCCAACCACGACAGAAGATAGAAAGAGAATGAAAGTCATTCCCTATGCCTCATCCATAGGTTCTATAAAGTATGCCATGATGTGTACCAGATCTATTGTATACCCTACACTGTGTTAAGCAAGGGAATACAATAGTGATCTAGGAGTAGATCACTGGACAGCGGTCAAAATTATCCTTAGTGGAATAAGGAAATATTTCTCGATTATGGAGGTGACAAAAGGTTCGTCATAAAAAGTTACATCGATGCAAGTTTTGACACAGATCTGGATGACTCAAAGTCTCGATCTAGATACATATTGAAAGTGGGAGAAATTAGCTAGAATAGCTCCGTGCAGAGCATTGTAGACACAGAATTCGTAAAAATAATTACGGATCTGTATGTGACAGACTCGTTGACTAAAATTATCTCACAAGCAAAACATGATCACACCTTAGTACTCTTTGGGTATTAATCACATAAATGATGTGAACTAGATTATTGACTCTAGTAAACCCTTTGGGTATAGGTCACATGACGATGTGAACTATGGGTGTTAATCACATGGTGATGTGAACTCTTAGTGTTGAATCACATGACGATGTGAACTAGATTATTGACTCTAGTGCAAGTGGGAGACTGAAGGAAGTATGCCCTAGAGGCAATAATAAAGTTATTATTTATTTCCTTATATCATGATAAATGTTTATTATTCATGCTAAAATTGTATTAACCGGAAACATAATACATGTGTGAATACATAGACAAACAGAGTGTCACTAGTATGCCTCTACTTGACTAGCTCGTTAATCAAAGATGGTTATGTTTCCTAACCATGGACAAAGAGTTGTTATTTGATTAACGGGATCACATCATTAGGTGAATGATCTGATTGACATGACCCATTCCATTAGCTTAGCACCCGATCGTTTAGTATGTTGCTATTGCTTTCTTCATGACTTATACATGTTCCTATGACTATGAGATTATGCAACTCCCATTTTCCAGAGGAACACTTTGTGTGCTACCAAACGTCACAACGTAACTGGGTGATTATAAAGGAGCTCTACAGGTGTCTTCAAAGGTACATGTTGGTTGGCGTGTTTCGAGATTAGGATTTGTCACTCCGATTGTCGGAGAGGTATCTCTGGGCCCTCTCGGTAATGCACATCACTTAAGCCTTGCAAGCATTGCAACTAATGAGTTAGTTGCGGGATGATGTATTACAGAACAAATAAAGAGACTTGCCGGTTACGAGATTGAACTAGGTATAGGATACCGACGATCGAATCTCGGGCAAGTAACATACCGATGACAAAGGGAACAACGTATGTTGTTATATGGTCTGACCGATAAAAGATCTTCGTAGAATATGTAGGAACCAATATGGGCATCTAGGTCCCGCTATTGGTTATTGACCGGAGACGGGTCTCGGTCATGTCTACATTGTTCTCGAACCCGTAGGGTCCGCACGCTTAAGGTTTCGATGACAGTTATATTATGAGTTTATGCGTTTTGATGTACCGAAGGTTGTTCGGAGTCCCGGATGTGATCCCGGACATGACGAGGAGTCTTGAAATGGTTGAGACATAAAGATTGATATATTGGAAGCCTATGTTTGGATATCGGAAGTGTTCCGGGTGAAATCGGGATTTTACCGGATTACCGGGAGGTTACCGGAACCCCCCCGGGAGGTATATGGGCCTTAGTGGGCCTTAGTGGAAGAGAGGAGAGGTGGCCAGAGATGGGCCGCGCGCCCCTCCCCCCCTTGGTCCGAATAGGACAAGGAGAGGGGGCCGGTCCCCCTTCCTCGTCTCTCTCCTCTTTCCCCCCTCCGCGAATCCTATTCCAACTAGGAAAGGGGGGGAGTCCTACTCCCGGAGGGAGTAGGACTCCTCCTGGCGCGCCTCCTCTTGGCCGCCCCCCCTTTGAACCTTTATATACAGAGGCAAGGGGCACCCCTAAGGAGAGAAGTTGATCCACGTGATCATATTCTTAGCCGTGTGCGGTGCCCCCTTCCACCATAGTCCTCGATAATATTGTAGTGGTGCTTAGGCGAAGCCCTGCGACAGTAGTACATCAAGATCGTCACCACGCCGTCATGCTGACGGAACTCTTCCCCGACACTTTGCTGGATCGGAGTCCGGGGATCATCATCGAGCTGAACGTGTGCTCGAACTCGGAGGTGCCGTAGTTTCGGTGCTTGATCGGTCGGGCCGTGAAGACGTACGACTACATCAACCAAGTTAACGCTTCCGTTGTCGATCTACAAGGGTACGTAGATCACACTCTCCCCTCTCGTTCATCACCATGATCTTGCGTGTGCGTAGGAATTTTTTTGAAATTACTACGTTCCCCAACACGATCGCCGTAGAGATTGCAGCCCCCGAGGCGGTGTCCAACCACCCATCCTCGATTGGCGCAGTTGGTTCTGAATTAAGGGTCGGAGCTGATGTGGGTGCGGCCTCCAGGGCATTGTTCGGCGGCAGAGCTAGATCATGCCCATCATGACAGTGTGGCACGCTCGGCTGCGGCTCGAATCCGTCGAAGATCAAGTCTTCGCGGAGGTCCGCTGTGTAGTTTAAACTTCCAAATCTGACCTGACGGCCAGGGGCGTAGCTTTCGATCTGCTTCAGATGGCCAAGCGAATTGGCCCGCAGTGCAAAGCCGCCAAATACGAAGATCTCTCCAGGGAGAAAAGTCTCACCCTGGATTGCATCGTCGTTGATGATCGGAGGAGCTATCGGGCCTAAAAGTGACGACACAGAGGAACTCTCAATGAAAGCACCAATGTCGGTGTCAAAACCGGCGGATCTTGGATAGGGGGTCCCGAACTGTGCGTCTAGGCGGATGGTAACAGAAGGCAGGGGCATGATGTTTTACCCAGGTTCGGGCCCTCTTGATGGAGGTAAAACCCTATGTCCCGCTTGATTAATATTGATAATATGGGTAGTACAAGAGTAGATCTACCACGAGATCAAGGAGGCCAAACCCTAGAAGCTAGCCTATGGTATGATTGTTGTTCGTCCTATGGACTAAAACCCTCCGGTTTATATAGACACCGGAGAGGGCTAGGGTTACACAGAGTCGGTTACAATGATAGGAGATCTACATATCCGTATCGCCAAGCTTGCCTTCCACGCCAAGGAAAGTCCCTTTCGAACACGGGACGAAGTCTTCAATCTTGTATCTTCATAGTCCAGGAGTCCGGCCGAAGGTATAGCCCGGCTATCCGGACACCCCCTAATCCAGGACTCCCTCAGTTATCAACTTGCGAGTTCCGTGACCTCATGAACTTATGCATAGGGGTTGGCACACGTTTTCGTCTTGACTCCCTGGTAGAAACTTTGGGGCACTCTTTGTAGTTCTTTGTGTTGGTTGAATAGATGAATCTGAGATTGTGTGATGCATATCGTATAATCATACCCATGGATACTTGAGGTGACATTGGAGTATCTAGGTGACATTAGGGTTTTGGTTAATTTGTGTCTTAAGGTGTTATTCTAGTATGAACTCTATGATAGATTGAACGGAAAGAATAGCTTCATGTTATTTTACTACGGACTCTTGAATAGATCGATTAGAAAGGATAACTTTGAGGTGCTTTCATACCCTACCATAATCTCTTCATTTGTTCTCCGCTATTAGTGACTTTGGAGTGACTCTTTGTTGCATGTTGAGGGATAGTTATATGATCCAATTATGCTATTATTGTTGAGAGAACTTGCACTAGTGAAAGTATGAACCCTAGGCCTTATTTCAACGCATTGCAATTCTATTTGTGCTCACTTTTATCATTAGTTATCTTGCTGTTTTTATATTTTCAGATTACAAAAACCTATATCTACCAACCATATTGCACTTGTATCACCATCTCTTCGCCGAACTAGTGCACCTATACAATTTACCATTGTATTGGGTGTATTGGGGACACAAGATACTCTTTGTTATTTGGTTGTAGGGTTGTTTGAGAGAGACCATCTTCAACCTACGCCTCCCACGGATTGATAATCCTTAGGTCATCCACTTGAGGGGAATTTGCTACTGTCCTACAAACCTCTGCACTTGGAGGCCCAATAATGTCTACAAGAAGAAGGTTGCGTAGTAGACATCATAGACAAGATCTATCTATGTAGAGATAGACCCCATCGTTTTATCCTTAGTAGCAACGATACATACATGTCAGTTCCCCTTCTGTCACTGGGATCAAGCACCATAAGATCAAACCCACTACAAAACACCTCTTCCCATTACAAGATAAATAGATCAAGTTGGCCAAACAAAACCCAAATATTGCAGAAGAAATACAAGCCTATAAGTAATCATGCATAAAAGACATCAAAGAAACTCAAATACTTTCATGGATATAAAAAGATATATCCGATCATAAACTCAAAGTTCATCCAATCCCAACAAACACACCGCAAAAAGAGTTACATCATATGGATCTCCAAGAGACCATTGTATCGAGAATTCAGCAAGAGAGACGTAGCCATCTAGCTACTAACTACGGGCCTGAAGGTCTACAAAGAACTACTCACACATCATCAGAGCGGTATCAATGGAGGTGGTGAACCCCATCCGAGATGGTGTCTAGATTGGATCTGGTGGTTCTGGACACTATGGCGGCTAGAATTGATTTTCGTCGATTGCTTTAGGGTTTCTGGAATATTGGGGTATTTATAGAGCAAAGAGGCGGTTCGGGGGGCACCCGAGGTGGGCACAACCCACCAGGGCGTGTCTGGGCCTCCTGGCACGCCCTGGTGGGTTGTGCTCTCCTCGGAGCACCCCCCCAAGCGCAGCCAGGGCCCATTAGGTGTCTTATGGTCCCAAAAAAATCTCCGTAAAGTTTCATTGCATTTGGACTCGGTTTGGTATTGATTTCCTGTGATGTAAATAACATGCAGAAAACAACAACAGACACTTGGCACTATGTCAATAGGTTAGTACCAAAAAATGATATAAAATGACTACAAAATGATTATAAAACGTCTAAGATTCATAATATAATAGCATGGAACAATCAAAAATTATAGATACGTTGAAGACGTATCAGCATCCGCAACCTTAACTCCTACTCGTCTTCGAGTAGGTAAGTGATAAAAACAGAATTTTGATGTGGAATGCTGCCAGTCATGGCATATCATATTTTTTTCTTTATAGCATGGACATTTGGACATTTATATTGTTCAAAGCAATAGTCTAGTTTTGACATGATAACTTAAATACTCAAGCATATCAACAAGCAACCATGTCTTTCAAAATATCAACGCTAAAATAAGTTATCCCTAGCCCATCATGCTCAATCATTGATCCATTCATGAAACACACTCGCATATTAGCTACACCCAATACTCAAGTACGATCATATGGCCTCCTAGTTGGTGCTTTTATAAGAGAAGATGGAGACTCAGAAAATAAAAATTGCATAAAGTAAAAGAAGGGCCCTTCGCAGAGGTAAGTAGGGATTTGTAGAGGTGCCAGAGCTCAAAGCAAAAATCTAAGAGATAAGAACACTTTGGGATGTGTATCCTTCGCACCAACGAAAATGACTTAGAGTTCCCAACACTTTCCATACTAGATATATCATATGCCAAACAGAAAATAAAGTTTATTCCTTTTTCAACCATACTTTCACTTTCCATGGCTGGCCGTATCCATGGTTGCCCTCCATACCAACACTTTCCAAAGAATTTATTATTTGACAACATAAAGTAAAATCATTTTTCATTTCGGGACTGGGCATCCCTAACACCTTCGCCTTACTCTTGTGTAATGACAAGTGAATAAACACTCATCGTGAGAATAACACATCTAGCATGGAAAATATTAGCCACCCCTCACCGCTCAGCGAGCGAAACGAACACACAAAAGAGAAGTTTATTTTGAAAATTAGAGACGGAACATACAAATTTGCTTAGAACAACAAAAGAATACCGCATATAGGTAGATATAGTGGACTCATGTGGCAAAACTGGTTTAAGGGTTTTTGGATGCACAAGTAGAGATCATACTTAGTGCAAAATGAAGGCTAGCAAAAGATTGAGAAGCGACCAACCAAGAAACGAATAGTCTCATAAGCGAGCATTAAGCATAATTAACACCGAATAATGCACCACAAGTAGGATATAACTTCATTGCATAATTATTGACTTTCGTGCATGCGTAGGGAATCAAAAACCTTAACACCAATATTCTTACTAAAGCATCGGAAATTTCTGGAACTCTAAAAATTCTGAAAAATTAGGACGACCTGAGAAATTTTTATATTGATCTACTGCAATAGGAATCTTCATTTTATCACGCTCTGGTACAAAAGGAGAATTGTTTTCGTGAGCGTAAAAGTTTATGTTTTTCAGCAAGATCAAACAACTATCACCCAAGAAGATCCTAAAGGCTTTACTTGGTAGAAACACTAATTAAAACACAAAAAACACAATCATACCAGTAGCATAATTATGCAAACACTCAACAATAGAAAGCAAAAAAGCAAAAATAAATTTCATTCATTGGGTTGCCTCCCAACAAGCGCTATAGTTTTACGCCCTTAGCTAGGCATAAAGTAAGGATCTAAGTTTTGTCATCTTTGTTCAAATCTTCAATCAAACACTTAGAATCCCTTAGACATTTAGCACAGATATTTTCAATGACAATACTCCTAGGAACAAATTTAAAGAAATCATTCTTGCCAAAGGGATCTCTTATAACTTCAACAAAATCCGGGTGGATACTAATCATCTTAAGATCCTCTTTACTAGAAGTTGCACCCTTGCTCTTAGTAACTTGGGTAGTCTTGCCAATTTTTATGGGAGTTTTCTCAACAATTTTAGCGGAAGCAAAAGCCGTACTCAAATTCAAGATGGGCTTTCTTCAATTCTTTCATGAATTATAGTTCCCTTTTCTTTTAACAACTTAAAAACTTCCCTCACTTTTGTCCCAATTTTAGTGCCAAAATTTTGCATATTTTCATCCGAATTTTCAGTATGGTCTTCATTAAGCATTTTCTTTTCAATAGCATCTAATCTTTCCATGACATGCTCAAGGTCAAAGTTGTTTCATTAATCATAAGGGGTGGTGAGCCAAGTAAATTTACCATGGCATTAAAAGCATCAAGAGAAGGACACATCAAGAAATTTCCACCGGTAGTCGTATCAAGGACGAATCTATACCAAGTGGTGATGCCCACATAAAAACAATGAAGAAGAACAATAGTAGATTGCTTTCAAATAGATCTATTATGAGCATTGCAAATTCTATACCAAGCATCTTTCAAAATTTCTCCTCCCCTTTGTTTATAGTTGAGAACTTCGTTCTTGAGAGTGCACATTATAGAGGAGGAACTATCCATGATAAAAACGAAAAACAAGATTGCACACAAAAACATATCCGGCAAGAAGACGGCGAACGACAAAGATTTGCGAATAAAAACGACAAAATTTTGTGAAGTGGGGGAGAAGAAAACGAGAGGCAAATCTATACCTACTAATAAAGCAAGGTGTGTTTCTCCAAATTTTTCATCCGTTCACCGCCGAAATATATTAGAATTTCTTTCTATTCAAGGTGGTACTAAATTTTGGGGCGTTCAACCGCTAGAAAATAAAAAGTGCTTTCATCTAAAATTTCGTTGCTTGGGCCAGAGGCCCATAGCTTGCACACAGCCATTTTGAGGAAAAGGAAAAATGAATGCCGTGGTGGTGTCAAACTCACGACCTCATGGGTACGTACCGTATGACCAAGCCAACTGCGCTAGCTTTGTTCTATGTCCAAAAAAGAAGTAGGCCATCCTCTCTATTTCTGCTCAATCCGTCTAGCCCAGTTGGGCCTCCACGTGCGCACCAGCCCCCAATCAAATTATTTTTTCGTCGGTCTATTCAATTCAATGGATAAAGGATAATTTGTTTTGTTGGGATTTTCTCAAAAAAAAATCGTCCGTCCATCATCAAGTGATAAAAAAGATTTGTTTTTATGGGCCTTTTTTCGGACAGAACTGGATGTTCATGGGCCACCCATGGAGCACTAAAAAAATGGTTGTGTGAGAATCAAACTCACGATCTTCCCTGTTGTACAGATAGCTGCAACCAACTAGGCTAACATATGGATATTAATTTGTCCCACCTCGCAGCTTTAAAGTGATTGGATTTCTATCAATTTATATACTTTGTAAGTTACATGAAATATCGGCAAGATGAGAACCGGTGAAAAGGAATTGCAGGTCCTTTTGGAGGCATTAAAGGAAGGATGCATTTTGGCAATTAAAAGAAATTATGTGGGCTGTCTTGGTGGGGGTGTATTAAAGGAAGCATGAATAATTAAAAGGACTTTTTTGCGGAATAACAATTAAAAGGAATTGGGTGGCCTTCTTAGGAAGGAAGGATGGATTTCAAGGACATTCACATGGCAAGGATTGGACGTGTTGGTGGGGTGTATTATAAAGGAAGGATCAAGAGTTAAAAGGGATTGGTGGGGTGTATTAAAGGAAGGATCAACAATTATAAAAAGGAAAGTTCACAAAAAATAATAATTATAAGGAATTATGTGGGGATGGATTCACGTGACAGGGATTGGACATGCTCAGGAGTTTCTTAAAAAAGACGTGCATGATATGGCTAAAGGAAATGTGAAAGGAAGGATGACAATGATGGGAGGAATCCCACGAGGACATGCACGTTCAGCTTCATTGTAATTGCAATCGTAGCAGCCCAGCCCATGGAAGTGGGCTAGGATGACCAAGGTTAACCAGGGATGCCTAGCAAAAAAGTTTCTAACAATATAAAACACATCTTCATTTTCAAAAAACAAAAATACAACAAATTTTGTCGACACAGGCACTGTGATCAATCCATCTTCTCTTGAGTGCACTTGCATGTTTTCTTAAAAAAAAGGTGCGCTTGAATGTTGGCATGTTTTTTTGCGAGGAGTACATGTTGGCATGTTGGTCATCTCCTACCTTTCTTTGCCGTGTACTCAGCACCCATGGGACAACTCTTATTTCTTTTGTTTTTGGTTTTTCTTACCTTTTTGCATGATGTTTAGTTATCCAGCATATTTAATCACTTTGACTCATAGCTCGCTCCCCCTCCTCTCACTCCTACTGCATGGATTTGCTCTTGCCTCCCTTCTCTTGCGAGGAAATAAATCATGCCTATGGTTCTTGTCTGCCAACACCAACGCTCCTTCCCGACGTCTGCCGCCTTCCTAAACGAAGTGCTGGAACCGTGACGTCCACATACATATGAACGAGGTGTGCCTGCAACTATCATATTCTATATTTGAATTATACGTCAATTCAAATGTGAAGGAGACAGGTACTATGTGAGGACCCAAACTTTGAACTTTAGATCGATCAAGAGAGGAAAAACAATGCACAAGTGGCCTTCGTTTAAAACGATGTGGTATAAAGCAACGTGCGACTTGAAGGACATGATCGATTAAGGATTTTGCTATTAGTCTACAGATAATATGGGGTCACGGAAGTATGAAATTCTTGAAAACCAGAAGGCCATGTTTTTTGATGTCGAATTGACACTTGAGAAGAGAAGGCCCGACAACGGATAACATCCATCGCAAGGCAACAATGCAGACGCATCAAATGTTACATTTGCAAAGATGCAACAAAGAAGAAACAAGCGGGACAAGCACATATTGCATTCTCTATACTAAGCTTTGCAAAAAAGGTAAACACCTACTTTGGGACACCTTTTGTTTCAAGCACCTTTTGTTTCAACTTGACACAATGAAGCAGGCAAGTGGGCCTTTTGTTTCAACTTGACACAATGAAGCTGGCAAGTGGGGATATAATGGGCCACCGTGTTAAAATAGAGAATGTGGCTCTAAGGAAGGAAGGTGTTGAAGCATGTCTACTAGACTAGGACATGTGATTTTCTCCTCCCGTTGCAACGCATGGGCATGTTTGCTAGTGGCAAATAATGTAAATTGCGAGGAGACATGATTTGTGATTAGGAACCTGGTATATGTTGAAGATCCTCCCCGGCAACAGCGCCAGAAAATTCCTTTTGATGCGGCTTGAAGCTACGTCGGTATTTCTCCAAAGAGGAAGGGATGATGCAGCATAGCAGCGGTAGGTATTTCCCTCAGATATGAAACCAAGGTTATCGAACCAGTAGGAGAATCAAGCAACACAACGTAAATAGCCCTTGCACATAGATAGCAAATCCTCGCAACCCGACGTGTTAAAGGGGTTGTCAATCCCTTCCGGATAACAACGCCTCAAGATAGGCAAACGAACGTCAGATAAATTGTAGTAGATTGATAGATCAAATGCCAAATAAAATAAATAAGAATAAAACACAACAAGGTATTTTTGTATTTTTAGTTTAATAGATCTGAAAATAAAAGTAAAGGAAAATAGATCGCGAAGGCAAATAATATGAGAAAGAGACCCGGGGCCGTAGGTTTCACTAGTGGCTTCTCTCGAGAAAAATAGCAAACAGTGGGTAAACAAATTACTATTGGGCAATTGATAGAAGTTCAAATAATCATGACGATATGCAGGCAATGATCATTACATAGGCATCACGTCCAGGATTGATAGACCGACTCCTGCCTGCATCTACTACTATTACTCCACACATCGACCGCTATCCAGCATGCATCTAGTGTATTAAGTTCATGGAGAAACGAAGTAATGCAATAAGAACGATGACATGATGTAGAAAAGATCTATCTATGTAGATATACACCCCATCATTTTATCCTTAGTAGCAACGATACATACCTGTCGGTTCCCCTTCTGTCACTAGGATCAAGCACCGTAAGATCGAACCCACTACAAAGCACCTCTCCCGATTGCAAGATAAATAGATCAAGTTGGCCAAACAAAACCCAAATATCGGAGAAGAAATACGAGGCTATAAGTAATCATGCATAAAAGAGATCAAAGAAACTCAAATACTTTCATGGATATAAAAAGATAGATCATCACCTTTCATATAATTTCTGATTCATACTTACATTGTGAACAAATTGTTACTTTAGCATAAGAAATTATATGACAATATACGTTGTTGTTCTAAGATGATCATGATGCCCTCATGTCCATATTTTATTTTATTTTATTGACACCTCTATCTCTAAACATGTGGACATATTTTTTGATTTCGGCTTTCCCTTGAGGACAAGCGAGGTCTAAGCTTGGGGGAGTTGATACGTCCATTTTACATCATGCTTTTTTGTCAATATTTATTGCATTATGAGCTGTTATTACACATTATATCACAATCCTTATGCCTTTCTCTCTTATTTTATAACATTTACATGAAGAGGGAGAATGTCGGCGGCTGGAATTCTGGACTGGAAAAGGAGCAAATATTAAAGACCTATTCTGCACAACTCCAAAAGTCATGAAACTTCACGGAGAATATTTTTGGAATATATATAAAATATTGGGCGAAGAAAGTACCAGAGGGGGGCCACCAGCCAGCCATAGGGGTGGATGGTGCGCCCTACCCCCCTTGGCGCGCCCCCATCCTTGTGGGCCCCTTGGCAGGCCCCAGACGGCCATCTTCTACTATATGGTGTGTTTTGACCTGGAAAAGATCAGAAGGAAGCTTTCGGGACGAAGCGCCGCCGTCTCGAGGTGGAACCTAGGCATAACCAATCTAGGGCTTCGGCGGAGCTGTTCTACGGGGAAAACTTCCCTACAAGAGGGGGAAATCGAAGCCATCGTCATCACCAACGATCCTCTCATTGAGAGGGGGTCAATCTCCATCAACATCTTCACTAGAACCATCTCCTCTCCAAACCCTAGTTCATCTCTTGTATCCGATCTCTGTCTCAAAACCTCAGAGTGGTACCTGTGGGTTGCTAGTAGTGTTGATTAGTCCTTGTAGTTGATGCTAGTTGGTTTATTCGATGGAAGATTATATTTTCATATATTTAATGATAATTAATACTCCTCTGATCTTGATCATGAATATTTTTTTGTGAGTAGTTACGTTTGTTCCTGAGGACATGGAAGAAGTCTTGTTTTAAGTAATCATGTGAATTTGGTATTCGTTTGATATTTTGATGAGATGTATGTTGTCTCTCCTCTAGTGGTGTTATGTGAACATCGACTACATGACACTTCAACATTATTTGGGCCTAGGGAAAGGCATTGGGAAGTAATAATTAGATGATGGGTTGCTAGAGTGACAGAAGCTTAAACCCTAGTTTATGCGTTGCTCCGTAAGGGGCTGATTTGGATCCATATGTTTCATGCTATGGTTAGGTTTACCTTAATTCTTCTTTCGTAGTTGTGGATGCTTGCGAGAGGGGTTAATCATAAGTGGGAGACTTGTCCAAGGAAGGGCAGCACCCAAGCACCGATCCACCCACATATCAAATTAGCAAAGTAACGAACGTGAATCATGTGAGCATGATGAAAACTAACTTGACAACTATTCCCATATGTCCTCGGGAGCGCTTTGCTTTATATAAGAGTTCCTCCAGGCTTGTCCTTCGCTACAAAAAGGATTGGGCCACCTTGTTGCACCTTATTTACTTTTGTTACTTGTTAGCCATTATGAATTATCTTATCACACAACTATCTGTTACCGATAATTTCAGTGCTTGCAGAGAATAGCTTGCTGAAAACCGCTTGTCATTTCCTTCTACTCCTCGTTGGGTTCGACACTCTTACTTATTGAAAGGACTATGATAGATCCCCTATACTTGTGGGTCATCAGTCCCTGATAGGTCTACAACGTATCTATAATTTATGAAGTATTCATGTTGTTATATTATCATTCTGGGATGTTTTACAATCATTTTATAGCAGCTTTATATCATTTTTTCTGACTAACCTATTGACCTAGTGCCAGTTGCTATTTTTGCTTGTTCTTTACATCGCAGGAAATCAATATCAGACGGAGTCCAAACACCGCAAAACTTTTTATGGATTTTTTATGGACCAGAAGATATCCAGTGGGCCAGAGAAGCACTTGGGGGGTGCCCCGAGGGGGGCACAACCCACCAGGGCGCGCTTGGAGGCCCAGGCGCACCCAAGTGGGTTGTGCCCACTTCGGTGGCCTCCCGTACCCCCTCTTCGCCCTATAAATAGTCAAATATTCCAAAAACCCTCGAGGTAACCCTAGATCAGAAGTTCCACTGTCGCAAGCCTCTGTAGCCATGAAAAACCAATCTAGACCCCGTTCTAGCACCCTGCCGGAGGGGGAAATCATCGCTGCTAGCCATCTTCATCATCCCGGCGGCCACCGCAATGAGGAGGGAGTAGTCCACCCTCGGGGATGAGGGTTTGTACAAGTAGTTATGTGTTTAATCTCTCTCTCTCTCTCATGTTCTTGAGATGTCATGATTTTGATGTATCGCGGGCTTTGTTAATATAGTTGTGTCATATGGTGTTTTCACCTCTCTATCTTGTTGTGATGAATTGAGTTTTCCCTTTGATATTTCGTTTTATATCGGATAGAATACTTTTACGGATTTGAGAGCACTTGATGTATGTCTTGCGTATGAATACTCTGGTGACAATGGGGCATCATATTGATTCACTTGAGATATGTTTTGGCACTCAACTCACGGATTCCCCAGGTGACATTGGGGTAATCTATGCATAGGGGTTAATGCACGTTCTCGTCTTCTGTTTCTCTGGTAGAAATCTTGGGGCACTCTTTGAGGTTCTTTGTGTTGGATTGAGTATTATGAATCTTAATTTGCTTTGGTGTTATATTAGTACGAAATCTTGATAGATTGATCAGAAAGAATAACTTGATGTTATTTTAGTATGAACTCTTGATAGATCAATTGGAAAGAATAACTTGGTGTTATTTTAGTATGAACTCTTTGATAGATCGATCAGAAAGAATAGCTAAAAACAATTTCTTCTTATGTTCTCCGCTAGATAGGAACTTTGGAGTGATTCTTCGTTGCACTTGAGGGATGGTTATATGATCCAATTTTGTTAGCATTATTGAGAGATTGCACTAGCGAAAGTACGGACCCTTGGCCTCATTTTCAAACATTGCAATACCGTTTGTGCTCCGTTTTATCAATTGCTACCTTGATGTTTTTTATTTCTCTTACTACAAAAACCAATATCTACTATCCATATTACACTTGTATCACCATCTCTTCGTCAAACTAGTGCACCTATTGTCGGCGTCAAAACCGGCCGATCTCGGGTAGGGGGTCTGTCGGTGTCAAAACCGGTGGATCTCGTGTAGGGGGTCCCGAACTGTGCGTCTAAGGCGGATGGTAACAGGAGGCAGGGGACACGATATTTTAACCAGGTTCGGGCCCTCTTGATGGAGGTAAAACCCTACGTCCTGCTTGATAATTCTTGATAATATGAGTAATACAAGAGTTGATCTATCACGAGATCAGAGAGGCTAAACCCTAGAAGCTAGCCTATGGTATGATTGTATGTCGTCCTACGGACTAAAACCCTCCGATTTATATAGACACCGAAGGGGGCTAGGGTTACACAGAGTCGGTTACAAGGAAGGAGATCTACATATCCGTATTGCTAAGCTTGCCTTCCACACCAAGGAGAGTCCCATCCGGACACGGGACGAAGTCTTCAATCTTGTATCCTCATAGTCCAACAGTCCGGCCAAAGGATATAATCCGGCTGTCCGGATACCCCCTAATCCAGGACTCCCTCAGGGTCCCAAACTATGCGTCTAAGGATCAAAGGTAATAGGAGACAAAGGGGACACGATGTTTACCTAGGTTCGGGCCCTCTTAATAGAGGTAAAACCCTACTTCCTACTTGATTGAATTTGATGAGTATAGAGGTAACAAGAGTTGATCTACCTCGAGATCATAATGGCTAAACCCTAGATGTCTAGCCTATGTAAATTCTGATAGCCTCTACAGACTAAACCCTCCGGTTTATATAGACACCGGAGGGGCCTAGGGTTGTACAGAGTCGGTTTACAGAGGAAGGGAACTATACATCCGGACGATAATCCTGCCAGCCACACAAAGGAGAGTCCCATCTGGACACGGGGGGAAGGCCTTCCACTTCATATCTTCACGGCCCATCAGTCCGGCCCATATTACATGGCCCGGACTCCCGAGGACCCCTTAATCAAGGACTCCCTCGGTAGCCCCCGAACTAGCCTTCAATGACGACGTAGCATCTAGAATATGTCTTCGGCTTTGCAAGGCGGGTTCATCATTATACTTCGGACCAATGACAGTCCGACCGTGACCTCGATGTTTTTACCTCTTATGCTCCCTCCATGTTGTCGCTTCGATTTCTGCGCGCCGAGTGAATACGAACGGTCCATGACTTTTTGCAAATAAGCCCCTCGCCACACTCGGATGGCCTCTATATAAGGAGGTGTAGATCTCCAAATGCCATCTCATATCGCGCAAAAGGAAAACTACCAAGTTTAGCCACGAGCAAAGCCTTCCATCATGGCCAGTGCCCCAAGCTCCTCTTCACGCCCTCATGGCCCTCAAGAGGGTGATTGGCAGAGTTGCTCCATGCCTCATCTCGAGTTGAGCCGACTCCAGACGCAGGGCTATCTTCCCCTCGAGGATCTAGTCTCCGTTCGAGCGGGTTTGGCCTCAATCGGCAATGATGTGATAGCTGAGAACTTCCCCAACCCCAATAAGGAAGAGAGGGTGTGCTTTGTCCCATTCTTATTGCGGGGTCTAGGATTTCCAATCCATCCCCTTCTCACGGGGTTATTGGAATTTTACGGCATCCAACTACACAACCTCACCCCAAGTTTGATTCTGTACATCTCAGGTTTTATTTCCCTCTGCGAGCTATTCTTAGGCACCGAGGCCCATTTTGAATTATGGAGGAAGTTCTTTTGCCTCGTTTCCCACCATCGAGGAGGTTCCATATTTGAAGTGAGCGGTGCCGAAGTATGGCGTACAGCTGGATCCGGATACCTCATAGGAACACCCAAAGAGGTATACCTGCAGTGGTCTTCAAAATGGTTCTATATGGACGAGGTCCCGTTGCCGGACCCAGTTCGGCGCGACCTCCCTGAATTTTCCAGTGCTCCTCTAAAGAAGCGCCTCAACTGGCGTCCCCGAAGTCCCAAAGAAGAGGACAATGCGGAGATAAAAAGGTTGGTTAGCAAGGTCAGGTTGCTTGCCCATACTGAACTCTCGATAGTTGAGGTCATGGTGATTGCAATAAAGAGGTGCGTTCATGTAGCGACCCGATCCAAATGGATCGAAGTCTCTGTGCTGAAGTGTCATCCCTGGATCGGTATGCTGACCCAAACAATACTCGAGGATTTATAACAGAGGTAAATCACATGTATAAAGTAACGTAAATACTATTACCTCAATTAACACAGCGGAAGTAACAACAAGGTTGTGGAGTCCCAACAACACCAATGGCAAAGTTGAGTGTAGACATCGCAACCCTAACGTATCACTTACTCGTCGGATAAATCCTACAACATGAGACGTTGCAGCCGTGTAGATCAGTACGTTGAATGTACTGGCAAATTCGCACCATAGAATAATGATGCACAATATCTATCACTACATGCATATTTGGCTAGTGGAGGCTCTAAGTTTAATTTTGCATAAAGCTAATTTTCCCCTACAACAAAAGAATAAATTTTTATTTACTACTAAATTAAAATGCCATAATTGAGAAGGTTCCTCCAACTCAATCCCAAAATTCCCAAGTTATTAGTATCCCAATAATTTCATTAAAAAGAGTGATGAGATCAACCAATAATTCACTTCTAGATACTCAAGTTGTCCATAACTGGGGACACGGCTAATCATGATTAATTTGTACACTCTGCAGAGGTTTGCGCACTTTTCCCCACAAGACTCGACCACCTCCATGATCGGAAGATCGAGACATAGCCTTTCTAAAGCGTTTCCCCTTAACCCTGGGTAGACCGGTACACCTACTTTCCCCTACATCAGCTAGTCTACCATAGAAAGAGGTCACACAACTTACTCAACTATGTCAGAGCCCATAATGGCTTGTGGCTGCACATGAAAATTTCTAGGCATGAAATATCTTATAATCCCTTTGAGCCTGGGTGGCGGACCTAGGGTAATCACACGGGTACTCCGGGATTCCCCTTGGGCAAGCACTGGTTTCTCCAGGTGCCCCAAACAATCCACCCAGATGTGTATTAAAGTTGCCACCTTAGATTATCCCAAAATTATTATCTCTTGCAACTTGCATGAATCACACATACCAATCCCCGTCTACGAGCATGGCTAAGCAATATATGATATAACGAATATTCCCGGGGTGATCAAATGTCATAGGTTCCTACCACATGAACTACATAGCATAACCACATGTTCCCAATCCTACTCATGCAATCTTTGAGGATGAAACTAATGCATGGTAAAACTAGGTATTTAAAAGTATGGTCAAAGTGTGAACTTGCCCGATTCTTAAAGTTGATTCTCTATTCGTTATCGTCACTCCTTCACCTTACGATATATCTAATGATGGAACAAAAATCACTTCAACACACAACAATTCCAAACGAAGATTCAAATAGAAGATGCAAATTAGCAATACAACTATATTCTTAGGATAATTATCATCACATGGCTATGGTTTGAGATAGGATCTAGTTTGGTCTTGAAGGAGACTTGACGTAGTCATATCTTAGGTTGGATCAAATTGGTACTCAATGGACATCATGGTTTGATAGAATCAAGTTCGGATGCTAAAAGAATTATGACATAAGTCATACTTTAGGGCTATGTTCCAGGTTGAATGTTTAGAAATTTCTCATGATGATCTACACAAAGAATTCAAGTAATTGGGTTGGTTCATAGGAAGGGCATGGGCTCATGTCAAATAAACTAATGATGGGATTGAATTACGATAAAAGAAAGGCAATTTGGAGTGTTGAGGCCAAAATAGTAGCTACACATGGATGAAAATTTTTGGGAGGTGTTCCAACAAAAGGGTATTGTTCTAGGGACCAACTTTGGTAATTGGAACATTTCCATATGATTTCTAGATTAAAAGATATAATACTTAATTTCCCTTTTATAACAAAACTGAATTTGGATGTGCTCAAAAGCGATTTTTTATATTTTTAAAATAAACTAGATGTTCCAACGAATCAGGGGATATAAAATTTGTTGAATTCGGACATACAGTCTAAGAGATATGATTTCCCGAAGTTTGGTATTTTTCTTGTAATCAATACGGGAAAAGGATTCGGATGCCACGAGTCGCGACCCGATAGGCCAATACTGCTCCTTTTGTTTTTTTTGTTTTAACAGAACACATGTATCGATCAATTGATCGAGAGATGGAAGAAACAATGCTCACCGGGGAAATCGCCAGGGACGTGAGTGCGCGGCAGCGGCTTGGACCTTGATCGATTCATCGGTGTAGGGCCTCCGGCGACGGACGAGTAATGGATGGGTAAGATTCGTGCAAGGCAGAAGTGATGGGCGCAGGCGACGGCGTCTGATTCATCCTCGAGAGGACGTGCGAACCCGCTGAAGTTTCGCCGGAGCTTGGACCTCACGACGCTCGTGCTCCAGGGCGTCCTGGTGAGAATTGTCCACATCAAATATGTGCGTACAGATGATATAGAGAGAAATAAAAAAAATGACAGGGCTGCGGATTCTCTACCGACGGGATGCGTTTCAACGAACAGGCAGCGGTACTCGAACTCCGGCAAGAAATCCGAGATGATGGGAAGGGAGATGGAGAGGGATTTTTCGGGAGGGGAGATCCTCGGGGTGCTCTTTATAGGTGTGAGGGAAGTCCATACGAGGAGATCCACAGCGAGCTTAGTGCGGCCATTAATGGCTGTTTGCGGCTGTACGTTTCAAGGATCCGTTCGACTAATTGAGGCAACAATGTTGGGTTTTAATTACCTGAATGGGTTCTCCGTGCATTCCTATTTAATGTTCGTGTCGATGGAAAGTCCAAAGGGTGAAGGAATCAAATGCTAGGGGAAGAGGAAGAGGTACAGGGCGCCATGGTGAAGTTTCTGTTTCCCTGTTGGTGTTCAGTTTGAACGAACAGAGGAGGAGGAAGACAACAGTGCGCTTAGGCTTGGGCTGAAATAGATATGGGCCTTAGTGGGAAAGATTGGCCCAAAGGAAAAAAAAAACAAGATGTGCTGTGCTGTGTTGTTGCCTCGCTCCTGTGCGAGATTTAGAGAGAGAGAAATGGACTGGGTGAAAGTTAGAGTTTAGGAATTAGGATTGAATTATAATTACACATATAAGTACGTGCATAAAAAGTTTACTTAAAACAAATAATAAAAATATTTACATTAGTGTCAATATTATTTAGAGTCCACGAAAATTAGTTTTCAGAATTTAATAAAATAAATTATGTGCATAAACTACTATTAATGCTTTATGGACATAATTGATTTACTAAAAAAATCAATTTAGAGTTTTTCAAATTAACAAAAGGATAATTGTACCATATTAAATATTTCCAAATATATTTTTGGAGAAGTCACATTATCTCCTCTCATTAGATTTTATTTGGAAACCTTGGAAACATTTAAATGGCATTAAAACTCCAAATAAGACCCAATTTCTAATGGAACTCCAATTTTCAAATAACTCCTTTACAAAATATTCATCCACCATTTATTTTTGAGAAAGTCATTTTATTCTCGCTCCATAAATCTGAAGGTGGTTCAGAATATTTCATAGGAGTCAGAAAACAAAGAAATCCAATTTGATTTTTTTTAACAAGTCTCAAAAAGTTTTTTCTTGACAATCACAACAACTCACTCAATCATCACTTATTATTAACATTCCAAAATTTGAAATTTTTTGGGATGTTACAGTTCAAACTCTCCAATCCAAAGTAACCCCCTTATGGTGTTACAACGGAGAAGATGACGCGTCCCGTTACAGACAGAAGGGTCCAGATACCCCAGCTGAACTAGCCGCCATGTTGGACGATCTGTATAAGGGGAGAAAGAATATTTCCTCTGGTTAAAGTGTTGGGAGGGCTATTCCATGTACAACCCTATTGAATGGGTAAGATTTCGATTGTCCGTGTTTATTTTATTGATGTTACAGACACTAATCAAACTTGCCCTTTGTTGCCACAAATAGTCATGGAGGAAGATGACCGAGGACGTCCACTGTCCCGCTCCTCAGCCAGAGGATCATAACCGTGATAAAGACCCCAACTTTTGCGAGGATCCGGACATATATATAGAGTTTGATGACAGGGTATTTTATCAAGCGAGCCTTGACGGCTCAGAAGTGGCTATCACCGCCGACTACCCCCGCCTCTATCCCTTCTGTATCGTGAGTATTTGGAGGGTTCTTAAAAGGAAATCCTTATCTTCATTTTTATCTGTTTATACTGATCCGAATTTTAATAGGATCGGCACTTTAAGGACCGTACCTCCTCAAGGGCAGCCCCTACGCAAGGTCGTCGTTCAAAACGAAAAGGGTCCGGGAGTGCCGCAGAGACCTCGTGGTCTTACAAGAGGTAAGCTTGCTTAATACATGCCTAGGTGTGAGTCTGGACTGTTAAAAGTCTCTTTTTGTCCTTGACACCAGGAGGAGTATGCGGCAGACAGTGGGAAAACGCCCGATTAGTCGAATATCTACTGATCCGGTGCCAGACTCACCCACCAGGACATGAGCCGATGCAATGCCAGTTCCGCCTCCTCGAGAGGAATTGGATGCCGTATCAGTCATTAATTCTGAAAGTGGAGATCATGATGAATCACCGTCGATTAAAAGAGGCTATACGTGCTCCGGCCTTTTCCGTACAAGAGTTTACCGCACTCAGTTCGGTGGAGCCGTATATCCGGGCCGCTCGAGATGAACTTGCCGGAGTCATTCAGCTGTTTTTGAAGGATAAAAGCCATGTGCCAGTAGCACCCGAGACTTGAAGCGGAAGGAAACCGATTTAAGGATTTATATTACCCGCGGGTTCTCAAAGAGAGAAATGCCGCATTATCCCAGGCACAGCTTAATGCTGCCACCGCCGAATTGGCGGAAGCGAAGAAGGCCGCAACAAGTGCATCCGGGAAGAATGAACATGAGGGGGGAAAAGACAAACAATCCATAGAGGTAGAGAGCTGAAGGGCTCAGTTATCGGCCGCTCATAAGGAAAATGAGAAGTTGAAAGGCGGCATGTTCAGTATGTCTTCCTCTCTTATGTAAAAAACCACCCTTCATATTCATGTGTAGTCCATAGTTCATAATGTTATGACTTTTTTGCTGCAGGTCTGTTAACTGGCCGTCCGGAAGAGTAAGTGAGGGAGTCCTGGATTAGGGGGTGTTCGGATAGCCGAACTATACCTTCAACCGGACTCCTGGACTATGAAGATACAAGATTGAAGACTCCGTCCCCGTGTCCGGAAGGGACTTTCCTTGGCATGGAAGGCAAGCTTGGCGATACGGATGTTCGGATCTCCTACCATTGTAACCGACTCTATGTAACCCTAACCCTATCCGATGTCTATATAAATCGGAGGGTTTTAGTCCGTAGGACAACATACACATCAACAATCATACCATAGGCTAGCTTCTAGGGTTTAGCCTCTCTGATCTCGTGGTAGATCTACTCTTGTACTACCCATATCATCAATATTAATCAAGCAGGACGTAGGGTGTTACCTCCATCGAGAGGGCCCGAACCTGGGTAAAACTTCGTGTCCCTTGCCTCCTGTTACCATCCGGCCTAGACGCATAGTTCGGGACCCCCTACCCGAGATCCGCCGGTTTTGACACCGACATTGGTGCTTTCATTGAGAGTTCCTCTGTGTCGTCGCCGTCAGGCCCGATGGATCCTATGATCACCAATAGCGATGCAGTCCAGGGTGAGACCTTCCTCCCCGGACAGATCTTCGTCTTTGGCGGCGTCGCACTGCGGGCAAATTCGCTTGGCCATCTAGAGCAGATCGAAAGCTATGCCCCTGGCCGTCAGGTCAGATTTGGAAGTTTAAAATACACGGCTGACATCCGCGGAGACTTGATCTTCGACGGATTCGAACCACTGCTGAGCGCGCCGCACTGTCACGACGAGCACGATCTAGCTCTGCCGCCAAACAGTGCCTTGGAGGCCGTACCCGCATCGGCTCCGACCCTTAGTTCGGAGCCAACCGCGCCGATCGAGGATGGGCGGTTGGACGCCACCTCGGGGGCTGTAATCCCAACGGCGGTTGAGCCGAACACCAGCCCCGTACTCTGCAAGACTCATGACTCCATGGAGCCAGATTCTTCTCCGGACTCCGAACCCTCCGCACCCCTGCAGATCGAATCCGATTGGGCGCCGATCATGGAGTTCACAGCCGCGGACGTCTTTCAGCACCCGCCTTTCGGCGATATCCTGAAGTCACTGAAGTCTCTCTCTTTATCAGGAGAGCCCTGGCCGGACTACGGTCAGCAAGGTTAGGATACGGACGATGAAGAAATTCAAAACCCACCCACCACCCACTTCGTAGCCACTGTCGACAACTTAACCGACATGCTCGACTTCGACTCCGACGACATTGACGGTATGGACGCCGATGAAGGAGACGATGAAGAACCAGCGCCTATTGAGCCCTGGAACGCCACCTCGTCATACGACGTATACATGGTGGACGCACCAAAAGATGACGACAAAGAGCGGAAGGACGCACCGAAGGATTGTTCCCTCGAAAAGCAGTCAAAGCGGCGACGCAAGTGCCGCCCCAAATCCCGCCTCGACAGAAATAGCGATCACATTGAGCTCCAAGAAGATCTCTCTTACCGTGAGCACCCAGTTGCTATTCTTGAAGAGACTGAACGCAAGACTCGCAACAAGTCAATCAAATTTCTCAAAGTCAAGTGGTCACACCATTCCGACCGTGAAGCTACCTGGGAACGCGAGGATCACCTCCGTTCTGAGTACCCGGCGTTCTTTCAGTCCTAGATCTCGGGACGAGATCCTTTCATAGTGGTGGAGTGTTGTAACACCCCGGATGTGACTTACCCAATATGTACTCCAACTCTTGCCGTTTCCAGCCTTAAGTTATTTTATTTTCTCGGGTTCAGGTTTTTGTCTCCGTGTGTTGTTGTCATTGTCATGCATCTCATATCATGCCATCATGTGCATTGCATTTGCATACGTGTTCATCTCATGCATTCGAGCATTTTCTCCGTTGTCCGTTTTGCATTCCGGCGCTTCGTTCTCCTCCGGTGGTCATTTCTACCTTTCTTTTGTGTGTGGGGATTAAACATTTCCGGATTGGACCGAGACTTGCCGAGTGGCCTTGGTTTACTACCGGTAGACCGCCTGTCAAGTTTCGTACCATTTGGAATTCGTTTGATACTCCAACGGTTAACCGAGGGACCGATAAGGCCTCGTGTGTGTTGCAGCCCAACACCCCTCCAATTTGGCCCAAAACCCACCAAAACCCTCTCCATCATCTAGAGCGTTCGATCACGATCGCGTGGCTGAAAACCGCACCTCATTTGGACTCTCCTAGCTTCCTCTATGTCTATTTAAAGACACCCTCCGAATCCGGACCTCCTTCTTCCCCGAAACCCTAAAAAACGTCTCCGATGCGCCGGACATTGTCCGCCCGGGTCGGACACACTGCGCCGCCGCCCCCACACCAGTAGCGTCCCGCCACGTGGCGCCCGCCGCTCGCCGCCTCCGCGGGCCGGGAAGCCCGATCCGGGCCCCCGCGGCCCGTCTCCTCGTCGCCGCCGCCCACGGGAGGAGCCCGCCCGCCGCCGCCGCCTCTCCTCTTGCCGGCGCTCGCGCCACCGGACGTTGACGAGCCGCCGCCGTCGCCTCTCCGCCTCGGCCACCATCCGCCGTAGGCCGCCGTCCGCCCCG